>NC_079317.1:23535525-23848739 GCF_029931775.1 Euleptes europaea | reverse complement strand
TGATAGCCATCTTTAAATATTTGAAGGTATGTCATGTTGATGAGGGAACTAGATTGTTCTCTGTTGCTCCAGAGACTAGGGCACGGAGTAATGAATTTAAACTAATATAAAAGCTATTCCACCTAAACATGAGGAAGAACTTTCTGATGGTAAGGGCTGTTCGACGGTGTAATGCGCTGCCTCGGAGGGTGGTGGAGTCCCCATCTTTGGAGGTCTTTAAGCAGAGGCTAGATGGCCATCTGTCGGGAGTGCTTTGATTGTGGGATCCTGCATGGCGGGGGGAGGGTTGGGGTCACTGGGGATGTGGGGAGAGGTAGTTGTTAATTTCCTGCATTGTGCAGGGGGTTGGACTGGATGAACCTAGTGGTACCTTCCAACTCTATGATTCTATAACTGGAGTTGCCAGGGATTGAATTTGTGACTTCCTGCATTCTGAGCATATGCTTAACTACTTAGCTATGTACGGCCTCTCCTGAAGTCTTCAAAGACACACACACAAAATCCCTCAGTTTTGTTAATGTGAAATGCTTCCAGGTGAAGGAATTCAAGTTGACTTGGAAGCAGAAGGTGATGGATTATGGATAATTGAATAAAAGCAAGTATAATTTAAATTTTGGCTAGAAATTTATATTTGGGCCAGAGGACTCCTTTTCTTGTCTTCACATAGGAGGCAAGACCAGGATTGGAGGCATAGGGAGTCAGATTGGAAGGAAAAGGGGAATTAGGCACAGATGTGGGAAGAGGTGGGAATGGAATACTTGGCAATTTCTGCATAACTTACACAGGACTGCAGGACCTGGCGATTTAATTGGCAGTTAGCGTACAATAATTTTAAGTACTCATCTGGACTGCTTTCCATACGAGTGAAAAATTACCTGTTAGATCTCCAGTATATTCCCTTAATTGCTGTTTTGTTTTTAATTGCTACCTCGGTCTTATACTGACTATTCTATACTGTGGAATCACTGGAGGTACTTTACATTTTAAATATATTATACAGATTACTTCACATTCCTTTGGCTTGTTTTGATAATAGTCGTGACCCTTAACAAATACGTTCTGATCCAGAGATCTAGAAACGTTTTGCTGTTGCTTTGATACCATTGTAAGATAAGATTGTTGCTAGTCAGCCAGTCATAGACAGAGGCAAATGTTCTATTAGATCCTGCTAACCGTGAGTGGAAGGAGTTCATGGAGGAGATTCCCCCCCTAAAGCATACTGCCCCCCTTTCCACAAAGCTCCTTCTGAGGATTGTGAGATCCTTGGGCGCAGAGCAGAAGGCCTCACTGGGGGGGCTGTTGCAAGAAGGGGAAACAGCAGAATTTGACTCCCTTCTTTGCATGAGAGAACTCCTGGAAGAGCAGAAGGAAGAGTGATTTCTGCCAGTTTCTTCTGAAACAGCAGCCTGCACCCCTGGCTCCTTCCCCTCTCTGTTTCTGAGGGTCCCCTGCTACTCAGGAGCAGCTTGGGAGGGGCGTTACAAGCTAAAGGGCAAGAGGTTTGTTCTATAATTTTTTTCTGCTGAGGGTTTACAGCAGGGGTGTCAAACATAAGGCCCGAGGGCCGGATCCGGCCCCTTGAGAGTGTTTATCTGGCCCACAAGGCAGCCACATCCCCACTCTGAATCAGGGCTGGCGAGACATGGCCCAGCCCAACCAAGTGACATTTATGTCATATCTGGCCCTCGTAACAATTGAGTTCGACACCCCCTGGTTTACAGGATACAGCCCACTAACACTATAATCCTTATTTTTAAGATCAAGACAGCATGCGACAATCTAACTCTACTGTATATGGGAGTGCTACTCTAATAATTAACATGAGGCCATAGTCACAGTAACATGGGAGTTAATACTAATGGACAAATAAATACACGTAATGTTTAAGAGAGCCAGCATGGTATGGTGGTTAAGGTGTCGGATTAGGATCTGGGAAACCCAGATTCAGATCCCCACTCAGGCCATGGAAACTTGCTGGGTGACCTTGGGCCAAGTCACACACTCTTAGCCTCGACCCTGGCAAGCGTTGGATGAGAAACCTCCAAGGAATACCAGGGTGACGCAGAGGCAGACAATGGCAAACTACCTCCCATCATCTCTTACCGTAAAAACCCAATGGGGTTGCCGTAAGTCAGCTGTGACTAGTAGAAATGTGCATGTTACCCTTCCTGTGTTACATATGTACACCTTAAGGCACATATTTGCATACTTGTGTCTTCACAGTAAGACTGGAAACAGCCCCTTGTTGGGGGAATCCCAAATAGTAAAATCTGGCTGCTCAGAACTCTATTTAGTATATCTGCCCAGTGGCAGAAGACTGTAAAGTTTCTAGATGTTCGATAGGAATTAGAAGTAAGAAAACTTTGCAAAATGCAGTTCCAGAACCCGAGGGCACAATTCAGGGGTATGGAGTTGGTAGAATGTTCCCTTTGTGTGCTTCTAGCAACACAGCAGCTATACTAGAGGTGTGGAAAGGTCACAAACTCCTCAACAGCCTGCGTAGTTTGATTGTTAGCATTACCTGATCTAATCTGCACCCTTGTTTCCTTTGGGCCATTCAAGGCTTGTTATAAAATAAACATGACTATTTTAAAAAAAGACTAATGTCCATGCTTTGTTGGTTCTTTATCTTTCAGGTTGCTAAGCTTTTAAATACCGATGTGTATGTAGTACATAAAGAACTGGTAGCCCTATTACAGGATGAGTCACTAGAGGTAATCGCCTATTGTTCCCTATTTGTTGCTTGTGTTAAGATCATTTACGATTATCCCAAATGACATTCTAACAAGCCAAAATAAGAAAGACTTGATGGGATGAATCATTTCTGTTTGCTTCATGTTCCTAGTCATAAAGAATGAGGTAGGTGTTCGGTACAGAGGTATCTGCAAGTGATGACTGAAGGCTTTTGACATAGCCCCATGTCACGCCTTCCCAAGAGAGACAGAGAAATGCAGAGTCGAATGAGCTAGCAAGGGGGGGTAAGGATACAAACTAGCTTGAGAAGCCACACGCAAAGAGGAGTAATTAGGGGGGTGATATCAAACTGGAGGGGGTGGAGGGGAGAGGTCAGACTTGAGTTCAGTGTCATTCAACACCTTTGTTTACAACTCAGGGTTGCCAGAAGAGTTAGCATACTTAAAGATCAGCTACAAGTCCTTGCATTTGAATGAATTAGTACACGGACATGGCCGCCTCATGTTTTGCAATAGCAACCTGAAGTTATAAATGAATGGATGATATAAATCTGGGAGTACTGGGTTTGGTTTTCTGTGTGGAAATCATGGGACTTGTTGTCAAAGAGCTCCAACCGGCCTCCACCAGTTGGGCTGCTTTGGTTTGGTCAGAAGTTTCCCAAAAAGCAAAACATTAAACTCCGGTCTTCCGCCCTAAGTCCAATGAGTAGCTGCCACCAGCCCTGAGCCAAAAGTTAAGCCTACAGGCAAGAGTTCAGGGCAACCCCTGCCAGGCTCCAATTTCAGTGTGTTACTTTCCCCGCTAGGCTGAGACCTAGCTCGGACAGTTCACACTTCCCAAAAGAGTTTACGCAAGTATAGCGTGGTCAAAACACACACAGGCACTTCGGATTCAGCCTTGGGAACCCACAGAAATTACTAGACACTTCAAATCAATAGGCATAAGATTTATTAAGGATTTGTGCTCGTTTACAGAAAGACAAAAGTTACGTGAGGCATTTAGCACAAAAAACAACGAAGCTTCAGTATTCTAACTACACATTTCAGTTGAAAAGGCAATTGGCATAAAGTTAGGCAAATCAGGCAAATAGGTAAAGCACATAGGTGATGCAACAAGTTACCAAGGTCCAAGAGGTTAGCATCTGGATGTCAGCATGCTGGTTCCTTCAGTCAAGCATAGATTCATTCTATGAGGCAAAACAAAGTTTGATGAAAGGTTTTAGCTGCGTCCGTGCACCACCCAACCTCCATGATTCTGATTAGAAGGTGGATCGTTTTATGTTCTCCATCTCACAAGCCAATGGCCATTTAGCCAATGAGATCGCAAAGAGGCCAATTAAACCAGAACTAATTCGTCATGCCATCCCTGGTCACGGGTGTTAAGAGCTGACTCGCATCCTGCAGAAATGCAAGCCAGTTGGAAGCACTCAAACACAGAGATAACACTTGTTGGCACTATTTGTTACCTTGGAGATAAATCGTTCCTAGCTGCCCCCACAGTTGGTGCATAGCTGTAAATTCAGGGCAGCTGTTATTTCTAGTCCTCTGACCTTCAAAGGGTATTTCCAAAACTGAAAGCACATTCACCTTAGTAAGAGGCCCATTTTTGCTGTTTCAGACCCCTAAGTTTAATTACTAAAGTTTCAATATCAGGGATCCCTAGGCCTAAAGCCTGAACCATTGTTTAATAAGAGGAAAAGTAAGGTGCTTTTCTTCACACTTGTATCTTGAGGGGAGGCCGTAGAAGTAAAGATATGAGTGTAGTCACTGAATAGATCAAGTCACTATTGGCTGGCAATAGAATCTGTCTTTCAAAAAAACAAACCCAAAACCATAAATAGGAATCAGTGATTTAACAAGGCATCCTACCTGTCAGCATGGGGATAGATTAGGATTCTTTCCTAACTCTTCAGTTCTGTAGAGAAAATTTTATATGTATATATAAAAAAGAGCAATACTGTCAATATTAGCTATGTCACACTAAGGAGAATATTAAAACAGCTATTGGAAATGTGAGTGATTCATCATTTCTTTAACCAGGTGTTAGATGCAGTAATAGGTCACCTTCCTGAAATTCTTGAACTGTTGTCTACTGGCGGCGAAGGTGGTGGATCAGAAAGCAAGGTAAGGCAGACAGACATGGTAATAGAATCATCTTCTGAGTGAGAAAACTGTGTCTGAACCCCACACTCACTTATAAGAACATAAAAAAGGCCATGCTGGATCAGACCAAGGTCCATCAAGTCCAGCAGTCTGTTCACACAGTGGCCAACCAGGTGCCTCTAGGAAGCGACAAACAAGACGACTGCAGCAGCATTATCCTGCCTGTGTTCCAGAGCACCTAATATAATAGGTATGCTCCCCTGATCCTGGAGAGAACAGACATGCATCATGACTAGTATCCATGTTTACTAGTAGCCATGAATAGCCCTCTCCTAAATGAACATGCCCACTCCCCTCTTAAAGCCTTCCAAGTTGGCTTCTCTTCCCTTGGCTTTCTGAATACCACCATTTAGTATCTTTCTATTTGAGTACAAGCTTCTCAGTATGGACACAAATATATATGAAGCAGCACTATTAGTATTCAGATGGCACAGCCAGAGAGTACCAATTCCACACTATATAATTTCTGTGAGCCCCACATGTGGTCATGAATTTGTTTGGGATCCAAAGATCCAGGTGTACATGCCTGACAGTACAGTCTGATGCAGCGTTACTCCACTCTAATCCCATTGAAATCCATGGTCTTAGACTGGAGTAACTTAGTCTAGGATTGTGCTGTAAGGCCCTTGCACAAGCATACATGTTTCTTATTTTCCTTTCTATCTGTGGTCCTTCACACCACATTAAGTATCATACCATAGATTTCAGAGGGAATTTTTGAAGCTGAAGGGAATGTAGTTTGAATGCCCTTTTGTGATTTCTCCCCAGAACTCCCGAAAAGCTTCAGTATATGTCAAGAACACTATACACGGCCCGCTGACCTTTCTTTCTACTGGCATTTCAGTTTTTCAAACCCTTCTATTTTTGTCCATCTAATAAAATGGAAAGAAACAACTGATTTGTTTTAACAAGAATATTCAAAATCATAAGGTTATCAAGAGGAATAAGTCCTTTTAGAGAGTGGGACGCCAAAGGAAAGAGGCAGGGGGTCCCAGATTGGGACTGAGGGGTGAGGGAAGCTGTCCCGATTTGGAACTATTTGTTTGCTCAAAGGATGCAGCATTGGTTTCTTTCTATTCTTAGTTCTGCTCTCTCACAATTACAGCTGTACAAGCTTTCTCAGTGTGGTCACAAAGTGATACCTGTTCTCATGTGTACGTTGCTAGAAAAAAAGATGTCTGAAGGTGTGAGGAGTAGATGTGTATCTCAGGAACTGGCTGTTAACCTGAGAATTAGATGTGTGCCAGGGGAGTATTTCCAATTTTGCTGGGCTTCTTATCTATAAAATACCAGTAATGTTTTCTGACTTCATATGTGTAGTATTTGAGGTGCAAGTTAGAACACATGAAGCTGCCTTATACTGATTCATACCCTTGGTCCATCAAAGTCAGAATTGTTTACACAGACGGGCAGGGTCTCCAGGGTCTCAGGTAGAGGTCTTTCACATCACCTACTTGCCTAGTGCTTTTAACGGGAGATGCTGGGGATTGAACCTGGGACCTTCTGCATGCCAAGAAGATGCTCTACCACTGAGCCACAACTCAGATTACATGTATTTATAGAAAACATCTCCATTTTTGCCCTACCCACGTGAACTTTCAGTATTGAATTATACTGCAAACATTGACTGAAGTAGGTGCACATAAGAGATTGGTTTGTTTGTTTTTAAAAAAAATGTAATAAAGCAAGTATACAAACATGACAGACAAAAATGGCAGACATTAAATAAATAAATACCTATAAACAAAAAAAAACTCTAAGAAAGATACTGCTGTTGCTTTCGGGTGCAGCTGTTCAATGAATACAGAAAGAAGAAACATATTTTTAAAATGCAGTAAAATAGAAAAAGAATAAAATACTTCTTAACCCATGAATTAGGGGAACTGATCCTGAGAAATGGTCCCAAAGTGACAAGGGATCAAACAGTAGGGTTGGAGGTGGGGATGTGGTGAGAGGCACAATCGTAGGGGCTTCACCTGCAGGGCAGGTATGCCCACCTGCCTGATTGGGATGTGGAGAGAGGCTTAACATCATAGAACGTCAACTGGAAAAAAAAGAAAAAGAAATTGTTAGTTCCAAGATTTTTTTCTCCTGAATTCAATCATGTCTAACACCATTCCCATTGGGTCACTGTTTTGGGGCACTTGTGGTTTGGGTTGGAAATTTCAGGACAGAATTTGGGCAAAAGAAGCAGATTTCACTCACGCAAGCACAGTTTTCTATAGAAGAAACCGGCCCCATTGTTTTAGACTCTCTTTAATGACATAACCAACATTTATATTTCTTTTTCTTTTTCTTCTGTAGCTATTGAATTTTCCAGAGTTGATTCCAGCACTAACGAGAGCGGAGCAGAGAGCAGCCACCTCTTTGAAATGGAGGACTCACGAGAAGCTGCTACAAAAATATGCCTGCTTGCCTCACGTTCTCTCGAGTGATCAAATTTATTACCGCTTTTTGCACAGGATGCTGACAATCATTATGACAAATGTGAGCTCCTCACATGACCATCCCCTTCAGTTATTCATTGAATTGTCTTTCTCTCTCAAGCACATCTCCTTTCTCTTTGGGATGGCAGCTGCAAGGCATGGTTTTCACCGCAGTGGTAAACGCTAGTGAGGGCTCCGCCATACAAAAGAAAATCCATGCGCATATGATGCTAGCAGGTCATGGAAAAGCTGGCTTCGAACCCTTTCCCCTGGCATTAAATAATTTTTTGTGCTCGCAGGGAACCTTTTGTATGGAAAAGTATTCAGTTGTGTCATCTGAACTCAGGTGGTGCATCCAGACTCAGGTTTATCAATTCAGCGTGATGTAGGCCCTAGCATACAGCGTGCATCTGGATTGGTTTCTACACCAGTTTGAGAAAGGCAATCAACATTCAAGGGAGGAATATAGTGGCTCACCACTGAATCGCTTTCTTGTTTGTTTATACCTTCCTTTCTTGGAGAGGTTCAAGGCAGATTACAGTTAGAAACAATGCAGTAGGAACAGTGTAATACACAGAACCAACAGTGGAATGAAAACTGGATTACAAATTTAGAGAATGCACTAGACATCGGTATAGTACATACAATAAAGCAGGATTACAAAATGGGAGAATGACACAGCAAAAACAGTATAATGGGTTGTGTCCAGCCAGCTTTTTCTTGGCAAATTCATCTTGTGAAAACCCCCATCCCACATGGGTGACATGTCCCAGGGCCAGAGGCAGGGTCAAGAGCAGTCCAAAGTCAAAGCTGGTGTATCTATAGAGTTCAGTTCCAAGTAATACAAATGCAATCCAAGAGAATAGTCAGGAGTCAGTCCAGAGTCATAGGCAAGCAGAGTTCCAAGGTAAAGTCACTGTGTAGCACAAGGTTGGTAGCACAAATTGTTTCCATGTCTATCTGAATGCAAGCCTCTGCTTAAATAAGCCTAGGAGGAACCAGCAACAGCACTCTGACTCACCTTGCTGGAAGAGGCTCATTATCCTCACTGTTGTTAGCTGGCAGTGCTCTTGTTGTACTTGCAACCTAGCACTTCTCCTACGCTCTAGTAGGACTGATCTACCTTTCCTGCGTCGCTGCTCCAGAGGCTGTGGAGAGCTACTGTCAGACGCAGGTGAGTCCCCTGCCCTGGATGGTTGTGGGCATAGGGAACATTCATCTCTTTGTGTCTGCTCTGCTTGCTGTGGTTCTTCCCTTTCACTGTCTGCTGCTTCCAGGTCCTCTTCCTCAGAGGAAGCCTCAGCAGACTGACTCATGGCAATAGGTTTTGTCCTCGTAATCCCAAGCATAAATCTTTTGGTGATCAAAGGGAATTCTGTCCTCCCTTTTTCATCAGTGGAAAAACTGGTTGGCTCCAACCCAATATATAGAATGAACGTTGTCTTAAAACTTGACAGACAATAACTACAACCTTATTCTCTTTATTAACCTCCCCCCCCAAAAAACCCAGAATACTTCTGTTTTATACATTTGGTGGAATGATATAAACATGGGAATCTTCCTGACTTCCTGAGGTGGTCTCTTCCACGCCATGAGTCACACCAGGCCTGGCTCAAATAGGCCGCTGGGTTATGTTTTCTCCCACTCCCTGTGTGCCTGTGGCCTTGGGTCTCAGCTCTTGTACTTGTGCAAATAATAAATGTAATCCCTTTCAGAGGGCTTCCTTTCAAGGGAGGGTGGGTACGCGCATGACTGGTCATGTGCAGGGTGTGACAGCGCAGAGAAGTAGCCGTGCGTACATCCACTTCCTGTGATCAGCGACACGTTTTTCTGAATGTCACCAATCATGGGGGTTCACACAGCCACTTCCTCCATGTGGTCACCCCGCGGATGACCGGGTGATCACATGGAGGAGGGGGCGGGGCCAGCATGCTCATTGCCAGTTCTCCCTCTTTTCTGGTCCAGTGAATGCATGGAGCTGGGCTTATGTGGTAGAAGCAGGGAGGGAGAGACATCTGTCAGATCTTGAATTGTTGTTGTTTTATTAAAGGAAATCTATTCCCATATATTAGGGGATAATAATTTCTGCTGAGTAGGTTCTGGCGCAGACTATAGGAAACCACAGTGCCTAATTAAAGAGGCCTTTTTTTCTTTTAGTATGAAACACAGTGGGAGAATCTTCCTTCCCCCTCAGAAATTCAGATTCATGGTTCATTGGGAAACATAGTTGCCACTGTGTTATTCAACAGTTAACACGACTTTTAGAAATTATAGAAACAAGTGGTCTCCTCTTGCCCACAGGTGTAGTTTAAGCTGCAGTGATCGCCTCAGGGCAGCAGAAACAAATGGCTGTTTTTAACCTTCACAGAGGATTGCCCTTTTATCTTTGTTTCCATGTGTTAGGAACATGGCGTCAGTGGCACCTGTCCGGTTGCTGCTGGGTTTGACTACACAGAACTTTCCCCCCAACACCAGGATTTGTCTCCACATTTGAAATGTTAAGAAGTTCCTTTGTTTTGTTTTGGGGTTGGGTTTTGTGTGTGTATTTTGTTTTATTTCTGGCCATAGCTAGTTCGGATCCATGTTTCTGAAGTGAGAATATCAAAGTTCCAGCCGCTTTCTACTTTCCATGACCTGTACTGTACTTTTTCATTATTTGTACACTATTCATAAGGCACCATGCACCCTTGAATGCTTGTAGAGACTCTCATGGGATTAAATGTGCCTTTTCTCTTTCCCGAAGAATGTCTTGCCTGTGCAGAAAGCAGCCGCTCGAACCCTATGCATTTACTTACGTTACAATCGCAAGCAGGAGCAGAGGCACGAGGTCATTCAGAAACTGATTGAACGTGAGTCGTTTCCTCTTTATTCTGAGAACTGCAGCATGCTTAAGAGTGAAAGGAAAGGTGACTGTGGCTAGATATAGGCGTGATTTCAAATCTAATGCTGGTGGTCAAGGATGTGGCCATTGGATGCTCCAAACAACCCATGTCTTGTTTGGACTGCTACGTGTGCAGCGTTAGCACACCAGAGGTTAATAACCAGGCTGGCGTTATGCTGCTGTGCTGCCATTGTATGCGTAATGGTAACGCACGTGAAGCAACCCAGTTTAAACCAAGGCAGTGGGCATGTGTAATGTTGTGCAGTAAATTGTTGGTCCCAGCATTACATTTAAGTTAGCCTTTATACATGGGGAGTCCGAACCTGAGTGATAGTTTGAACGCTTTGCACTCATACTAAGCTTCTAAGCTCAACCCCTGGTATCTTCTGTTAAAAAAATCTCAAAGAACAGGGCTTGGGGAAGGGCCTGCCTGAGACCTAAAAAAGCCCTTTCCCATCAGAGTAAACAGCAAGCCAATGAATGGACCAGTGGTCTCCTTCAGTCTAAGGTAGTGTTATAGGTTCCTTTACTTCAGTCTGCTCGGAGCTATCAGAAGATATTATTGGGGCCAGATTTACACCTGGTAAAAATAAGGAAAAAAGTTTGTTATAACTATACCAGTTATAATTGCACCAGCTTTGAGCGGGTACAGCAAAACCCACCAGTGCATGTTTCAAAAACCCATCAATGCATGTATGTGTGTGTGCGTGTGTATGCTGCTACTCTGCTATGTATTCAAGAAAGTAGTTATTCTGCAGAAGATTCATTCTACACCAGATCTTGTGTTTTTAGCCCAAGGTTCTCTGTTGCATAACCGTGATAGTTTTCAAGAAGTAGAACATCAGAGGCTTCAGTTTAAAAGTGCTGAATATTAAACTTCCTGAAAAAATATCAATAATGTAAAGATTTAAATAATGCAATAACAGTTGACTGGCCTGACTTTCTGATCTGTACTTGTAGGTCTACCCGAAAGAGTACAGAAAGGATGATAGGCGTTTGATGAATATTAATGTTCGCACTTCTAAATTTCCTGGTAAATGGCATGGAATATATGTCAGTTTCCATTCTAGGCATTTCCTATAGTCCTGGGAAGTTGTAATTTTCTAGTGGTCTCCTCAGACCGAGAGAACAAGATGGTCCAGGGTAGATATAAAGCTGCCAGTTTTAGAAATCAGAGGTGGGCTTACAGGTTCCCTCTACTTCATCTTATCTCTGATTTGAAGTTCTTCCTCTTCCCTTGTCAACTTTTACTATGGTTTGCAGTACAGTCTTCAGCAGAGTTATAGCGTTTTAAGCCCATTTAGTTGCCTTAGAAAGGTGTAACTGTGCCCAGGATTGCACTCTTAAGTTTTACATACACATCAATACAAACCATGGTTAATGCTAACCATAGCTAGTCTTTAGCCAGATTTAAAACCATTGTTTGAAGTTGGTCTGCAAATTTTTCATTCAAATGGAATCTGGCTAGTGTTAACCATGGTTAGTACTTGTGCAAGTGTAACATACAACCATGGTTAACCCTGACCTAGTGACTTTACAGCAGAGAGGACCAGAAGGAGACAGAGGACCCCAGAGTCCAACTCCTGATCTTATATACTTATCCATGTTTGGCAGTGTTAACGTCTGCGGTGGGCCACTTGTCTTGATGGGAATTAAGACTGTTTTCTTCCACTTCATTGCAAAAGATATAAAACACTTTTCAGGATCAGTATGATGGTGATGAATTCACCTCGTTACATTACCTCTGAGATTATTGATTAGTAATTATGGGGTAATTACACATGAGATTTTTATACGTTCCTTCTGAAAAAATCTGCAGATGGTGATTATGCATTTCTTTTAAACATGTTCTTTCCCCAGAACTGGGCCAAGGGAAAAGCTATTGGAACAGATTGCGGTTTTTAGACACTTGTGAATTCATCATAGAACTCTTTTCCAAATCTTTTTTCTGCGAATACTTCTTTCTTCCAGTGCTTGAACTTACACATGATCCAGTGGCAAACGTGAGGTACTATACCAAGTCGTTAAAAAAATACTCTGCATGGCAGTTTCTTCAAGTTCCTTAAACCTGTTTTATGATGATGTCGTGTAATGCAGGTTCATTGGGAAGCCTCCGATTTCTCAAGAGTAACTATTACATTAAACCTCCCATATACTAGCAAGCTGTATAATATGAGAATGTATGCATCATCTCCGTCTGGAGCCTCACTTGTTTTTGGCTTTACCCTGGATTCAGGACAGACTGCAGTGGATGCACGAAAGAGCCAGCATGGTGTAGTGGTTAGAGTGTGGGACTAGGATCTGGGAGACCCAGGTCTGGGAGACCCCACTCTGCCATGGAAGCTTTCTCGGTAATCTTGGGCCAGTCACTCTTTCTCAGCCCCACCTACCTTACAAGGTTTTTGTGAGAATACAACAGAGGGGAGAATGGTGTGCACTACCCTGAACTCCTTGGTGGAAGGGTGTGATAAAAATGTAATGACCAAGCAAATGTGACCATGAGATTGATGTCCAGAATTGGTATATCTGTCTTGTGTCCTGACCTGGATGGCCCAGGCTAGCCTGATCTCATCAGATCTCAGAAGCTAAGCAGGGTTGGCCCTGATTAGCACTTGGATGGGAGACCGCCAGGGTTGTGATGCA
The DNA here is from genome assembly GCF_029931775.1 of Euleptes europaea. Lineage (NCBI taxonomy): Eukaryota > Metazoa > Chordata > Lepidosauria > Squamata > Sphaerodactylidae > Euleptes > Euleptes europaea. Next base: position 23,835,933 of record NC_079317.1, on the reverse strand, counting down.
GAGGCGGGCAATGGCAAACCACCTCTACTATTCTCCCACTGAGTTCGGAGTACATCTTCATCAGCGGGTTTTGTCGTTCCTATGCTCAGGAGGCAGGATCCAAAAAAAACTTTGCTTCCTGTCACATGTGCCAAGACCGCCCTCTGATATCCAGTTCGAGGACTTCCATAGCAGAATTTTTAAAAACAGAAAGACAGATGTGCACCCAAAAGAACAAGGAGCAGCCACTGCAAAAAACACAGCTTAAAACCAAGAAATAGTAACAAGTAGAACATGAAAATACTTTATTCTAATTCCCCTTATTTATTATTCCTATATATAACGTATTGTTTTCCCATTTTTAATATATATTTTTAATTCAGCTTTATCTGGACACTTGACATTCTTCATCTTGATCCATTCTTCACCCTGGGTGGGCAAGATGTACTCCTCCCTCAGTGTAGAAGGAACCTTCACAGGTAAGCCAAGGTTCCATTCTCCCACTGAGTTCGGAGTACATCTTCATCAGCGGGCTCTTCAAAAGCTGACGTTCACTGGGAGGGAGTCTTCATTGATCATTTGATACAACATTCTGGAGGACTCTCCTGCCGAATGCCGCGTCGGATGAAGAATAGGCATTTATCTTGTAGTGTCTTATGAACATAGAAGGGCTCAACCAGGTAGCAGCCTTACAGATTTCTTCCACGGCTGCATGGCCATCAAATGCTGCTGAAGTAGTGGCGCTGCAGACTGAGTGAGCGGTAATTCCTAACGGCACTGGTATGTTGCTAAGTTGATAGCACAGCTGGATACACTGTTTGATGCACTTGCTGATAGCTGCCTTTGACATTTTGCAACTTTTATTGGGTGATGAAATAGAAACGAATAAAGACTCCGAGCGCCGGAAAGGTTCCTTCCTTCTCAAAAAGATGCGTAAAGCTCTTTTCACGTCCAGAGTGTGCCAGTTCTCTATTGGGTTGCTATAAGTTAGCTGCGACTTGATGGCACTTTATGCACACACACATCTGTCTTGTACATTTTTATCCCGCTGGTCCTTCAAAGAGCTCAACAGGGCACACTTCTTTCTGCCTTCCCCCGTTTATCCTCGCAACAACCCTGTAAGAGAGATGACATTGAGAGAGTTTGGCTGACCCAAGGCAGAGTGAGGATTTGTCTTGTACATTCTGCGTGCTTTGCTTAGATCTTTACATTATTTCTACCCCCATCCCTCCCGCCTCCTGCAACAGAATGAAACTTTGCTACTTATTGCCAAAAGTGAAATCTACTCTCAAGGTCCCGACAGATAAACATTTGCTGCAGCAGCTGGAGTTATGTGTCAGGAAACTTCTGTGTGAGGAGAAAGACAAGGACGTCCTGAGCATTGTGAAAAAGGTAGGGGGGGGATGTGTTTCCACTTTTTGTTCTCTCAACAGGTTTTCGCATAGTGGTGACAAAGTGCATCAGTGTGTGAAAGGACTTGGAAAAGAGTGAAAATGAATTTTAAAAACTGGTTAACTGGGGAGAGAAGGGGGAAGGAACTAAATTATTTAAAGCAGTAGTGACTCAATGACTTCTAATTTAGTGCCGGTCATAGCTTCTCACAACATCTGAACCAGCATGCTGTGGTGTGTGCTTCCTTCCGAATTAGGACTGTAAACCAGCTTCTCTGTGGCTTGCATCCCAGGTTTGGAGGAGAAGGGCCAACTGTAGCTTCCCAGCTAAAACTGTAGTTTATGTGAAGGAGGGAGTATAGGAGCGTGTAGTTCATGCATGTAATGCCAAACCATGGTTTGCCATTATGTGTGAACTGAGCAAACGAGATCATTTTAGGATGCAACTAGACCATTGCATTCTCTATGCAATTATGCAAACACTGAACTGATACCCCTCATAATGGGTATCAGGAGGACCAAACTGGTGTAAAGAGCAAATTGTTAATTAGTGTGATCAGAAAGTGGAAACAATAGAACATGTTCTGCTGCAATGTCCCTTTTACAACAACATAAGATCGCAGTATATTCTCCCCATATTGTCTTCCTTTTCTGGGAGATTGAAAGAAGCTAAAGTTTCCCTTCTCTTAGCAGACTCCGCTCTGGAGATAACCATTCAAGTAGCCAAATTTTGCCTCCAGTCTAGTGGGATTCGTAAATGGCTAATTGAAAACCTTTCCCCATAGAAGATCTTTCCTCTTCTTCAAATCATCCCTCCCAGAATTATCAACTTTTATTATTTTATTTTATTATTTTAACCTAACTTTGATTTTTATCCAGAGCTGATTTTGTATCGAAATAAAACTTGATTGATTGATTGATTGAACTAGTGTGATCAGCAAGCGGTCTAAAAGAATTATTGTTGCCTTATGTGAATACCCACACTATGGCGTCAGTGCCCACTTACAGTGGCCTCCACATGAGTTTCTCAGGAGCTGTCCCTCAAACAGTGCTTATACAGATACACTTTTTGTGAGAACCAGTGCCTCCATCTGGATAGGGGCTATATGGCTGCTGAAATTTGCACAATCACAACCTTCAGCACACATGTATCAGCTCTGGTTCTCTCAAACGGCACATCGGCATGGCTGCTCCCCAGGTGGGGCTTATGTCGCCCACTGGTCCCTCTCCCCCCCTCCCCCCGAACAAGACTACATGCTTTAAAAGTCTGTGGCCAGGAAAATTCTTATCTGCTTCTGAGAAATTCCTGTTTTAAAGGTACTAGAAATTGTTTTAAAATGCATTGCCACAAGTTAAAGATGATATTTGTACATTTTTATAGATGGTGCTGGAACTGGATAGAATGGAATCGTCTATGGATGCTGTAAGTGTCTACTTGTACAATACTGGAAAAAAACAAACTGAAACCATCGGCATGCTTTCTAACTGGTTGTTTGGTTAAACTTTTTTAACAGTTTCAGAAGAGGTATTATGAAAATGACCTTTTGGACCAGCAAAAGGAAAGAGAGGAGCATCTTCTCTTGGAAATGGTATGTTTATTAAAATGTACACTACTTTGTATTATAGAAATGCTCAGCAGATTCAGAATAAAGATGTGAATTAACTTTCCTTCAAAGCAGGGTTAAAAAATAGAAAACTGAAATGCTTCTCAGACATATTACTTAAGACATATTAGACTGGTATGCATGTATTTTCCAGACTTGCTAATGACAGTTTGAAGGATTAGAAACAAGGCTTATATACATATGTTCAGGATCATTGTTTTCCATTACATCCGTACTAGCAAATTATGATTGTTCTTGCCTTCCAAACCAGTGCTGGAAACCACAGTTTGAAGTTGGGTTCCAATCTGGTTTGTAAAGGAAGCACAAGGCATAGTTTGCTGATTCGGATGCAGTAGCGGCCTATGATTGCTCAAACCAAACAGTAGCAGATTGATTCCAGATGTGAAAGAGGAAGCGGGAGGAATGGGAAGGGGGGAAAGAGGACATGAATAAGCACAAGGCTTGTTCCTTCTCCCTGTGGCTAGAGAATTAGAACTGCCCTCCTTGTGAACCCAGCCCTCTGTGTCAACGAGAAAGAGAAGGCATTTCTAGAAGTAACAAAGTCCAAATTGAAGGGAGCTGTACATGCGGGACAGAGGTTATAGGGGCTGCATTCTTGTCTGTGTAAAGACATTTGAAAATCACATTCAGGAGAGAATGGAGTGTTGGCACCGCTTCCCAGGGTTTGATATCTTTTGTAATTATATTTAGTGCTTGACCAGTGTTCAAAACACTTCACCTAATTCATACCACAACCCTGAAAAGGAGGGAGGTATTATGATCTCCAAAAGTTGCAACTGGGGAATATTGGGGTGAATCCAGACTAGACATTTCCCTGGAGGCAAAGATTTCTGCCCATGGAGAGTGATTTTCCTGCCTCCCTCCTCCTGCGGCAGCCTGAAATGCCCCACAAAAAGGACACATACACCCCGGAATAGAATTTCAGGATAGCATTTTGGGCTGCCTCGGGGGAAGGGGGTAGTGCTCCTTGAGTGGAAATCTTTGCCTCCACGAAAATGTCTAGTGTGGCTCCTCGTCATATTCTTGTCTAAGGCCATTGGCAGCTGCAAGTGACATTTTGACAAGAGCCTTCCTGAATCACCCTTATTGTAGTTCCAAACCTTTCGCCATGTGTGTCTGGGTCAAGTATTTAACTTGAAGATTAGTTGAATGGGGTCGTTTGGAAGCAGTGTTCGCTATTGGGAGGTATAGCACCTGAATTGCAAGAATCATTGTAAAGCAACGTGCCCATAGTTTAACAGAGGGAAAGCTGAAATGACTATGCTTTAAATTATCGGTTCCCAAACTGTGCTCCGTGGATCAGTTGGTGCTCCGCAAAATATCTCCTAGTGCTCCATGAAGAGATTGGAAAGAAAAATACTACTGTCATTTGGTTTAGTAAATAGGTGCTAGGTGAAAATTACTGCTCCGTGATGAATTTCTCTCCTGAAAAGTGCTCCGTGACTCAAACAATTTGGGAACCGTTGCTTTAAATAGAAGAGCTCTGTGTGGCATAACTGTGTTGTATTATCTCCCTCCCTCTCTCCCTCCCTCTCTCCCTCCCTCTCTCTCTTTCTCTGTCTCTCTCTCTTTTTGAAGTGGGGGGGAGTTACATTTTCTAGTGTGGCTATAGTGCTCTCTGAGCAATCTTCTTTTTAATCACATATGACATAATAGCATTTCAAGGTTCATCTTTCTCTCTTTTGACGCTCATTGGGTTGGAAGCATATTTATCTACGGGTTGCTGCCAGCCGCATTTAGATGTCAGGTTTCTATTACCTCTGTTGTTAAATTGTTTCCACAACAGGAACAATTAGAAAAAGAGAAACAGCAAAATGAGGGCAGGTCTACCAGTATGAGCGACAAAATATACGAAAAGAAGCGTAAGTGGTTTTTTATTTTGCTTTCTTTTACAAAAAGTTTAATTTCTTTTTATGGAGGGCTGATGAGGTGGAGGTGTGAAAGGCCATTTCTAAATTGAATCAGTGTTCTGTGAAGAAATTCTAGTGATGGTGGCATTAGTTAATGAGAACATCTGCTATTAATTTACTGTGAGAACTAATTTCACAGCACTGTGCAGCGCAGTCCTCTAAAATGCTTTGGCTTGTGCCAATAGTTTGTGCATTTTGATGTGGAGTTGGTTCCTTGGCAAAAAGGACAGACCCGCTTCTGAAAACGTGTTTCAGACGTCATATCAGACAGTATTGTGCAAGGATTTCTATTTTATTCATTTATTTATTAAAACATGTATCCCACCTTTCCTCACAGTTCAAAGTGGCTTTTCATTTCTAGAACTGAGGAAGCTGACCTGTTTTAGGGCCACACCTTGAGTGGTTCAGTGCATCCACAACCAGTAGTGAGTGCCCTTGCTGTCCACAACCTCAGTGTCCAACAAACCATGGTTTGCAAGTTGGAGCTCAACTCCAACCCTCCATCATTCCCTTTTCAATGTGACCCTTCTCTCTCCTTCTTCACTTCCTGGCATTAACCATTGTTTTGTGCTATATGTGCTCTCGTGCAAATAGTTGTTAATGCATCCATGGCTCTCATACGCAGGGATTGAAGCCACGTTGAAATAGAGTTGAGAACCATGGTTTGCATAGATGTGTGCATAGCACAAAACCATGGTTAACAACTGGAGGTGTGTAGTCAATCACTCCAGGCAGAAGAGGAGGAAACATGCGTTCAGCAGGATGTTTTCTGATTTGCAAACCATGGCTTACCAGGAGGCAGGGATATTTATTCACTGGGCCAACATCTTGTGCTGTCCCCTTCCAATAACCATGGTTAACAACTGGAGGTGGGTGGGGAATCACTCCAGATGGAGGAGGAGGGAACGTGCATTCATCAGGATGTTTTCTGATTTGCAAACCATGGCTTACCAGGAGGCAGGTTTATTTATCCACTGAGCCAACATCTTGTGCTGTCCCCTCCCAACAACCAATCTGGTTCTGCAGCAGACCCAAAAGCACACCTTGTACCCCACTGAGTGAGCTTCAAACATCAGCTTAAAACCAAAACACTAACAGTGCAATCCTAAAAAGAGTCACACTCGTCTATGTCCACTGAAGTCAGCGTGCTTAAAGGGTTGTAACTCTGCTTAGCACCGCACTGTTAATCCAGTTTCTGCACTGTCGCAGATAACCTCACATCTCAAGCACTCATTACAGACTCTGTCTTGGTGTACTTCAGTTCTGCTGTGGTTGAAAGCCCGACAGAGATTCCTTGATGAGGTGACAGTTTTTATTCTAGGTCCGTTTATTAGTCTTTCTGACTAATTTTAGAGTTTGAAGGTTGTGTAGAATTTAAAATGTTAGTACGGTCACTAACTGCCACTGAGCTTTGTGCAGTGCTTTATTTCTTCAATTGAAACAGTTGCGGTGCTTAAAATACCCTTTGTTTTAGGCAGAGACAGTAAAACGTCATCAACTTTGACCAAGAACATACCAATGTCTGTTTCTGGAAATCCTCCGGGTTCTTCAACAAGTAAGAAAAAAATCTCTACCACATATATTTTCCACAGTGCAATGAACATAGGAAAACACAGGTAGGAAAGAATTTGCTGGTATTTACTGACAGTCATTCAACCTGCGAAACTGTCTTATACTGAAGCAGACTCCTTAATCTGTCTAAGCCCAGTATTATCCACTCTAACTGGTAGCAGCTCTCCAGAGTCGCAGGAAGAGAAAGAGCTTTTCTAGTACTTGCTGCCTGTGGTTCTTTCAAGTGAAGATGCCAGAGATTGAACCTGCGTGTAGGCTGTGCTTCCCAGACCTTCCACTTTTCTCCTCTTTCACTATATGGAACACCTGTTGATCAGTGGGACAGCCCTGTATATCCTGACTCCTCTGTATGCCTTTGTCAAGTCACATCGCTGGGACTAGCTCTTCTTGCAAACAGAGCTGCCATATTTCTTGCCCCTGCTCATCAGGTAGTCAGGAGTCATGGTCCCCAATGTTCCTGCCAATCTGCAATCATGACAGGTGCTATCTACTTTACCTTCAGCCAGCAGGTCAAATGTGGAATTTCAAGTAACCCGGCCTGCAGATTCTGTTTCTGCATTTCCTCTCCCGGCTGATCACTCAGGTGTCCTTCCCATGTGTCTTGTACAGATTGTTCTACTTGAAGCTCCCCCTTCCTCATAAGAGGCTCTGGAAATCCTGGTCACCCATGCTTCTTATATCCAACAAAGGCAGATATAAATCCCATTCTTTTCTACTTGGACCTATAAGTTCTGTGATTAGGGTAACTTGCCTGACCTCCCCAGCGGTCTTCCCAAACTCTACTGCAGTTGTTCCTCTTATTGCAGTTTGTAACAATGAACTCTGCACTTTACTGAGTTTCAGGCTGTCTGATGTTATGAGGAAGGGACACAAGGGTAATGACCAGACATTTAAATTATATCAAAATAGTTTCCAGCTAAACATTAGGAAGAACTTCCTAACAGTTGGCATAGGCTTCCTCGGGAGGTGGTGAGCTCTCCTTCCTTGGAGGTTTTTAAGCAGAGACTAGAAGAAGAAGAAGAGTTCGTTTTTATATGCCAACTTTCCCTACCACTTAAGGGAGACTCAAACCTGCTTACAATCACCTTCCCTTCCCCTCCCCACAACAGACACCCTGTGAGGTAGGTGGAGCTAAGAGAGCTCTAACAGAGCTGTAACTTGCCCAAGGTCACCCAGCTGGCTTCGTGTGTAGGAGTGGGGGAATACATCCAGTTCACCAGATTAGCCTCCACCGCTCATGTGGAGGAGTGGGGAATCAAACCCGGTTCTCCAAATCAGACTCCACTGCTCCAAACCACCACTCTTAACCACTACACCACGCTGGCTCTAGATGTCCATCTGTCAGCAGTGCTGATTCTATGACCTTAGGCAGATCATGAGAGGGAGGGCACCTTGGCCATCTTCTGGGCATGGAGTAGGGGTCACTGGGTGTGTGTGTGGGGGTGGGTGGGTGGTAGTTGTGATTTTCCTGCATTGTGCAGGGGGTTGGACTAGAGGACCTTGGTGGTCCCAACTCTATGATTCTGTGATACTGCTGTAACTAAAGAAGTAAAAGGTCAGCTTTAACAAAAATATCATAAACAATATATATCGTTTTTTCCCATTTAGGCAAGGAAGTAAAGAAATCCAAGCTGGTTCGAAGTCAGTCTTTCAGTAGTCAAGCCTTGCACTCGAAATATGGCAGCACTGATAAATGTTCCAGGTGTGTAATATTTAGTTCCTCCGGGTGTCTGTGAAAGAGGTGGCAGTTCAGTAGAGCTATTGTGGTTGCTCCATATCGAAACTTAAATGTACTTCTCTAGTGTACAGTAACATAATTACATATTTTTCTTTTAGCAAAAGTTCTTCGACAGGGTATTCTTCTATGCCAGGAGTAGGAAAAAATTCCTTGTTCTCGTTTACAGGTAAGTAGGATGGCTGTTTTTTTTAAATAAATTTTCTTACAATTCTTTTATTATGTTCCACTTTTCTCCCCAGTGGAGATGAATTCTCCTTCTCCGTTTTATTTTTGTCTGGGAAACCATCTTGTGGAGCTTTTCCAAGGGGTTTGAGACCTATTGCATCAAAAGGCTGCATTGAGAGTGGGAGGAGCCTCCAGTAGCCCACTGTGGCCAATCCGCATGGCATTTGGCAGATGAAATGCCTTGTGTTTGTCTGAAACTGGATGCCACATTAATGACAGGTGGGAACCTGGTTTCCCCTCAGAGTTCCATTCGTCCAGTTGTACTGGAAATATTTCAACTTGACCAAACCAAATTTGCAGACAAGATCTTTGAAGTTAGGCCTGCTATTTGCCTACTCAACACTTGCTCATTGTGACTTATTGGAGCTGCCGGAATGGAACTGAACAATTATCTGGGAGAGGTTAGAAATGGCCGTCTAAGGAAGCAATACTGAGGTCATTCTTGAAGAAACCTCCCCACAATCTTTACAACTGTTTACAACTTTCTTCCAATCACCAATATTCAATTCTTGGGCAAGGTTCTTGAATGTGTGGGAGCAACTTAGGAGGAACTGATTATCTTGATTCCCTTGATTCTGCTTTCTTGCCTGGTTTTGGAGTGAAGGCTGTTTTGGTCTTCCCGGTGGGAAGACCATGCAGGGGGTGGGATAGGGCAAGGGAATCCCTGTTTGTTTTTCTGGATCTTACTGTGATATCCAGTGACATTGATCGTGGATCATGCTATCTCCTTCTGGATCTCATAACCGGGTTGGATTTGGTGGCTCCATTTTGCAGTAGCGACATTCTTTTCTGGAGCTCGGTCTCAGAAGGTGGTGCCGGTGTGTGTGTGTGTGCTGCTGCTCTACCGCATGGTCTTTAGCCTGGAAAATGGCCAGGCTTCTGTTGTGTCTCATATTACGTTTAGCGTGTGCGTTCAACTAGTGGTGGAGTGTCACCTGGACATGTGGCCATTGGTGTCCACAGTTATGCACTTGACACCGAGCTCTGTCTTTCATGTTTAGCTTCTCGTGAATAGCCGTGGAAATCCTGAACCAGTATCTGAAATTAGTGGTGGACCAGATAGGTTTGAACAAACTGAAACTTAAGCCAGGCGAGGCATAGGAGCTCTTGTTTGAAGTCATGCTGATCTAGGGGTGGACTAGACTATTATAGCATGCTCTAAATGGAGCTTCCTTTGAAGAGAGGTGAGAAGCAGTAACTGCTCCAGAATATGGTTGCCCAATTCCTGATGCGGGAAGTCATTAGCATGTTTCTTCTTCTTTTTTTAATCTGTGCTTGGCAGTCAGTTGCTGGGCAATATTCAGAGTGCTGGTACTGACCTTTAAAGCCTTGAATGGTCTGGAACTAGTGAACTTTATCACCTTCTCCCATATACAGCCAGTGTGGTGTAATGGTTAAGAGCGGTGGTTTGGAGCGGTGGACTCTGATCCGAAGAACCGAGTTTGATTCCCTACTCCTCCACATGAGCGGCGGACACTAATCTGGTGAACCAGGTTTGTTTCCCCACTGTATACATGACGCCAGATGGGTGACCTTGGGCTAATCACAGCTGTCTTAGAGCTCTCTCAGCCCCACCTACCTCACAGGGGAGGGGAGGGGAAGGGAAGGTGATTGTAAGCCGGTTTGATTCTCCCTTAAGTGGTAGAGAAAGTCGGCATATAAAAACCAACTCTTCTTCTTCAACACCTGCACACCCACTGAGATCACCTTCAGAGGTCTTTCTCTGTGTGCTCCCATCATCAGAAATAGAGGTGGCATGATTTTTGCTGATAACTGTGACTTACGAGTGTTTCCTCAAATAATTGGATTTATTCTGCTGACTGGTTGTAAATTACCTTACTGGAATTATTATTCCTTTTGCTTTACTATGTTATACCATTTTAAGCTTGTTGTTAAGCTGCCATGAGCATACTGTTCTGGGTGGATGAGTGGGCAGAAATATTAGATGAATCTTTTGTATGGGTTACCCACTGGTACCAAAGTATCCATTGTCCTTGGTTCTGCAATAAATAAATAAGCAGCCATTCATTGGGATTTGTAATCAGCCAATATAGGAGAAGAGTTGGTTTTTACATGCCGACTTTCTCTACCTTTTTTAAGGAGAATCAAACCAGTTTACAATATCCTTCCCTTCCTCTCCCCACAACAGACACCTTGTGAGGCTGGTGGGGCTGAGAGAGTTCTGAGAGAACTGTGACTAGCCCAAGGTCACCCAGCTGGCTTCATGTGGAGGAGTAGGGAAACCAAGCCGGTTCACCAGATTAGAGTCTGCCTCTTATGTGGAGGAGTGGGGAATCAAACCCAGTTCTCTGGAATAGAGTTCACCGCTCTTAACCACTACACCACACTGGCTCTCTGGTACATTCGCTACCAGAATCTCAGCTTCAGTGGAAATAGCAAATTATTGCATATTACTTGCCTAACTTCTGTTCCTTCTCTTTCAGATGATACTTTTCGTACTCGTTCCAGCAACTCCAGTGGGACTGTTGCCTTTTCCTCTACTTCCACTTTACCATCTTCCTCTCGTAATTCGAGCAACTCAGTTGATCAAAAGAACAATGGGAGTAAAGAAAGCCATTCGCGGAAGGTTAGCTTGTAAGTGATCATCTAAAGATAGGGCAGAATTTGCATATAATACTGTAGTTTATAAGTTAATTTTGTATTCTCAAATTTCTGGTTTGTTTGTTTTTATTATAAAAGATGAACAAAGGAAGTCTTTTTGTATAGGCATCTATATTTGTAAACCTACATATTTACCCATGTATTTACATAAGCATATCTACATATTTACATTTACACAACAGCTGTCCAACAAATGTATTAACTGGGTCACTGAAGCTCTGGAGAAAGTTAAAAAAAAAATCCTCCACCACCACCAGCCCCACACATTGTAAGACCTGGAATTTTTCCATTGTGGAGCCTGGCCTGTGCCTTCTCTGATCCTTGCGGTAGATTTTCCACTATTCTGAAGATGGTGGCAGCTTCATCATCCAGACCGTAATGAGATTTAGAATGTGAGCAACCGGACCAGCAAGAATACTAGCATTCTGTATGTAAGACAGAAGATTTCTGGAGTAGGATGCTTTGGGTGTTATCCACACTGCTAACAGTAATCTTCTGTTTCCAGTGGTTAAGAGTATTGGATTAGGATGAGGGAGACCCAGGTTCAGATCTCTCACATGGCCACAAACTCACCTGGGGACTTTGGTCCAGTTACTCTGTCAGCCTCACTTGCCTCACAAGGTTGTTGTAAGGATAAAATGAAGGAAAGGAGATTCATGTAAACCAGCCAGAGCTTCTTGCAGGAGGGGCAGTGGTAAACAAAACATGTTAGATAAATCTTTTAGCATTTCTCATACCTGCTGTTTCAGCACCCAAACCTTTAGCTTTTCCTTTGTGCGCAAACTGAACTCATGATTCTTTATTTTCACACTGTTCTCTCTTTCCTGTAAAATGGACCAGTTTTTCAATATTATTTGTATGTCAGTGAACACATGAAGCTGCCTTATACTGAATCAGACCCTTGGTCCATCAAAGTCAGTATTGTCTACTCAGACTGGCAGTGGCTCTCCAGGGTCTCAGGTAGAGGTCTTTCACATCACCTACTTGCCTAGTCCCTTTAACTGGAGATGGCGGGGACTGAACCTGGGACCTTCTGCATGCCAAGCAGATGTTCTACCACTGAGCTACAGCTCCTCCCATAAGTCCATATTATTCATTATATGTATTCTGTAACTATGAATGAACTATGGATGCCCTGACCTGGGTAGCCCCAGGCTAGCCTGATCTCGCCAGATCTCAGAATCTAAGCAGGGTTGGCCCTGGTCAGTATTTGGAAGAGAGACCACCAAGAAATACCAGGGCTGTGACACGGAGGCACGCAATGGCAAACCACCTCTGGACATCTCTTGCCTTGAAAACCCCATGGGGTCACAATAAGTCAGCTGTGACTTGATGGCAACTTCCCCCCCCCAAAAAAAACAATGAATAGCATTTATAAATTCCATAGGTTGGATCCAGCCAGATTTTTTGCTCATTCTTGATCAGTTCCTCTACTTATGACAGCCTCTATCTCTTATCTGGCTTTTTAAAAAGACAGGTCTCATAAGCTTCAGCATAACCTTTTTGATGATCAAAGAAAAGCTGGCTGGAGCCAACCCCATACGAATTGTCTATAAAATGTGCGACATGTATACACAGTGCAATGCAAGCTACTCTGTGAAACCAATGATGGCACACAAAGAACTAAAACCTATTTGTGAAAGTATATGTGGAGACTGCAGTACAAACAAATACATATCTGCAAATATGGGTTTGGATACTGTGAATGAGTTCTGTGCATGCTAGATAGTCTCTGCTGCAGAGCATATTTTCTCTTCCATTAAAGCTCCCGTTTTTACTTGAGATTGTTGATTTTCAATGGGCCCTTGCACAAATGGACATTGTTGCGGGAGGGGGGTTCGCATGCACTTCAGCGGAGACTATCCCAGCGTGCAAGGAACTTGTTCATAGCATCTAAGGCTATGTTCTCAAAAGTCCTAGAGGTTCACGGGGAAGGCCATATCCTCAGTGTCTCTCTCTCTGTGTGTGTGATTGCACTGCTGGGCATCACCCACTCAATTTGCACTGCTCCCACCTGAAAACCTGAGTTACGCATTGGCAACCTAGTGTGGGTTTCAGTGCTGCTGAGCTGGCAGCGATGGGAATCCCTGGATAGCTGAAGCATCTTTCAGCTACAGAAAGCTCATGGATTTGATTGCAGCACATTGTAGAATTAGGGGAGAGGCCATGGCTCAGTGGTAGAGCCTCTACTTGGCATGCAGAAGGTCCCAGGTTCAATCCCCAGCATCTCCAGTTAAAAGGGACTAGGCAAGTAGGTGATGTGAAAGACCTACACCTGAGACCCTGGAGAGCTGCTGCTGGTCTGAGTAGGCAATACTGACTTGGATGGACCAAGGGTCTGATTCAGTATAAGGCAGCTTCATGCGTTCATGTTTGGAAGAATTTTGTCCATTAAGTGCCTCAACCCACAGAAGACCCCCCCCCTACACACACACACACACACACACACACACACACACACACACACACACGAGAGAGAGAGAGATTTCAAAGAAAAAGCATGTAAAAATCCACTGGTAGCAAATAGCAAATAGACACTATAAAATGAGTCATCCTAGAAGAAACAGGAGATGTGAATCATAGGCATTAGGAGTAACAAAAGATTGTTCCGCTGCTATTATGCTGGGTTCGGTTTTATTATCCTCTACGCGTCTGCTCATTGTGAGGCGCGTTAGAAATTTTCTCTCAGCATAATAGCTGATGCTTAGCCTCCTACATTGCAACAGATTTAAAGATATACACGGAGAGGAATCAAATGCCTTTACTTTGTGAGGTGAATCATTCCAATGTGGGTCAGAGTGTTGTGTCTGATAATTTACTACAGTGAGCATACAGATGATGAAACTACGTGGCTATACCTTGTAATTAATCCCAGTAATTTATCATCAGATTTCTAAAAGGCAAAATACCTGCCGCTTTTGATCAGGTCAGACGTCCACCTATCATTGATCAATAATGTTGCTTTTCAGTCATGCTTTGATGTGCAAGTCTGTGTCATGCCACTTCCCCGTCAGGCTGAGTGTGATTTGAGTATCTTTGTTTGCCTAAAGGAAAAACAGAAAGTCAAATTCCTAGAGTTGGAGAAAGAAAGGATGCAAACCAAAGACCGCTGGAGGCAACATGGATGAACGATCAGCAGAAGCTGGAGTAGAACCTTGACCTTAAGGAGTGGCGAAGAGAGACTTACCTGCATCTTGCATTGTTAACATCCTCCGTCAGTTAAATAAATTCCTATGTTGTAAAATATCTTCATAGAAATAATGTAATATGTGCAGAATTCCAATGTTGTAAGTGAAGTGTTTAATTCAATGTTACTTTAGCAATGTGCTTAAAAACTGCTGCAGCTAAAGAAACAGGGTTTTTTTTTCCTTCTTCCTCTCAATTATGCCTTTTTATAGTTCAGGTTCCTTGATTTGGAATACAAGTGCTCTCTCCTTTAAAACATACCTACTGACGAGCTTAAGAACTCCTAACATGTCTTTGCTACGGCAATAGAGCAATATAGGTGAATCGGCTCTGCATATAAGATGAATCGAACAAGTTAAGTTTTCCCTTGCTCAGAAAAGTTGTTGAACATCGAGTCGACTCTGATGTGGAACTTGGGACACATGGACAAAGAAGTGATTCAGAAGTGGTCTGAGATGCGGTTGTGCTAAGATTTTGAATAAGATTGCCTATCGAGTGTATAGAACTCGTCGACAGGTTTTCCTTTTACCTTTAAATAACAAATACCTCCAAATAGCATACAAAATGATTTCTTGAGTTTCATATTGCAATTTCGTTGTATAAATACTTTGTTTTAACTTCTAGTATTTCAGGTTGTAGTTTTCTCTTTATCCAACACTTTAGAAAATGATGAATCCAGTTTTTAATTGGTTGTTCTTTTAAGCTATCATGCTTTTTAGCGACATCAACGGCATTTTCTTTGTATTCATGCTCACATTTCTATCAAAATTTGCCTGCAGATAACATGCAGTTCTATTTAAGAAGTTCTATTTATGCCAATACTTGAGAGACTGTATGAAGCTATTGTCAGCTTCTCTATTTCACAAATGCAATCAGCAAAACTATATTGATATCAGAAATCTGTTTTTTTAAATATATTGGTGTATGATAAAGATAATCTACTTTGTGAATGAAAATGTGTGTGGTTACTTTTTACGATGTGAAATAATGACTGCTTTGCGCACAATAAAACGTAGGATATTAAAGTATTTGCATGTTTTGAGGGAGTGGGGAAATCTAATTTTTGCAAGCTTTATTTTAGATTAAGGGATAACGAGCTAACCAGAACTAGGGTCACTCTGCAAGCAGCTGATAGTCCAGGCTTAACACTAGTGTTGTCTAATCATGATCCTCTGCCCAGTTAGCAGCATATCCAGTAGCAGGTGTATAATCAAAAGCGAATGTAGCATTACTGACGGACGCTCACCTGGAAACTGATGCTACCTGCCATTTACGGAGTTGCACGGGTGATTCTCCCAAATTTCCCGTGGCTGTAAGGCAATGATCAGTATGAACTGGTGGTGACCAATCCATGGTGAAACCATCCCATTTTCTACCCCACCCTACCCCCTACAGATTCCACAAGTACATTCCCAGTCCCTTAAGGGCTTAACTGCATCTTCCACTCATTTTCCCAATCAAAATCAGGCCCCTGCATGCCTCACAATTGCATTTTTCAAAAGTGACCCTCAGGAAAGAGGCCCCATAGGCCACAGTGGGTCCAATCCAAGCTTCACATTGTTTTGTGGGGGGCAGTAGATGGGAAAGGGAGATGCTTCAGAAATAGAATTCAGACCTTCTACACCGAGCAATAACTTAACTCTATAATGGGGCCTTTGTAAGAGAAAAAGAGCTGGGGTAGGGGAGCAAACGGAGAAGAGTAAGAGAAAGGCTGGAAGGATGGAGAGTGAGAGGCAGAGAAGTAGGGGTAGAGTGGAGGAAACAAAGGTGGGGGTAATACCCGTTCCCTGCACGTTTCTTGTGGGTCCCTACTTGTTTAATATATTTATACAATTCTGTCAAGGCATCCAAGGTAGTTTACAATTTAAAATTTGAAAAAGCAAACAAAAAATAGTTTAAAAAATGGCTCAGGACATTGGCTGTGCTTTTAAGAGCTGATATAAGCTCCATGGCCTGGAAATTAATCCTGCCTTCCTTTCAGGGCTCACAGTCCTTGGATTAACCCCACGGAAGATGGGGATGGGGCTACCTCAGCTGGTTTCTCTCAGCCCTTTAGTGGTCCCTTCAGGAGCTGATGCCAAAAGTTCCTTGTCCTGGGCTTTGCTATTCTTGCTTTCCCTTCAGAGCACAGATCTACCGTTGGAATGCCCACCAACTATAAGAATCCACTGAAGGGGGAAAAGCAGTCCCAGCCCCCTTCAAGATTTACCAGATTACAACATGGAGATCCTTTCCCTCCTTTATATTTACATTCCTGGCTGGGTAGGGAGACGAGCAGCCATGGTTCTTCCCACCCATTTCTCCCACTCTCTTTAGCTGTTTTGTCTGGGTCCTCTTCCTCCATCCCACTGGTACCCTCAAGGGCAGCTTTGACTTCTCCACTGGAGGCATGGTACATGGGGAATATCTTTGCCTCTGGGCATGTTGAACTGTTGCCTGGTTTCCTGTGGGGAGATGTCAGTCATGGGGGTGGTGATGAGTAATAGGTGATAGCTGCAACACATAGTACAACTGATTACGTTCTCATCAGGATGGGTGAAAAAAGGTACCACCCCCTGCTCAGATGCTCTTCAGTCCTTTCAAACATTTCTATGGCTCACTCTTCAGAACCAGTGTGGCTTGGTGGGTAAGAGCAGTGGACTCTAATCTGGAGAACGGGGTTTGAGTCCCCACTCCTCCACATGTAGTCTGCTGGGTGACCTTGGGCCAGTCATAGTCCTCTCAGAACCCTCTCAGCCCCACCTACCTCACAAGGTGCCTGTTGTGGGGAGAGGAAGGGAAGGCGATTGTAAGCCACTTTGAGATTTCTTAAGGTAGAGAAAATTGGGATATAAAAACCAACTCTTCTACTTCAGTTAGCGGTCCTGCTGAGGTGTACATTGGGAGGTTCAGTTGCTGGAACAAGTGAGGTAGCCATCAAGATAATATCCATCTACTCTATGGAATAGCATTGCCCCAGTAGCTGCTCCTACATGGGGATGATTCCCTCTTGCACACCCATTTCTGCTGTTAATGCAGAAGCATTTACAGAAGCAAAAATTGAGGGTCCAAGGGGTGTGTCTTAGTGTTGCCACGTCTCTTACTACTGCCACTTATCGTCCAGCAGGAGAAAAATACAGGGGAGGGGCTGCCAGTGTGCAACCTCACTGATAGCAAAAACTGGAAGTGACATCATTACATGTGACACATTGGGGGTGATGCGCCAGGATTCACCCAAAACTTTATGGTTTAACCAAAGAGTATGGGGCAAATCCTAGAGTGTTGCCCCCCTTGTGTAATGACATCACTTCTCGTTTTTTGCTGAAGTGATGTTGTGGGCTGTCCTGACACCATCTGTCTCCACCCCCATTCCTCCTGGGGAATTGCCAGCTGCAGTGCACAACCCTAGCGTCTCTGGTTTTTCCTCACTATCCTCTCACACCCGCCATTCCCCCCTCCCACACTTCTGGAGGGTTCTTAAATCTCTACAGTGTTTTAATATGGCTTGGCAGCAGTTAACTGATTTAAAAAAACAAAGCTGGCAAAAGCCTGCTTGTGCCAGTGAGGGGAATGGAAGGCCGGAGGGGATAGTGAGGAGAAATCGTGCCTGAGAATCGGCGCCTCCCCATCTCCATGGGTACCAGTCTCACTCGGAGTACAGTCTTTCTTCTTAGTTACTGTTTTTCACAACAAGAGTAATAAACAGGGCCAGACCCAAAGCAGTTTTGAGGGGGGAAATGTGAGGTGGGGGAGACATGGAATGTGGACGATTGCATCACATGGCGGGCGAGGTGCAGTTGGGTGCTAAAAGGTGGAGCTAAACAGCCGCGGGATAATTTACTTAGCTTGGGCATAAATCCAGCTCTGGCTGTGGTCCTTGTACCCCAGTTTCTAGTCAGGCACCAACGGAGGGGGCTGTACCCCCCATTTACCAAAGTATAAAATTTTGGAAGGTTGCCTGCCTTTTGAGGGCTGCTTGGGAAATGCACATTTCTTTGTCTTCTGTATGGGATGCCACCTCCTTTACAAGAGGTGCTAAGCTGCTATGCATCGACACCACTAACCAGGGGGGGTGAGACGCTGGGGACACAGGTGTAGAGCTCCACCCACTCATCCTTTCTTGGGGGAAGGATAAAGAAAGTGCCGTGTTTCCTACTTGGGGACATGGTATCATAAGAAAATAAGAAGAGCCCTGCTGGATCAGACCAGGGGCCCATCTAGTCCAGCATCCTCTTTCACACAGGGGCTAACAGCGTGTTGCTCTGGAAGCCATTCATCACATCCCTTGTTTACCTTTGTGGAGTCTGTTGGAAGAGTTGCAGTGTCTAGCTGCAAAGGAACTGAGAAGAAGACCCAGCAGGTGGTGGGCAAGTGGTCAGCTAGTTAGGGCTGAAAGGTCAGAGACCTTTCCCCCTTTTTATCTCACCTCTTGTCTGTCCTCAGACTGATTTTCTTAGGGGACAATTTCCTCCTCCTCAGAAGTCATTCTACCCTCTCCCTCTTTAGCTAGATAGACAGCTAGAGGGTCTGTCTCAGCTTTCCTATCCTAAAATGTAGTTCCCTCAATAAAGGCAACTTTATCTTTAATCAGTGAGTCTGACCCTTCTCTGCATACTTAGCATACTCTGCCAACAGAGTCAAAGCTCATATAAGCTGGTTTTTGTATCTGGAATTCTGGGACAGGGTACTTGGAAGATTTATGGGAAGAAAAGTGTTATTCATCCATGCTTCATTTCTGTTTCTTTTCCCTGATTGCTGAGTCTTTGAAATTTGTGCAAAGTGCACTTTTACTGCTAAGCGCCCCATCACCAATTTTTCAGAAGCCATAGCGGGATTCCCTGCTGCATACCCCAGTATGTGTGACCTGTGCTCAATGGCTAGGGTTTATGTGCCCTTGGTAATGATATCTAATTGACTGCAGAGTTGGACCAAGTCCTACTCTCTGTTGTAACTGGAGTGTGTATATAGGGGGAGGAGAGGGAGGATAGTGACTCCACTTGACATCTATGGGAGTATTTTCTCTCTTCTGCAAGACAGGACTGAATCCTGAATGAAAATAGGATTCCTTGTCATGTCCCAAAGGCTTCTGCAAGCAGTAGGTACCAAGGTTTAGTGCAAGGTTAAAAGTTTGCAGAAGCTGGGAAAGTGGGAGCCTTCCTGATCTCCTCAGGCAGGCCATTCCATATGCCGTTGGCCACAATGGAGAAGACGCATGTACGGGCAGTTATTAATTTTGCCCATTTGCAGGTTAGCACCTGCAGAAGACCCTGTTCAAATGAGTGAAACTCATCATTCGGCTATTTTTGGCTTTCCACAGGCTTTTAGCTATGGGAATTTTTAAAAATGAGCTCTGGGGGAAACATTTTTGGAGGTACAGTTCCCAAATTTTCAGGGTAGCTTCAAGGGACTCTCCTTGCATGAACCTCAAAGTTTGGTGAAGATTGGGTCAGAGGGTCCGATTTTATGGAGTCCCGAAGGGGTCACCCCCTCCTCCATAGAGAAGCATGGTAAAAGTTTACAATGCTTCTCTATAGAAGGGGTAGACCCCTTCGGGAACCCATAAAAACAAACCCCCTGACCCAATCGTCACCAAACTTTGGGGTTCATGCAAGGAGATTTTCTTGAAGCTACCCTGAAATTTTGGTGACTCTACCTCCAAAAATGCACCCCCCACGGGAGAATTTTAAAAGTACTTAGTTTTCATAGTCTTTAATGGCCCCCTGCTTCCTCACCCAAGAATTGTGGGAAAACTCAGTTTCCTATGAATGCTTGCAATGGGCCCTCGCAAAGCTACAGTAGCAATGGATTTATCTTTGATAAATCCCACCCCTATACCTACCAGCTCCCAATCGCACTGAAATAGTGCATTCCTTAAACATCCTGTTACTTCCAACTGCTACTAATAAACCTCCCCAACACTCCATAATCAACGTTCTAGTGCCCACAAAGAAGCCATAAAACAGTCCTGGGCATAGTTATGATGTGCTGAGGTTCCAGATATCCAACAGGTGTTGTGCTTGTCCCTTGCATGATTCAAATATGGTCTTCATTCTTTTTTAAAAAATACTATGTTGCTTCCTTGCACTGATTTCCTCCCCCTGTGAAATGGATACCGTACATTTTTGTGTACCAATAACTCAGCCTTATACATCATATGTATATTCTATATATAAATGATGTGCATTGTACATACAACTGTTACATGAAATGCATGTAAAAAGGCATAGAACTCGCTTAACAGATCACATGAATCTCGGCAAACAAAATGGGCAGGGCATTCAAAAACTCCATTCAAAATGCTGGTCTAATTATGGTAGTCCTTAGTACATCAAAGAAAAAGATCAATCATAGGTGGAAAAGACACCTTTCTGGACATCACAGGCCAACAACCTGGGCAATGAAGTAGAAGTTCATAAGATGAGCAGATCCTGCTTGGGGCTCGGGATTTTTTGTTCTCATAATATCACCATAGAACCTATTTATTGCTTCAGAACAGAAATGTCTTTGGATTTCCAAAACCCTATTTTTCAGCTTCAAACGAATTGTTAGAAACCTACTGAAAGAGGACAGATTGAACAGATGGTTTGGTACATCAGAACTCAATAGGGTTGGCAACTCTACCCACAAACAGCAAGGCGTTTGTGGAGTCTTCATAGATCATAAAAATGAATGGCCGATTCACCCGGATAACTGGAGGCATAGAATATGGTGTGATTTCTGATCCCGTGCCAGCTGCAGCTTCGGTTCCTGCCTCATCCACTTCGATGTATGCTCTTTGGAGAACCTGAGAAGTTTGAACATGCATGAGGATTCATACCAACATTACTGCATTTCTTGTCAAAGATTCCATCTTGTGGTAACATTGAGCTGCAGCAGTTTCTGAAACAGCTGAACCTGCACAGGCCACCCTTCTGAACTAGGTCCACCAAAACAAGACCACACCTGCAGAACCCTTTCTCCAGGTGAACTGATCTCTATTGGCTGGAGACCAGTTGTAATAGCAGGAGATCTCCAGCTACTACCTGGAGGTTGGCAATCCTATGCATAAGCAATAATTTTATTTGTGATTTACTTAATTTATACCCTGCCTTTCTCCCCAGTGGGGACTCCAAGCAGTTTATATTGTCCTCTTTTCCTTCATTTTACCCTCACGATAACCCTGTAAGGAAGGTTAGGGGGAGAGAGAATGACTGGCCCAAGGCCACCCATCCAGCTTCCATGCAAGAGTGGAGATTCGTCCCTGGGTCTCCCAGATCTTAGCCTGAAACTCTAACCACTACACCACACTGACTCTGTATCATGTCCCCAGTAACACTGAGCCGCTATTCTGATTTGCATTGGAACATTTGGAATCTAGTATCTAAGCAGTGAAAACATGCAATTTCTGCGATAAATAATATTTACCTGTGATACTTTTACATATGTCTGATCTGTGAGTAGGCTCAAGTCTGCTTTGTTAGAGAAAAGGTCTTTAATCCCCAGATCTTGAAGCAATTGATGCATGTAGTATTTCTGGTCTAGTTTGAACTTTGGAAAGTACATGTCAATTTTTCTGTAACACAAACCAGCAAACAAACAATAGACCATAGCTGAACGGAGAAGATGTACATAAAACATCTGTTGTGCATATGCACCATAACAACATAGAGACTCTACACAAATGGACATCACCAACAGGGGATTTTGCATATTATCCTATATTGATATTTTCTTGATGGTAAAAACAAAACAAAACTTTGATCCAGACTCAGAATTGGGTCTGGAGAAGAATGGGCCTGGGTATAAAATACTCCTTGTAAGTTAGGAATCTCAGGTCTTCTCATACCATTGCCCTTAGAGGTACTACAGAGTACTCTATTCTTTGTGAAGATACCATTGTATGGACTGAAGTTCCAAGTGGTACCAAGCACTATCAAGAGACGCTGGAAACCATGAGAGAGGTAGCTCCTTCAATTGTCTTCAATATGACTTTCCTCTGAAACTGAATCTAGTGATAAGTAAAGGGTGTTCTTGTTTCCTGAAGAGGAGGCATATGGACATAGGAAGGAAGGAAGGAAGGAAGAAAGGAAGGAAGGAAGGAAGAAAGAAAGAAAGAAAGAAAGAAAGAAAGAAAGAAAGAAAGAAAGAAAGAAAGAAAGAAAGGAAGGAAGGAAGGAAGGAAGGAAGGAAGGAAGGAAGGAAGGAAGGAAGGAAGGAAGGAAGGAAGGAATTTTTAAAAAGCATTCTATAAATTGTACCTGGTTCGCATGCTTCTAAGCCAAGACTCCACAAGTCCAGCTGTTAAATGGTCTTCCAGGGCGAGGAAATCTCCCTCCTGAGGCATGGCAATCAACATGTGCGCGCTCCCTCTGTATGGAATCTTTAGCACAACACAGCGCAAATTCTTGTCAAATGTATAGGCAACTCTTGCGGTCTTGAACATCATGGGCACTTGGACCGTATTGTAATTGTCTACATAGAAGGTTTCTAGTTCTGTGAACTTAGCAGAAAATGGGTGCAGCCATTTGCCTAAGGATATACAGAAATGAAATTGTTTATTCCATTGTATAAATCATTGCTATCTATACTGATTGACAACAATGTTGGGCACAAGCAAGCCAAAGCTAAGCTTTTAAAAATCCCATTTATTTCAATTTAAATATGTGTTTAGCTCTCCCCCTGAAATTAATGGGGCTTACCTTGGGCTGGATGTCACAAAAAGAAAAGAAAAACAGGAAAAAAAGCCCACAAGTGATGTGAAATCCTCTGCCCCAGTTCAGTGGCATAGACAAATGTGTGCTATGCTTTAGGTTTTCCCCCCATCAAAGAGCAAGATTCAAATCCAGTAGCACCTTAAAGACCAACATGATTCCCAGGGTATGACCTTTCGAGAGTCAAAGTTCCTTTTGTTAGATTTTCCAGGAGCTTTGGGTCTCGAAACCTTGACTCTCAAAACCTACTGGACTTGAAACTTGCTCTTCTGCTGCAGACCCACCTGCAACTAAGAACATAAGACTACATATGGAGAGCCATGCTGGATCAGACCAAGTCCATCAAGTCTAGCAGTCTGTTCACACAGTGGCCAACCAGGTGCCTCTAGGAAGCCCACCAACAAGATGACTGCATCAGCATTGTCCTGCCTGTGTTCCACAGCACCTAATATAATAGGCATGCTCCTCTGATCCTGGAGAGAATTGGTATGCATCATGACTAGTAGTCATAGATAGCCCTATCCTCCATGAACATGTCCATCCCCTCTTAAACTATCCCCCAGCCTGGCTACCGCATTGTAACCCTGTTCGAAAAACAGTCATTAATCATGCCAATTACAGCATAATCCTACACAGACTGAAATCAATGGGCTTAGACTAGAGTAACGTTTCAGTTTTGCACAATTAATTGTTTGGTGGGAAGAACTAAATCTTACACTTTGCTTCTCGAACAGCACTACTGCTGATTTCCTGCCTGCCTGTGCTTCCTGGAGCACTCTTTTCAGAGATCCCCAGCAACATCCTTGAGCCACTGTTCTGCTTTGTGTTAGAACATTTGGAATTGAGTATCTTATCTATTGTGCACACACAACTCTTAGGTCAGAGGCACACATGTTCGAACTGGGTTAGCTGTGCATCCATAGTTTGGCAGGCCAGAAAAAAACTATGTTGTGAACTGAGTTATGAAAAATGGTCATTTGTACCTGTAACTTGGATTTAGCACATTTTGTGCCTGTAACTTGGATTTATCACATTTTGTGCAAGCACAGAATTTCATTTTACGTTAGGAGATGATATAGAACTCTTGGAGGAAAAAAGTATTCCTATTCTTCAGTGATGCTCATATTTGCAGACTCCTTTCCAAATCAAGTTGAAGGGAGTCTGGCCATCAGTAGCTCATATATTAATAATGCAATCCTGTGTAGCGTTTCTGAAGGTCAATTCCATGGTATTTCAGTGGATTTAGGTTGGAATAATCCCAAATAGGATTGCACTGAGATAGCAGGAGCGCAGCTCAGGCAGAAGACCACTTCTCAGAGAGCTGAAGGTCATACAATCAAACTGTTGCTGTTTGCAGAGTTCACGCACTTCCCTCTGTCACTTCTGGTCAGACAGGTTTTCACATTTTTAAGAACCTGCACAATCTGCTTGCCCAGAAATCACAGGAGAAGCAAGGTGAAATGGCTCTGTCAGAGCACCTTCAAGTCTCTTAAAAACCATTGTCCCTCTCCAGTCCGATCAACACTGTTTTTCCCTAGGCACGTATGCAGCTCTTGTGTGTGTTTGTGTGCGTGTGTGCATCACCATCCAATACCTCCCAGGTTTGCTTGTTAAAGGGTGTCGTCCTGCACACTGCTAGGCTGCTCAGATCTCATCTGATTTCCACAATGTCCGTCAGTACAGTGGGGCAGCCATGCTCCCTTTCTTAGAGTACGCTTTACTACAACTCAACAATTAGCAAAGGAGGGAAAAATCAGAACCAGAGAGCTAAAAATATAGAAGAGAAATTAGGGGAGATTTAATTGCAGTGTCTTTGGGTTGCCATGGAGCACTTTGAAAATCTTTCTGGCAAGCCAAAGCCCAGTACTTGGAAACACTTATTTCCACCCCTTTAGACAAGAATTAAAGCAGAGCAGAGAGATCTGGTCTGATTTAGCTGATACGTAAAGCTCAGCAATGACACAAAGTCCACAGTACCGTGTGTGTGTGTGTGTGTGTGTGTGTGTGTGTGTGTGTAGGAGCTGCAGATGTTGTATTTATTTAACTGTGCAAGCTTGTGCCTGCAAACCTTCAGAGACAACTACAATGGGCCTGACTGGACCATTGGTGCATTTTAGTTCACTGAACGCCCAACATATAAAAATGATCCTGGTTGAAGGTTTTAACACTCTCTCTTCTCTCTCTCTTAGAGCGTTATCTCCAATGCAGACATAAAGGTTTAGTATTCTCCTTCTCAATGGATGCCTAGGGATGGTAGTTCTGTGTGTAAGAAGAGGGATTAGAGATCTTTTGCAAGGATATTTTTGGCGGTGGGGGTGGGGAACAAGAAAATTTCATTTCTCAATATAACATTAATGTTAGAAAAGCAGTGATTAAGACATACTTATTTCTCTGATTCCCTGTCATATAATTTTACTGAGCCCTGTCTTGTAGTCAAATGCACCACTGGTGTGTGGATGTGAAAAGTGCCGTCAAGTTGCAGCCGACTTATGGCAACCCTGCATATTCTGCATAGCAACCCTAGACATTCCTTGGTGGTCTCTCATCCAAATACTAACCAAGGTTGACCCTGCTTAGCTTCCGAGGTCTGGTGAGATCAGGTGGTACCATGCTGCCTTCCCTCCCTACCGCTGATATGACCCACCTGGAATCAGACCACAGCCTCCATGTAGGGACCCACCTGCCAGCTGAAGTTCAGTGTTCTAGATGGCTTTAATGTTGTGCATTTGGTTCAGTCTTTCTGTTTTTCTAATCTGCGTGTATATTTAGGAGTTTTATCAAACTTCCCACCTTTCTGGTCTGCATAATTGATTGGCATAGATACAGCACCAATCAGGGGGCTTGTACTCAGAGCAGTTTTCTTTCCACGGGGAACAGAAATGTCCAGAGCAAAAATTCTTTCCTTGAAACAAATTGACTGCTCTGGACACTATTAACATTGGAAGAACAGGAAAGGGACAGATCTGGCCCATGGAATCCAATCTACTGGGAAATTCTCTTGCGTAAGCCCCACTGAAGTGAACAAGGTTTTGTGCAGAACAACTTCTCAATGGACTGTACCCCATGTAAATTGGGGAGACAGGATATGATTGGGGAGACAGGATATGCCATTTGAATTTCCAACATCAGGCACCAGATGTTGTGGGTGATCCCTGTCTTGCCTTGGGATACTCCCTATGCAGCACATTCATAGCTCCAGCATCCCACCAAGAGAAGAGTGCAGAGGGACCACACAGCCTGTAACTGCATTGCATCTGGAGGAAGGGTGCTGCAACTAGTAGGTATAAAAATGTCCAGCACCACCACGTCCAGCTTAGTTTTTCTATGCTGCCAGTCCAGCCTTGGTTAGCTGAATTTGATTTAACATTTCTCTGATTCATGCCTGGCTGCTTCTGCTTTATATGCTTCTTTTAGCAGACATTTATAGCAGTAATGTTAATTTCACAGGAGAGTCCCTGGGTTTCACCCTAGCCATGGGCTCATCAGATAGAGGCTCCAGAGTGAAACCTGCCCACTGAGTTGCGAATGTTGGGCCTTAGAGTGCCAAAACTGGAAAAAAGAAAATGTGCAGAAAGACTAGTGGTGGTGGTAGAGGAAAGTGCTGCCAAGTTGAAGACAACTTATGGCGGGCCCATAAGATTTTCAAGGCTACAGATGAACAGAAGTGGTATGCCATTGCCTGCCTCCGGATGGTAAACCATGAACTTCCTTGGTGGTCTCCCATCTAAGTTCTAACCAGGGCCAACCCTGCTTAGCAGCCAAGATCTGACCACATCCAGCTAGCCTGGGCCATCAAGGTCAGGAAAGAAAGACTAATTGTGTCCGTTAATGGTGGAATGGGGTACAGTAAGGGGCATGCCCACAACCCTCCATCCCCTCCATAAAGACTTATAAGCCTAACTGCTGGCCCTGATTCCCTAGTCTCTCTCCTTTATATACCTCCCCAAGAGAGGGGCTGTGGTTCAGGGGTAGAGCATTTGCTTGGCATGCAGAAGGTCCCAGGTTCAATCCCCTGCATCTCCAGTTAAAGGGACTAGGCAAGTAGGTGATGTGAAAGACCTCTGCCTGAGACCAAGGAGAGCTGCTGCTAGTTTGAGTAGACAATACTGACTTTGATGGACCAAGGGTTTGATTCAGTATAAGGCAGCTTCATGTGTTCATATGTTCAAAAATAAGATATTACCTTTAAAGTGAATGTAATCCACTAGAATGATTTTAGCTTGCTGATCTATTGAATCGAACAATGTGGGGATTTTCCCATTGGTCTTTAGTTTAATGTGCTGATTGATGATATCTTTAACCAAAGTAGAGTTGTGAAAATCGACTGTCAGAAATTCCATGTCAAAATATTGCTTCAACAAGTTACAGAAGACGTCCTTTATCCTGAAGTCTTTCTGGATGAAAGAGAGAGTGTCGTGCAAAAGAACAAACTCCCTGTTCTTGGTGATATTGCCTCTCAGCTGCTGGAAAAAAGCTGGGAGCCGATTCCCTTGATCATCCAAAAGATGGAGGTTGAGAGATTTAACAATTTGGTTGTGTGTTTCCCCTCTGGAAGCCTCAGCAAAGACTGCCAAAGTGAACGACAGTGACAGTGGAGAGATGAATATGTTGTTGTCATGTGTCAGCGATATTTTCCGATAGAGATCGAATCCAAAATTGGTGTTCCTCTCTGTGAAGTTGTGCATGGAAAATGACGGTGTGGATTCTTCGGTAGCTGGATCCGATACATTCTGATGTCGATATTGTTTTTCAGTGTTATTGAAAGGCCAGTTGTTTGGTAAGAAACTCTGTTGCTCTGCTGGAATCCCACCTTCTGTACTGGACGAGCACATTTTGGCACACAGTTCCAATATGACAAGAAAAATGCCAGCTTTCATGCTGAAATCTAGCTGTTAACTTCTTTCTGATGAACAGAGAAAGAATGTCATGTTTAAGCCTGAAAAGACCTCATTCTTGTAGTTGAAAGATCAGAGATGGGTATTTTGAAGACCCACAAACTGACCCATAACAATTCTGTACATCATATGTGTGTGTAAAGTGACATCAAGTCACAGCTGATTTATGGCAACCCAGTAGGGTTTTCAAGGCAAGAGACTAACAGAGGGGGTTTGCCATTGCCTTCCTCTGCATAACAACCTTGGCGTTCCTTACTGGTATCCCATCTAAGTACTAACCTGGGCCGACTCTGCATAGCTTCTGAGATCTGACAATATCAGGCTAGCCTGGACCATCCAGGTCAGGGCTATATAGCATTTATTTACGTATCATTTTTGTAGCCCATCCTTTTTCTAAGGGGTTCTCCTGTTTAATCCTTAGAACAATCTATTGAGGGAAACTAGTGATTTCCCCAAGCCAAGTAGGGACCATCATGAACCATTTGCAGATGTTACATCCACATGTAACAAGTGTAGCAACATGCAGAGTTCAGGGCCCCCAATTAATTTGACAGACCCATTAGAAATCCTTCACCTTAGCTGCAAGGACAGGTGTACAATAGTTTGGACTATTGAGTATGACTTCCAGAAAACCATGGGCTGGATGGATCCTGGGGAAAATCTCTACTAACAGAAGGCATTTCTATCAATGGAGTGGGACTGCCCCACCTTCCCTTTCTCACAGAAGCCCCAGATGCTCCCCCAATGCTGCTCTTAAGGAAAAGGACCCTCACCCTCCCCAAACAGCATGAACTGGCAAAACCAGCTCCTCCTTTGCCTAGAGGAAATTTCTCACTGGATCCCAGATTCCTGAAATTGTTTGTAATGACAAAATTGTTTTGTATCTTACCCCTTGGGGAAATATATGAAAGAATTTGACAAGTGTGTATGTCACAATGTGTGCACTAACAGGACATCTTTGTGTCTGTTCAAATAAAGGAAAGGGGGACAGAAAAAGTAGTTTTTTCCCTAGCTTCCCATTTGTATTTCCCCACATAATTATATTCCACAGACATGATCATATAGAAGAATTTTAGAGCAATAATTGGCTCAGAAATCCTCTTTCCCCTGCCCTCCTTTCCCTTTCCTCTGTTTTCAAATTTAGATGGTAAGCATTTCTGGAGAAAAAAGAAGCCTGTTTCTGCTTATGAAATGTTGCAGAACACCATAAATTGACTGATGGCACCGCACAAATAACGACAAATTTCAAATTCTATCCCCTCGTTCTTACACTATGAGGGGAATCTGCAATTTCTTTTAAGAATGCTTAGCAAATTTCATCTGGCCCCATATAACACTGCTTCATACGAGGTTGGCAGACATATCTAGAATAAGGAGGAACTTAACTAAAGAGGTTTTATCATCTATACAAATAACATATGGATGTGTGAAACTCTCTCCCACACACACACACGACAAATTTCACTAGACTGAATATTCAGTCAAATTCCAACTTAATTTTTTTTTCCTTCAGGCAAAATTTGGTGATGACTTGCAGTTCTTGGAACCCCCTGAGATAGGGTTGCCAGCTCTGGGTTTGGAAATTCCTGGAGATTTGGAGGTGGAGCCTGGGGAGGACAGGGACCTTAGCAGGGATGTGATGTCATAGAGTCCACCCTCCAAAGCAGCCGTTTTCTCCAGGGAAACTGATCTCTGTAATCTGGAGATCAGTTGTAATGCCAGAAGATCTCCAAGTCCCACCTGGAGGCTGGCATCCCTACCCTGAGAAATTTTCTTGCTCTTATTTAATCTCTTTTGACTTCCTGGAAATGTATTGGCACCTTAAAAACTAACAACATTTATTTCAGTATGAGCTTTTGTGAATCACAGCTCACTTCCCCAGATATGAAAACATTTGCCTTTTTTGCTCTTCAAACAATTGTCTTGCATAGTCTGGAAAAGGCTACCATTTTTTTTTAAACCAAGGTCTCTTAAAAAGACATGAGTGCTGATGTATCTCTTTAAGAGATAGCTTTTAGCAACATAAAAAATCAAATACAAAGATTTTCTTTGGAAAAAAAATCAAACCTCCATGAATCTATTAAAATGTTCTTGGACTCATAAGACATTTTATTTAATACCCTGCTTTTCGTTCCAATGGCGACCAAAGGTAGCTTATACAGTTCTTCTGTCCTCCACTTCATCCTCACAACAACCTTGTGAGGCAGGCTAGGCTAAGAATGTGTGAGTGGCTCAAGGTCACCCAGCAATTTTCCATTGTAGAGTGGGGGTTCACACCTGGGTCTCCCAGTTCCTAGTCTGACACTCTAACCAAAACACCACACTGGCTCTCATAACAGAAGAAGAGAAACATTTTTAAATGCTGCAAAAACAAGAAAAGAACCCTGAACATTTCAAACATGATCACATATCAATCAGCTACCAATTTAAATCGATCTTCCTTCAGTTACATGCTGTAAAATGATTTTTATATGGATCTCTCTTACCTGCAGGGCAGCTTGTCTCTCAACTTTGCTGAATCCTGTATGCTAAAACTAAATCGGTGACAATGTTATTAACCAAACGAGTGGGGAACCTGAGGCAAATATTTGCTGTTCCAAAGTGTAGCTCCAGACTTTTGTTGTATATTAACTGAATTACAAATAGGGGTATATGAGTTCCCCCCCCCCCCACAGGAAAAGGTAAATGGTGAAATGGCCAGATGCCTGTTAAGACAACATGGTGATATAGAAGAGAGAGGACTTTCAAGATGTCTAAGGCAAGTACATCTGAGTGATAACTTTGGATTCCATGTACCTGAAATTACTGTATGTTTTTGGCTTGCCCACAGAGCAGAGGTTGGCCTGGTTGGCCACAGTGTGAACAGACTGCTGGACTTGATGGACCTTGGTCTGATCCACCATGGTCTTTCTTATGTTCTTATGCGCATTCACAACGGGCGTTTACTCATGCATGGCTCCACTGCACTGATCAAACCAACCAAATGGCTACTTTTGACAATATTTTTTAGAAGCTCCAATGAAACAGCGCGTGCTCCTCCAGGTCATCATGTAGCCCGTTTTCCCCCAAATGATGCTGAACAGAACTTTGGACCAGGCCCAACCAGGCCCAAGGTATCTTCTGCTATATTGTGGCTGGATGTGGCCTACAAGCGGCCTGTTGTCCACCACGTACCATTTCAAACTAGTGCTTCCCTCATATCAATCTTGTTAGGTGGATCACCGTTATTCCCATTGTGTGTCTTATATCAATGCTATGAATTAATGATCTCCATTAATTGACCAGAACCACCTATGAAAATGGAGGCCTTATTATGCCCTTTTCGATCTCAAGTCCCTCATGGGGTACTGGTGGCTTAATGCTATTGGCTAAGATAATCAGTGCTATGTCATCCTGGGAAGAGTTGGAGCTAAGCCTTCCAGCCTGACCAAATGGGTGATGGGTGGATATAACAGGGTAGGCGCCATTTGTCAGATCAGGTTATTATCCTGCTGCTGTCAGGTTACCCAAAACTCAAGGTGCCTTGGGGAATCACAGGAAGAAGGGGTCTGGTTAGAGGGTCCACAGTTCATGAAAACAGGCTTCTTCCTGAGTTTTTGATTGAATCATCAGCAAGCAAGTGCATTTGTGAAGGAAATTTCAAGAGCTTTGATTTTTATCCAGAAAACCAGCATCTTTAAGGTGCTACTACCCTATACTTGACTCCTGTGTAACACAGCTAATGGAGTGGCCCAAGTTCAGACAATCACCCTAACCATAGTTAGTTTTATTAAACCATGGTTTTGTGTGATCTCTGATCTGACCCAGTGATTCTCACCCCTTGGAATAATCTCGTACCCATTTGCAAGACCACCCTTTTCAGCCTCAATCGATACAGATGTCAGCCAATATAGCCATTTATGCAGGGCTGTTTCCCTTGCAGTCACCCTGCTGACTGCTTCGGGGCTTCCTTTTGATTATTCATGCCTTTCCTGACTGTCAAAGGTCGCCTCGCTCTCCCCATGTGTTTCTGTCCATTTTGCCTGTGTTTTCCGGATGCTGGTTTAGCCAGAATCATGAAAATGAGGATAAAACACATGGAAACGCGGGGAGTGAGGCGACTTCTGATGGTCAGGAAAGGCATGCATAATCAAAAGGAAGCCCCAAACCAGTTGGCGGGGGTGATTGCGGGGAAACAGCCCTGCAGAAATGGCCCTGGAGAGGGCATATACTCCAAAAGCTTTACGATTAATGCCATTTATGGTGTGTGATGTTTGGAGAACAGCTGGAGATGCCACTTGAAATGGCTCCAGTTATGCCTTGCTTCTAAGCTCATCCAGTTTCTAGGGAAACTGAACTTCTATAATTCAATCATACCCTGCAGTTCCTTTCCAAAAGCAGCCATTCAAATACCCAGACCACTGCTGCGTTCTCCATATACATTACTACCCTTTTCTAAAGTTAGCTGGACAAAAGGAAACAAAAAGAAGCACAGCCTTACATAATCCAGGGAGAGAAGTATCTCCAGAAGCATTTCAAACATTTAATGCACTCTTAACTGCAGGTGACATGCAGTGGAATTGCTGATCTATGTTTTGGCACAAAGTTTGGATACAGGGCTGGCCACAATAAGAACAACAATACAATGAATCTCTCCCCACCCCCTGCCCCAGCCTAGATAAACATTCACGATTCGTAAGTTGGCTTGGTTTCAGGTACTGGAAGATCAAAACGGAGTGCTTCTGTTGACATCCAGTGTGAACCACTAGGTGTCAGAGCAGTCCTTATTTTTTTCAGATGAAGGCCGGGCGAAACTACTTCTACTTGCCTTTCTCCACCAAGTGATGGATTCCATTGATTTTATTTCCTGTAATCATTTCCTACAATGCACATCTCCTTGCACCGTGGAAACGTGCCACTTAGGGAAGGAAAAGTGCTGTGCGGCTTCACTAAATCTTCTCGGCAGATCTTCCCTCAGTTCCCTAAATCTTCCCTTAGTTCAAATCGTAAATGACAATTGCATGTGGTGGAGTAATTATCCTGCATTAATGAACCCTGTATACTTGATCAAACACATCACATTTTATGTAACAGGCTGCAAAACATGGCAAAATAGTATTGCAATATAAACCATTTTGTATAGTGTCAGAAGTAATACCAATAAATCAATAATCAACACTCTTATCCCCTTACCCGATCTTACTTAGGGATAGAGAAGACCAGACACAGAGAGATCTGTTGAAGCATTTATTTGGCCATAATAAATGGGAGACAGCTTAGCACATGCAAGTGCTTCTAGCTGCTCAAAGCATATGGTCCAGTGCTTGTTCTTTTATAGCCATCACAGATGTCCAGCCCCTACAGATGCCCGAACGCCAGCCCTCTTGGCTTTCCTTGATTGGTCTGCCAAGTTACAGCCTTTTTCCCGGCCATCCTACAATCCATACATGGCATACATTGACATCATTCAAACCCCACCTACCATCTAAAAATGGTTAGTTTTGCTGATTTGAACACTTTCAGTTCCCATGTCTCCTTTACTTGTTTATGGTCATGTGTGCTTATCTTTGCAAAACACTTGCTGACAGTATAGGTTATTTCTGATATTTTATGACCTTGTGACTGTCTGGACTTACTGTTCACTTCCCCTTTTCCCACCGACCATCTGTTAGGTTCCTTGGGTAGAGTCCAGACTCCCCCAGACTCCCCCTCCTTTCTCTAACCACAATCTGACTTGTATTTCTTAAGTCCTGGCTGCACTTTTCATGTGTGCTTAATTTTGTATGGGACCCTGAAATCTTTTAGTACCTTATTGTTAAATCTAGAAATCAATAATTGGAAGTATTTGGAATTGTCTCCTTACCTAAGCCACGAAGCAACCAGCCTGTGTGTAAAACTACTTCCTTAATATTCCCAACTATTAGACTTAAGGACTTTACACAAAATTCTTAATTTAAACAGTGTGTTGCTGCAGTCTGTTTGCTTTCAATAGTTCTTACTGTGTTGTATACTGTCTTCAGAAAGAGACTGTGCAAGCTAACAATGACATTTGGTGGTATAGACTGTATTTCCCATAGAAATCTAGGCTTCTTATTTTTAACTCTGCATAACTCATTTTACCCATTTATTCCTCTCCAGCAAGTTTGCTTCCCCCTTTGGGATCGTCTTTTTGGTGGTTTTTCAGTGTCTTTCCCTTTCCAGCATCTGAAGGAATTCTATTTTGTTCCTCAATGTCACCTTGGCTAAAGCTGAATAACTCTAAACTAGCATTTAATTTGTATTTTATTTAAAAGCTCCTTCCAAAAATCATTTCACTTCTGCCCTGGCTGCATGTCTAATTTAAGTTGCGAGTCTGTGAAGCAAGGTCTGTGCAGAAAAACGGGAGTCTCTTAATTCTTCCTAGCAACTGCCTTTTTGAGTCTTTAGATTGCTAACTTGGTTCTCTTATAAGATTTCTATATAAGCTAATACTTATATTAGTTTTTAATATATGGTTTTAATATACTGTTTCTATTAACTATTACGTTCAAGCCTGCATTCACTATCTATATTCCTCTAAGCATAATTCTATATTACCTTTAACAATTGCCAAGCTTATATCTCAGTGAGCTGTTAGGTTCTATTCCTCTTTCCCTTATGCCTTGGGGCTCTGTGTGCTTCTTGACCTTTTGCACACGTTGTCTGGGTTGGTGGGATTCCGCAGAGTCTCACTGAAAGTCCAGAGACCAGACCAGTGAACAGAGATATTTTGGGATGAAATGCCCCCATCCATTAATTGAACCAGGTCACTTCTCCCTGTTTCCCAGTTGCCTCCACTTTTGGCTCTCTAACCCCAGTGAGACTTTCTCATGCTTCACAAGTTAATCCATCAACCCTTTAACAGGAGCCTGCATAGTTTTCAGCCTTGGGAAGAGGGAAAACCTTGTCTGCATTATGTTTTATGCTCTTCCTATATTATCCTTAATCTATATATATATGTGAAACATTCCTATTAGCTTCGAATATACTTTTAAAGCAGACTAAGTCTAAACATTATTCTCCCCCCACCTGCCTATTTTAGATTCCCGTCTGCTACCATGAGCCCAGAACAGGAAATCTCTAGCTTAACTGCAGAGAAAAGCAGAATTTCCAAGAGAGGGGCCTCGTCTAGTTTCACAGAACTGGACAATTTCAGTTTTTGTCCTTTTGAACTTTCCAGGCCTTGCCAGGAGACTTTCTTTGGTTCATCCTAAATAGTCTAGCTATATATGTTACCTAAAAGCCATATCTATATATGCTGTCATAGGTGAACAGGTAACTGTGTCCATCAATAGTAAAAAAAAAAAAATCTCCCCAAATAAAGACAATCGGTGTGTCAGGTCAGGAACTTCAGTATAAATGAGTGAAGAGCCAGAATGATAAACTAATCCCCCCCTTAATGTTCTTAACATGTTCTAAAAAGAAGTACAATTATATATATATAATGAAAGCTGCATTTCTGTTAGAGATCTCACACTATCAGTGCATTCCTGAGAGGAATGCCTGCGCAGAAGGCCCCGTCGGCGTTCCGGCCTGGGTCTGCCATGGCAGTGCCCCGCGACCAGCATCCAGGCCTTCCTGCCGGTGTTCGGGCCGCTAATGCCAGCGTTAGCAGCCCGGACGCTGGCGTTAGCTGCCCAGACGCTGGCGCTGGGGCCCAGACATTGACGCGGCACCTTCCTGACTTCCTAAGGGTTTTCGCCCTTAGATCTCAAGAATGCGCTGTATATATGTGTGTGTGTATAGATAGATGTAGATATAGAGATAGATATATAGTAGACCTCTAACAGAAAGGCAGCTTTCATTAAATGTAAGCATGTTTAGACACAGGGGAATACAGCAATTGAATTGAGTAACTCATCCTGACCTACAACTTGTAAATAATTTCTTACTCCAGCGTTGCTCAGACAGGCAAAGAGCAGTTAAGGACGAGGTTACTATGGAAATAGGCAGCAATAACTCCCTAGCACTCATCAGCTTCTTGTGTCTGTCAAATATTTTTTGCCTGGGTACAAATTCTACTTGTTTATTTATGCATACATCACCTTCCAGCCTTCTGACACATCTAAGGCAACAGTCAAAAATCAAAATGCAATCACCACCCAACCTCATGCATCTGATGAAGTAGGTAGTTCCCTTCAAGAGTCCATGCTTCACAACTGGGCGGGGTAGAGCTGCCAGGTCCCTCTTCACCACCGGCAGGAGGTTTTTGGTGCGGAGCCTGAGGAGGGTGGGGTTTGGGGAGGGAAGGGACTTCAATGCCATGAAGTCCAATTGCCAAAGTGGCCATTTTCTCCAGGTGAACTGATCTCTATCTGCTGGAGGTCAGTTGTAATAGCAGGAGAGCTCCAGCTAGTACCTGGAGGTTGGCAACCCTAGGGCAGGGTATGTGTGTGTGTATTGGGGGGAGGAGGCGATACAAATAATCAGATCTGGAGTCAGCTTCTATAGGGTGGGGAACGTCAGGCACGGGGGCCGTATAAGGACCACGAAATAATTTGGTCTGGACCTTCGTGGGTCCTGGCAGATCTCTAGCTCAGAAGGATGCTGCCCTGCCTGAATCTCTTGGGCCCAGCTGGGGACAGCAGAGCTCAAAAGCGAGTCGCTCTACGTGGCAGACACTCGGAGCTGTCTCCGGTCGTGCCTCTTGGCTAAATGTTTGACCAAATATAGCAGGCTAATTTTTAAGTTGATAATTTTGTATGGCCCGCTAATGATGTTATAAATATCCAAATGGCCCTTGGCAGAAAAAAGGTTCCCCACCCCTGTTCTATAGTATCAGAATTTGTTTCAGAAAATGATAGTCATTTTCAATTGGATTAATTTGGGAAAACACGTTTTTAATGGACTCATATTTTGCTGTTCATGGCCTGTCTGATTGGGATGAAATTCTGAGGCGTACGCCTCACCCAAAAGATCCTTCCTTCTTAATTTCGAGAGAGGAGAAAAATAGCCTTCCTTTAGTTCTTATAGGCAATGGAAATTCTTGGTGCAGCAGACCTGGTGGCTGGATGTGAATTGGTGTGAGAATAAACATGTCATTATTTTCCTAAGTTTTGAAGGACCGTCCGTCTCCTTCCATATGTCCCTGATAGGGTTGCCAACCTCCAGGTAATTAGTACAAGAATATGCTGGGATATCTGCAAAAACAGTTTGTATTGGAAAACCAACAACAGCAAAGTGCTATATACAGAAGTGACAATTCCCATCAGTGAAGTGCTATGTACATAAATTGCCGTAAGCATATACAGCAACCTAGGCATATACTTTTCGTATCCTAAACGCAGGTAGATGTCCAATGGATGTTCATGTTACTGAAGAGCAAGGTGGAATGCTGGGATACGATGGTTTCGGAGTCTTCTTCAGTCCCACATCTACACAAAAGTACACAATACACAATGTTCTAAACTATCCATACAATAATCAATTACTACTAGTATACATCGTATTACAAAAAAAAAAATTGTTACTCACATTTCACCATAAATGTATGTATTCACTTCAATGAAAATCAACAAGTTCCTCATATGGATACATGGTCTTGCCGTATTCAAGTTTTATAAAAATCTGTAGTACAGTAGTCTCAAGAATTTTAAAAGCAGACTAGATACACAGCTTCTTGCAAAAGGCTGTAACAGGTTCCTCAAGGGATACAAAGTGTAGCAGCTGTAGCTTCTGCTGCGAGGCAAAGTTAATTTCAAGCCGGTGTGACAGATGATGCCATCTGTTAAAGGGGCTGATACCCAATTCAAACGAAACATGAAAGGTCGTTATCTAAATTCAAGTCCCGTGGAGATACGGCAAGACCATGTATCCATATGAGGAACTTGTTGATTTTCATTGAAGTGAATACATACATTTATGGTGAAATGTGAGTAACAAATACATACATTTATGGTGAAATGTGAGTCACTGATGGGAATTGTCACTTCTGTATATAGCACTTTGCTGTTGTTGGTTTTCCAATACAAACTGTTTTTGCAGATATCCCAGCATATTCTTGTACTAATTTCCTAATCTATGGTAACAGCACAGAGATGCTTATTTTTGTTGGAACCTCCAGGTAATAGCTGGAGATCTCCTGCTATTACTACTGATCTCCAGCCGATAGAGATTAGTTCACCTGGAGAAAATGACAATTGAGCTCTACGGCATTGAAGTCCCTCCTGACCCTAAACCCTGCCCTCCTCAGGCTGTGCCCCAAAAACCTCCTGCCAGTGGCCAAGAGGGACCTGGCAACCCTAGTCTCTGACTGTGTACCAACTTCAGTTGTCAGGCAGCTATCTGCTGGCTATCCCACCTCTCAGGGTGGCCCCTCAGCCATTGACCAGAGCCTGGGCCTTTCCCATCATGGCTCCACCTTGATAGAATGGGCTCCTTCAAGAGGTGAGCCCCCCCTCCTTGGAGATCTTCAGGAGGTGTTGCCAGGCCCTCCTGTTTGCCAGGGCTTTTGAGAGGGTTTGACTGGCAGGCATCTTTTAAGGAGGAAGGCGGGGTGGAGATTTAGGGTTTGCTGTTTTATTTTTGGTTTTAACTGTATTTTTTTAACTATTATTGTAAACTACCTTGAACCACAAGGAAAGGTGGGATAGAACTGTTTTAATAAATAAATAAATGAGGGAGCGCAGATCCAAAAGAAAACAAAGCATGTGGATGTGGGAAGCCAAATCCTGCCCCCCTCCCCTGTATTACAATGCTTACTCAACAGCATTGTTTTTTTAACAGTTGTATTACAGTTTTGTTAATTCATCATATGTAGCCCATTAGTATGCATTCTGTTATAAATGCTTGGCAAGCCACAAGGGTGCGGCCCTTTATCGATTTGAAACCTCCCCCGACTCTCCAACTGGAAAAGGTAATATAAGAGACGGATCTACGTATAGGGTTGCTAGCGCCAGGTTGGGAAATACCTGGAGATGTTTGGGGCAGAACCTGAGAAGGGCGAGGTTAGGGGAGGGGAGGGGAGGGACTTCAATGCCATAGAGTCCAATGGCCAAAGCGGCCAATTTCTCCAGGTGAACTGATCTTTACCGGCTCGGGATCAGTTGTAATAGCAGGAGATCTCCAGCTAGTACCTGGAGGTTGGCAACCCTAACTCTCACCACACTTTGGGATTAAGATTCACACAGTCCCTTTGGTTTACTCTATGAGGATGTATAGATCATTGTAAAATTGTAAATTTTAATACTATTTTCATGATGTGTATTTACAATATAGTGATTGTGATCACATATTTGAATTTTTTGAACTTTATTTCACGCATATGAGCCCTGTGCTGTATCTCTCATTTATTTAACATTGTTACAACATTGGTGTTGTATTTTCTGGTCTAGTACCTGGAGGCTGGCAACCCTATCTAAATAGCCAGAGATTTGCTGGATTACAAGCTTTCCAAATGAATGTTGAGTTACAACTCTTGTTGGCATTTAGAGATAGATATCCACCTCTCGCCTTTTGGAAAAAAAATCCCGACGGACAAAGCTTCGGCGAAATAGGAACTCATACCGGAATCCTATCTTGGGTTATTTATTTAACCTCAATAGAAGAGGAAAACCAGTTTGTGAAATATTGGGTGCTGGGCGCTTTGAGAAACGTCCCCATGCTTGTCAGCTTGAGCCTGGGCTCAAGGCTTCTTTTGCCCTTGAAATTTACATGCATGGGGGCACAATTCCTTTTCGGCTTTTTGGCTCCAACATCAATGCTGCAATCACATTGATTGAACATTTCGGGACTTATACAGTAATAATAACCAAATCTAGTGAATGTTAACTGGATTGGAATTGTTTATACTTTAATAATATATTTGTGTTTCAGCCATCAGTGCTTGCTTGTTATTTTGTTTAACCTCCAGGTGATGGCTGGAGATCTCCCACTATTACCACTGATCTCCAGGTGATTGAGATCAGTTCCCCTGGAGAAAATGGCCACTTTGGCCATTGGACTCTATGGCATCGAACTCCCTCCCTTCTCCAAACCCTGCCTTTCTCAGGCTCCACCTCCAAAATCTCCAGGTAATTCCCAACCCGGAGCTGGCAACCCTAGCAATTAAAGTATAAGACACAAACAATTTAAAAACTGGATGACAGAATTTAGAAAACAATCTAATAAGAACAAGGTAATGCATACAATAAGGAGCCCCGTGGCGCAGAGTGTTAAGCTGCAGTACTGCAGTCAAAAATTCTGCTCACGACCTGAGTTCGATCCCAACGGAAGTTGGTTTCAGGTGGCCGACTCAAGGTTGACTCAGCCTTCCATCCTTCCGAGGTCAGTAAAATGAGGACCCAGCTTGCTGGGAGTAAAGGGAAGATGACTGGGGAAGGCACTGGCAAACCACCCCATAAACAAGGTCTGCCAAGGAAACATCGGGATGTGACATCACCCCATGAGTCAGGAATGACCCGGTGCTTGCACAGGGGACCTTTACCTTTAATGCATACAATAAACAGTGCCATAAACCACAGCTCTTCTCCCTTTGGAAGAGAGCCCTTCTGTACAATTCCATCAGCCCTAGTCCTTGTGTATACTAAATTCTGAAACAAGAGTTCTGTCCATCACACCAAGACGTTTTTCATCACTTGTTACTGACTACTCTGGTGTAGATTTCATGCTGTAGTTTAAATGGTGGGGAGCAGGCCTTTGTCTTTGTGGGATCGGCACCGCTTCCTGAACAAACCTGTGGGGATAACACATGCAGCAATATGTTGACTAGTGAGTGGGTGATGCAACAGCAGAGCCAACGGCGGCCACCTTCTGTACAAATGGCTGTGTACTGGGAAGAGAATTGTTGCCATGTGGGAGTTAGAGGGGGCGGCTGTGAAGAAGATCTGGTGCAGAGAGGAAATGCAAAGAAGAAATTTGATAGAGAAATGTGTTTACTGTGGATGGGAAAAGATGTGGAAGAAGCAAGGAGGTGGAATGCCTTGACCTGGATAGCCTAGGCTAGCCAGACTCACCAGATTTCAGAAGCTAAGCAGGGTTGACCCTGGTTAGTATTTAGATGGGAGTCCAGAAATGTTCCACAGAGGCAGACAATGGCAAGCTGCATCTGAATGTCTTTTGCTTTGAAAACCCTAAAAGGTCACCGTAAGTCAGCTGTGACTGAACAGCAAAAAAACAAAACACAAAAAAACAAGAATGATTTTTTAAAAGTACTCACCTATTTGAAATAGGCAGTGCGGCATTTGGCAGAAAATGTACAAGTTACCATCCATTGAAGGGTTTATGGCAGCCGAGTGTGCTTTTCTTTCCTCCCCCTCCAGCTACAGCCCCAAATGCCCCCGCTGCTCCTAGAGACCCCAGGACAAGTATAAAGCAGGAATAGGAGGTCTTTCTGGGAAGAGGGAATTGGCAAAAATTGGCCCCCTTTCCATCCAGGGTTCAGCAAGGTTTATTAAGAGGTAGTACCATCTCAAGGAAATTTTTAAAACAAAAATCACAGCCAAATACATTATAATGTAGATAGAAAGAGCAGCCTTAACATTCATCTCATATATACTTTAGAAGGTTTTTTTATTTAACGTTTTTTTACTACTCTCCTGAACCCAGAGAGAAAGTGAGTTAGAAGGCCCTCTCTAGGGAAAGGATTTGACATTAGGGTTGCCAGCTCTGAGTTGGGTAATACCTGGAGATTTTTGGGGCAGAGCCTAAGGAGGATTAGGAGAGGAGAGGAACTTCAATGCCATAGAGTCCAATTGCCAAAGTGGCCATTTTCTCCAGGTGAACTGATCTCTATTGGCTGGAGATCAGTTGTAATAGCAGGAGATCTCCAGCTACTATCTGGAGGTTGGCAACCCTATTTGACATGCAAGGAACTACAATCTTGTTCTTAATGAGTAATCCAATTTCAGAAAGTGGGAGAACTAGGAGCAAAGTTTTCACCAAAGACCTGAACACACAAGGAAGTTCATTTATTATGCTGCATTTAAAGCCTATTTTTCTCTCATCATTATAGTGGCCAAGTCCCAAACGTACAAAACACTTAGATTACATGTGTATGTGTGTTATACAGAGTGTAAAATTTGACGGTAGCTATACTTGCATAATGCTTCTCAAACATATGGATGCCAGCATAAGAAAAAACTGACAGTCTAGGCAACATATGTATAGTTGCGG
Organism: Euleptes europaea; assembly: GCF_029931775.1. Classification (NCBI taxonomy): domain Eukaryota; kingdom Metazoa; phylum Chordata; class Lepidosauria; order Squamata; family Sphaerodactylidae; genus Euleptes; species Euleptes europaea. Next base: position 23,794,012 of record NC_079317.1, on the reverse strand, counting down.
TAGGTGTCGATGGCAGGAAGCCAACCTGGGAAGACTGATAATTTTCTAGCTGATATGTCCATTATGCACTTGCCATTGAAGTAACACCATCCCTGGAAATTGGAACATTGTTTAGGACATGCTTTTTTTTCCATAGGAAAGGTTTCATGTGTACCAATGCTGTGCCAATTAAAATAGGCTCCCATCTAGGGTTGCCAAATCCCTCTTCGCCACAGGCGGTAGGTTTTTGGGGCGGAGCCTGAGGGCGGGGTTTGGGGAGGGGAGGGACTTCAACACCATAGAGTCCAATGGCCAAAGTGGCCATTTTCTCCAGGTGAACTAATCTCTCTCGGCTGGAGATCAGTTGTAATAGCAGGAGATCTCCAGCTAGTACCTGGGGGTTGGCAAGCCTACTCCGGTCCCTTTCCCAAGGGATGGCAGGCATGAGATTGCTGGACACACAGGAGGCTGTGGCACTCCTGGTTTCACACTTTTGAACATCATTGCAAGGCCAGGAAGTATCATCTGAGAAGAAAAAGGAACAGTTCGGCAGATCCAGCATCCTTTGGGTTCTCTTTTGATTAAAAAAAAAAAATCAATCGTGTGCTGTTATTTTGATTGACCACCTGGAGGTTGGCAGCCCTAGGAAAAGCCAACAGGAGATGGATTGACCCTACATTTGCAGGACCTTAGCAAGGCTGTTAACAATAGGATGTTTTGGAGGACGTTAATTCATAGAGTCACCATAAATTGGAAGTGACTTGATAGCACTTACCACAGAGGTGACTTGCTAGCATTTCCTTTGATTTTTATAATGGCCACAGGGTGGAGGTGTTGCTTTATCTTAAGACATTTTATCAATATTTCAAAACTTTGAGGAGATTAAGAATGGAAACATATCGACCAAACGAAGCAAGATCTGGCTAACATACTATGTACAATTTGCTAATTTTAATGCCATACTTAGAATAATATTGTTCCCTCTTCTCTTTCTAGCCATGGGTGGTGAAGAATCTTTTGTTTTCCACTCAAGCATCTTATAATTAAAGCCAGAAATGTTTCACAACGAAAGACTGAAAGAACTGGGTATATGTTTAGTATGAAAAATGGGGCAGGAGAGTCATAATCACACTGTTCAAGTATCTGAAGGGCTGTTACATACAAGAGGGCAAAGTTCCCTTCTACTAGAGAAGGCCAGTCTAATTCTAATAGACTTCACTCACAAGAGGGTAGATAATTCACAGTGGGTAGCCGTGTTAGTCTGTTTGCAGTAGTCAAAAAAGGCAAGAGTCCAGTAGCACCTTAAAGACTAACAAAAATATTTTCTGGTAGGGTATGAGCTTTCGTGAGCCACAGCTCACTTCTTCAGATACAGCTAGAATGTGAATCCATCGGTCTTTAAGTAGAGGAACAGTATGTAAATGAGAATAGCAGGCTTGATTGGATTAGGTGTGATATGCAGAAGAGTCTGTGATGTCCAGGGGAGAGATGGGGGTGGAGAAATCAGCATTGGTAATGGGCCATGAATGCAAGGTCTTTATTCAGCCCAGGTAAAGTCAATGCATTTACCTGGGCTGAATAAAGACCTTGCATTCATGGCCCATTACCAATGCTGATTTCTCCACACCCATCTCTCCCCTGGACATCACAGACTCTTCTGCATATCACACCTAATCCAGTCAAGCCTGCTATTCACATTTACATACTGTTCCTCTACTTAAAGACCGATGGATTCACATTCTAGCTGTATCTGAAGAAGTGAGCTGTGGCTCACGAAAGCTCATACCCTACCAGAAAATATTTTTGTTAGTCTTTAAGGTGCTACTGGACTCTTGCCCTTTTTGACTAAGAGGGTAGATGTTATTCAAATATTTCTAACAGTAGCTGCTTCCACACGCTGATGATTTTCAGTGTCATTTTCATTGCCGCTCTAGCAGTTTTCTGCCATGCTTTCTTTGCCTAAGCCTTCCATGGCTGCCACCCACCCAGCCATTATATGGCTTTAGGCTTCTAAAAATTGGCATATGGTATAGCCCTATAAAATATAACAATATATCCAAAAATTCCTCTGAATTTGCAGCTTTCATTTTTTAAAACAAAACTTTCCAGCCCCTTTTGCTGTCGAGATATGAATTTCCAGCTTTAATTTTTAAAACAAATCTCTCTGGCCCTTTTTGTTATCAAGATATACAGAGAAAGGTGCATTTATCACTATATATACCCCTTATATCTCTGCAACTGAAAGGGCTAGAGTTTTGCTTTGAAAAAACAACAATGGAAGTTGGGAATTCAGAGGAAATGATGGATACGTTACAATGCTATACTGATATGTTTTTCAAAGTCGGGAAAAGCCCTCTGGTAGCATGGGTGAGAAATGGTGGCTGTGGGGGCCGAGGTAAAGAAAATAGGGCTGACAAGTAGGGGGCCCACAAGAGAAGGCATCTCACTCCCCCACTATTTTCTCTTTCCCTTTCATGGAAGCTTCCATAGCTTCTCCCCTTTTCCTGCTTCTTTCTCTGCTTCTCACTCGTCCTCCAACCTACCTTTATCTGTCCCCTACAACTTTCCCCCCCCTGGCACTCTGTCCCCACAAAAAGTCTGACCATGTGGGGGGACCTGGAAAGATTTGTAGGGAAAACTTCACTGTTGCCTGTATCCCTCTCCCCAAACAATTTCTTATTTCCTTCCTGTAGCCAGTCCCCCATATCCTGTACCGCCTTTCCTGTGCCTTTCCTCCTTCCCACTCACCAACCTCTTTATCTGCGCCCCCCATGTTCAGCTTTATGTATTATTTATTTACGTCTTTTGCACTCTGCCTTTCTCCACAATGGGGACCCAAGCAGCTGACAACATTCTCCTCTCCTCCATCTTATCCTTGAAACACTGGTGTGAGGTAGAGGGGGCTGAGTGTGTGTGACTGGCTCAAAGTCACCCATTGAGTTTCTATGGCAGATTGGGGATTTGAACCTGGGTCTCCCAGATCTTCGTCTGAAATTCTCACTACAGCACCACACTGGTTTTTGTGGGCTGGTGGTTGTTGAACAGTAGCAAGCAGTCGGGCTTGGTGAGTCATGCAAGTTGGGGGGTGACATGTCACCTGGTAGCTGCTGCTGGGCCTGGCCCCAGTGAGTCCTCCCACAAAGGCAAAAAATAAACAAACCAGCCCTGGAAAGAGTCCTGCCTCCCACCTTTAACTGACAGAAAACAACATTTGAAGGCTGGCAGCACTGTTGTGGTTGCCTAGCAAAGGCCACTGAGAACATTCATTTCTTAAAGCTACAGGCACCTCTTCTTGTACAGGGGGTTTCTAACCCCTACTATAGTTTTTTTTTAAAAAGATTCCAGGTATTTCTGCAAATCTGGGGGTGTCCCCTGGTTTGCAGAATGATCTCTATTGTCTGTTCATGGCTCCAGTTTCCAGACTTAAGTATCCACAGATTTGACCATGTTGAGGTGTGTGATATATTGACAAGTGGGAACCTGGAAGGACTTGAGGGGTGAATTTCCCTCTCCTTTACTATCTCCTTTTTCCCTGGCCTGAAAGCCCTCATAGCCTCTCCCCTTTTCCTGCCTCTTCTTCTTCCCATCCACTTCATCAGGGTATAATGCTATGGAGTCCACCCTCTAACACAACCATTTTCTCCAGGGGAACTGATCTCTGTCATCTGGAGAACAGTTATAATTCACTGTGATCTCCAGCCCCCCACTTAAAGGTTGGCAACCCCAGTCACCCTGGAAGAAATGGCTGCTTTGGAAGGTGGAGTCTATGGCATTATACCCCTCTGAGGTCCCTCCCATCCTTAAACCCCATCCTCCCCAGACCCCACCCACCAAATCTCCTGGAATTTCCGAACCTGGAGTTTGCAACCATATCTCCTTTCCACCCATCAGCCAACTTACTTTTATCTGTCATTCTGTCTTAAACTTTCCTTCTCACCTCCTCCAGCAGCCACGTTGGCAATTGGACTCTATGGCATTGAAGTCCCTCCCCAAACCCCGCTCTCCCCAGTCTCAACCTCAAAAACCTCCTGCCGGTGGCAACCCTACTTTTCAGTGACATGAATGCTGACCTTAGCAACATTGAGGTCACTGTTCCCACATGGTGCAATAACATATTCATCAGATCAAGAGCAAAAAGATCTTGAGCCCCCTTCAAAATCAAGTCCAAGATCACTACCCCGATCAGCTCTGTGACCAGCTGTTCCAGTGCACAGTCATTTATGTTGTCTAGGTACCTCATTTCTACAGCATGACTCGAGCAACCATTTGCCCAGTCAATGTGAGGGTTGTTGAAGTCACCCAGCATTGTAACTCAGCTTTAGCCACCACCATTATTTCTTTCTCCATCTCTAGATCAGCCTCAAGAGTTTGAGCAGGAGGGTGGTAGTATATGCCCATTTTGTAGTTACCCTTAAGGCCAAGTAACTCCACATATAGCAATTCCATTGGGGAGTTCATTCCCCTGACAAAGAAAGAGAAGTCTTTGTTCTGGTTGGGAAGGGGAGGCTTATTTGGCATGGCGGAAGCAATTTCTATTGGCATTGCAAAGGGGGCAGAGAAGACAGAAAGTATACCATAGCAAGCGAAGGTCTAGCTAGCAGTAAAAAGGGACACCTAAACAATAGATGATAATACTAGCCAGTTCACATCCTGGCAGGGACAACAAGAAGGCATTCAGTTGATGTTAACACTTTATAATTCATTAAGAAAGCCCAGAACCGACATCAAGTTAATGTAAAAGAATCATCCAGATTATATTTTTGAAAAAAATACATCAAGGAGGGATGAAACAAGGCACAGTGAGCTTTAAAAGAACCTGAAAAGAATGGAAAAGTTTACAGGTTCATGTGTGTTGTGTGTTAAATGCTATCAAGTTGCTTCCATCCCATGGCGACCCTATGAATCAGTGTCCTTCAAAACGTCCTATCCTTTACATCCTTGCTCAGGTCTTGCAAATAGAGGGCCATGCCTTCCTTTATAGAGTCAATCCGTTTCTTGTTGGGTCTCCCTCTTTTCCTGCTCCCTTCAACTTGTCCTAGCATGATAGTCTTTTCCAGTGACTCTTGTCTTCTCATAATGTTACCAAAGTCCGATAGCCTCAGTTTAGTCATTTTAGCTTCTAGGGTCAGTTCAGGCTTGATTTGATCTATAAGCCACTGATTTGTTGTGGTTTTTTTTGGCAGCCCACGGTATCCATAACACTCTCCTCCAACACCACATTTCATAGGATACAGGTTCATACATCCCTTCATTTAATACCTAAAGGTATGGCAGTCAATCTCAAAATATGAGTTGATGACACTGTAGGTTGTAGGCTGATATGAATATAAGTGCAATACACATATGTTAGAAATAAAATTTTGAATTGTGTTTTTGGGTCCTGTCCTACCTCACAGGGATGATTTACAGAGTATAATTCCACAGGTTAACACTGCACCAAAATAGCACTTTAGACCCTTCTAGGGAAATACTTTCTCAAGAGCTAGTTACACAGATGCAGCCTGTTGTGGAAGGATCAGACCCTTTCTCAGGAGGTGTAGTGCTGGCACTGGAAGCACTCTTCATACTCTCTGAGTTCAACAGAATTTCAAAGAAACAAGCTCCCAGCCAAAGCAGAATTTATTCAACAGTAAATAACAAGCAATTAAAGCAATCCCACACAGACTCCCCAAATCAGACTAAAGAAGAGGAGACACACATGGAGGCAGGGTATTTACCCACTAGAGCTCTTGGTTGCCACAGAGGAGATGTGGGCTGCTAGCAGGGTCACCCCCTCTGGAGAAGAGGCTACCCTTTGCCATTTGTGGGCAAACTTATATTCACCCTTCTTATACCCAGTTCAAAACAACTGCCTCTGACACCATAGTGTGTCAGAATGGGAAGCATTATTAAAGATAGAATTGCTGAGTATATAGAAGGGCAAGCCCTGCTGAGCAAAACCCAACATGGCTTCTGCAAAGGTAGGTCCTGTCTCAATAACCTGTTGGAGTTTTTTGGAAGTGTCAATAAGCATGTGGACAGGAATGAGCCTGTGGACACTGTGTATTTGGATTTCCAAAAGGCTTTTGACAAAGTCCCCCACCAAAGACTGCTAAGCAAAGTTCATAGTCATGGGATAAGAGGACAAGTCCTCTTATGGATTGAGAGCTGGCTGAAAAATAGGAAGCAGAGAGTAGGAATCAATGGTCACTTCTCACAATGGAGGGATGTAAGCAGTGGGGTCCCTCAGGGATCTGTGCTGGGACCAGTGCTATTCAACCTGTGCATCAATGACCTGGTGCTGGGGGTGAACAGTGAGGTGGCCAAGTTTGCAGATGATACCAAATTATTTAGGATGGTTAAAGCAAAAACAGACTGTGAAGAGCTCCAAAAAGATCTCTCCAAACTGGAGGAATGGGCATTAAAATGACATATGTGATTCAATGTGAGTAAGTGTAAAGTGATGCATATTGGGGCAAAAAATCCCAAGTTCACATATATACTGATGGGACCTGTTTTGGCAGCCACAGAACAAGAAAGAGATCTTGGGGTGATAGTGGATAGCTCAATGAAGATGTCAACCCAGTGTGCGGCTGGTGTGAAAAAGGCAAATTCCACGCTGGCCATAATTAGACAAGGAATAGAGAATAAAACTGCTGCTATAATCCTGCCCTTATACAAATCTGTGGTGAGACCACACTTGGAATACTGTGTACAGTTCTGGTCACCACACCTAAAACAGGATATTGCAGAGCTCAAGAAGGTGCAGAAAAGAGCAACCCAAATGATCAGGGGGCTAGAACAACTGCCCTATGAGGAGCAGTTAAATCACTTAGGGCTGTTTAGCTTGGAAAGAAGGTGGCTAAGTGGGGACATGATAGAAGTCTATTAAATTATGCATGGTGTGGAGAGAGTGGACAGGGAGAAGCTTTTCTCCCTCTCTCATAATACCAGAATGCGAGGTCATCTGCTGAAGCTGGAGGGTCAGAGAGTCAAAACAGATAAAAGGAAGTATTTCTTCACACAATGCATAGGACGTTTTTGCATCGTAATTAACAGCGTGTTCCAGGCTGAATTGCCCCACATATTTTTTTTAATTTTGCACACTGAATCGTCATTCCAGAAGTGACTGCAAAGCCAGGGCATACCTGTTTTGCATAACTAAAGAGCCCATTAAATGCGACCTTTGGAGTTTGCCTCAAAGAATCACCCTCAAGGAACAATGCAAAACAACAGAGGCGCGTTAGTTATGCTAATGGCTTATACAAACAGGAACAAAGGAGCTGACGAGCGGGGGGAGTGGAACTTCTCCTTTTGCATGGGGACCATGAAAAGTCATTTTTAAAGTCGCATTTTAAAAAAGAGCTTTCAGCGAGCATCAAAACTGACCATGCAAAAATGGCCATAGTCAAATTGTGGCACTCCCTGCCCCAGGATGTGGTGATGGCTATCAACTTGGAAGGCTTTAAGAAGGGAGTGGACATGTCCATGGAGGAGAGGGCTATCTATGGCGACTAGTCAAAATGAATACTAGTCATGATGCATGCCTATTCTCTGCAGTATTGGAGGAGCATGCCTATTATATTAAAAAAGGTAAAGGTCCCCAGTGCAAGCACCGGGTCATTCCTGACCCATGGGGTGATATCACATCCCGACGTTTTCTAGGCAGACTTTTGTTTATGGGGTGGTTTGCCAGTGCCTTCTCCAATCGTCTTCCCATTAGGTGTTGTGAAACACAGGCAGGATGCTGCTGCAGTCATCTTGTTTGTGGGCTTCCAAGAGGCACCAGGTTGGCCACTGTGTTTTTTCTAACAGACCTTCAGGGCCAGTAAGCTGGCCTTTCCTGCTGTCTCCAGCCGATGCAAAAAAAATACACTGGTTTCTAATAGAGACAGGCAGGGATCTGCATCTTAGAAAGACAGAGAAGCAAAGGGCATCTAAAATACCTGTACTTGGGACAATAGAAAACGGCGTAGAAAATGCAGGAAGACTCTCAGGGGAATGGACGGTTGGTTTTTGTTTACAACAAAGAAGGGAAAATCACCAGGAAACGATGTCACTGTATGCTTCTGGGTTTTCAAGTATGAATTATTTTGCAGTTGGGTCCATAACTTTTGCTATGAAGATAAAATGACGTATTTGCTTATTAGCAATGGCCATTATGAATGGTTTGTCGAATCTGAGGATAGGAGGAGGAGGAGTCAGTTGAAGAGAAGTCAATGAAACCTCTATAACCGTGACTGCCGCTGCCTCAGTGCCTCCCTCATGAACATCCAGCACAGCCTTGTGAACAGCCTGCAGTGGAAAAAGGAAGATTTTGTTTTATATAAAGAAGAAGATTTGGGTTTTATACCCCGCTCTTCTCAACCTTTAAGGAGTCTCACAGTAGCTTACAATCACCTTCCCCTCCCCACAACAGACACCTTATGAGGTGGGTAGGGCTGAGACAGTTCAGAGAGAACTGTGACTAGCCCAAGGTCACCCAGCTGGCTTCATCTGGAGGAGGAGGGAATCAAACCCACTTCTCCAGTTTAGAGTCCACCACTCTTAACCACTACACCAATATAGATAGACCTTGGTATGATTTTCTCCTTTTTCTGGGAAATGGAGGATGGCCCTGGTGACAGCTTGCATTGTTGCTACAACTGTGAGGGTCTGTCTGTCTGTCTGTCTCTCTCTCTCTCTCTCTCTCTCTCTCATGGAAATACCAAGGAAAGTGGACTGACCTGTCTGGCTTAGAACCAAAAGGGTTCTAAGCCGCCTGTAGGCAGACTGAAAAGCCAGGGCTTTTTCTGGGACGGTATTCATTGGTACTGAGTACCAGCACCTTTTCTTGGGAATCTCCCAAGTCCTGATTCTCATGTACCAGCCCCCATCCCTTTTGGCCACAGAAAGAGAGAGGAGGAAGTAGGCTGTGGCAGGCATGTGCAGAGCCTCTGGGGCCAGTGAGGGTTAGGGTTGCCAGCCTCCAGCCGGTGGTTGGAGATCTCCTGCTATTGCAACTGATCTCCAGGCGACAGAGATTAGTTCCCTTGGATGAAGTGGCCACTCTGGCAATTGGACTCTAAGGTATTAAAGTCCCTCCCCTCTCTAAGCCCTTCCCTCCTCAGGCTCCACCTCCAAAATCTCCAGGAATTTCCCAACCTGGAGCTGGCAACCCTACTTCTGGTCCACTGTTTGGCATTGAATTAGCTCTTTTAGCAGCTTACTGACTGATAATCAGCTGGGAAGGAACCTTAAGGCAGGGATGAGGAAACAAGGGAATGATTTACAACTGAGATGTTAGGGTGATGGCAGCTTCCCATGGGTGTCCCTTATATCCCATGGGAGTTCTATGTGTAGGGTTTCCAACCGCCAGGTACTAGCTGGAGATCTCCTGCTATTATAACTGATCTCCAGCCAATGGAGATCAGTTCACCTGGAGAAAGTGGCTGATTCGGCAATTGGATTCTATGGCATTGAAGTCCCTCCTCAAACCCCCCTCCTCAGGCTCCACCCCAAGAACATCCCACTGGTGGAGAAGGGGGACCTGGCAACCCTATCTATGTGGGTGGAGTCTGTCTGTCTGTCTGTCTTTCTGTCTAGCAAAGTGAGGTGGTATTAGCCATACGTAGAATGGACTGTAGCAATTCAGATTGCTGATGGAAGACCAGTTCCTCAATATTTCTCTGAATCAAAAATTTCTCTGCAAGTAACAAACAAATACAGCAAGATGCTGGCTCAGCAGGTATCTCCCTCCTGTGTTAGTTTATTTTACTTGCAGGGAATCTTTCTCAAGGGAGCATTCAACAGGTTCTGCCACCTGCAACACAAAATACCAACTGTCCATTCTGCCAGCCAAAGACTCTGCTACCTCATTCTACAGCCTCGGTAGAAAAATCATCACTGCCACAGTTGACCTAAGTGCACCCAGGACTTCAGTGATGTAATGGGCATAATAAGCAGATTTTTGTGATGGGTAGCTGGTGGGTAAATCCTCAGTCCTTTCCTTAGGATTAAAAAAAAATCCTACAATGAGAAATGGTGCATTGTACTTAGACTGCATGGGGCTACTTGTAGCAAGTGTGGTGAATTTATGTCAGATGTTCCTGATGGAGTCTCGTCACCACAAGTACAACACACTGATTCAATCTGGCCTCATCCCTTCCTTATTTAATCTTACTGCTTTTATTTACTCAATTATTTCCAGCAGATGCTTAGAGGTTATTTTGTTACGTGTTATAGTAAAAAACCCTGACCATTCCCCATGAAACCTATTAAAAACAATTGTTTAAAAGAAAAAGATAGGGCAAACTTAGCTTCCAACCACTCACATACTTACTTTGGAAACCTTCAGATTGTGTTGTCCGGTAATCCCAGAGAGATCAGCATTGTCACTGAATACATCATTCACACCCTGACTCTGCAACAGATCTTTGACATCATAGGATCCAGAAATGGAAAATTTTGGCAAAAATAATTCTATTTTTCTAGTTAATAGCAAAAGAGAGAGAGAGAGAGAGAAAGAGAGAGAGAGAGAGAGAGAGAGAGAGAGAGAGAAGCAGAAAAACAACAACAGATGTTCAGGATCAAATTGTCAATTGTCTGAGATGCATACCATTAAAAAGGGCATAACTTAGAACTCTTGTTCTGGTGCCTTGTTTGTGCTCAGTGTATGCTGGTTTCTTTGATGGCTTATTGCTTTATTTTCTGTCTTTTTATGGTATCAGAAACTCATTTGAAGAACAATGATGTGTAGCAGTACTGATCCTTGTGGGATCTCACTGCTCCCTTCCTTTTTAAGAACTGTTTTTTACAAGTCACCACAAGTCAAGCAAGATTAAATCTTCTATATTACATCCATTGAGACAAAGAGTGTAAGTAAACAAATACAGCACCAAAATCAGTGAAACAAGTAAACTATAAAAAATACATAATATTGGGATGGATGGGGGCAAATGGGGCCTGATAGTTATGATGACCAACCAGCTCTGAGAAGACATTGGGGCTGAGCAGAGAGGAGGGGTCATGAAGGAAACGTTATCAGTGTGGTGAAACAGAACTCCTGAGTTTCAGTTGCCCCAAAATGGAAAAAAAAAATGGGAGGAAGGGTTATCAGCATGGAGAAACAGGACACTGGAGTTACAATTGCCCCAGACTGAATAACCAGACAGGCTCCATTACACCAAAGCAAGTAAATGTCATTAAACAAACCCAAACTGCCATGGCACCTAACCAGTTAAAAGCAACTTACACAGAGGGCTTCAAATGTTTAGAAGCCTCTGTGGGAAATCAGCCAATGGAAGGACCAGCTGCCACTTTAAGCCACGGGAATGCCAGGGAACATGAAATCTTAACACTAGAGGAAGGCATTGAGTCCTGATGACAGTGAACCAGTGGGAGTGGATGGATTCACTTTATTAGCATGGAGGGACTCAGGGTCTGAGGTTAGTGTCATCAATAGGAAAATGTAATGATTTAGTGTTGTTTTAACTGTATTTTAAATTTTTGTATTATTGTATATTTATGGTGTTAGCCACCGTGAGCCCAATTCTGCAGGGGGAGGGTGGGGTATAGATAAAATTTCTATTCTATTCTACTCTATTCCATTCTAACTCAGCACCCCTTGTTAAAATAGCACAAAATGAAAACATACCCAGATTGGAAAGATGTACTCCATTTTCTAAAAACTGCTCCTGACAAAGCATCCTCCACAGCCTTCAGTTTCCCTTGGTCCGGCAGAATAAACCATGCTGCGGAATCTCCCTTGTAAGGCACTTTGACTACCCAAGAAGACAGGTCTTCATCACGGAGAAAATTATAAGAACCTTTTTGATACATCATGTTCACCTTCACTGTTGTTTTGGCATCTACAAAGAAATCTGTTTCCCTGGTCAATACGTGGTTAAAAGGAATTTCCCAGGATGCTAAGGAGAAAAAGAACAGGTACACTGAGTAGGGTAAATGCTGATTCACACACATGCACATTACTGTAGAATAGCTGTATGCTTAATTGTATGGCAACATTAAACGCAAGAGCCCAGGAATTCAGTTCTAAATGTCTCATGTCCAAGTAAAGGTATTATGTAAGCTAGCTGGGAAACAGAACATGAGATGGCAAAAAAATAAAAATAGTGGGTACAGCAGGGGGATGCTTGAGGGCATATACACATTAACTCAACTTTCTGTCCAAAAGAAAAGATTTGCATGCTATACTCCGCTCAGCGGTGTTTGAAGCCTTCCTATAGCCTAGGGAGCCTACGCTGAGGTAAATGGCTCATCTTCCAGTGGAACAGCCATTTTTTGTCAGAGGAGGGGTTTATAGGCTGGAGGACGGCTGGAGAAGGAAGTGGTAGGATACAAGCTAAAATGTCTTGCCGTAGAACTCCCCACTGTTCTCGGCTATGAAGCTGAAATTCTGCCACCAATATTTATTACCAATTACCATTATTTACCTTTGAAGAAGATGTAGTTTAGAAGAACCATTACTGTATTTGGATCTAGCCCCTGGATGACTTGGGTGATTTTCCCATTGGTTTTGTTCTTTACATACTCATTTATCTCGTTTTTTGCTGCTGCAGAGTTCTTGAAGCAAGTTGAAATGGCTTCAGCTTTATACAAGGTTTTGACATTGTTCAGAAATTCAGGCAACAATTGTGATGACTCTTCTACGAACAAAGCGTTCCCAATACTCGTCTGTGTTACATTATTGGGTTGGTTAAGCGTGCGGATGAGTAGGTTAAATCCTCTATGGATCTCATTCTCTTCAGTGTCTGACAGGTTGAAACCAAGTCCATTGAAAATCTGGCGATGGGTTTCCGCTTTAGCTCCCATGGTAAGCATGGCAAAGGCTGTGGAGATGCTCAGGGGAGAGAAGAAGACGTTTTGGGGATGTGGGTCTGAAGCAATGAGCTTGTACAATCTGAATGCAAATTCGGCATTTTCCACAACAATCTTGTCATAGACAGTTGCTTCAGTTCCCTGCCCTTCTGCCGGAGGCTGATGCTGATGTTCAAGTGGGTTTTTATCTCCGCTGTGCTCCTGTTCCTCATGGTGTCCTGGAACGTGATGGCAATGGACTTGAAGGCCAGTTAAGAGTAAGGAGAGGCAGAGGATGAACATCATTGGAACTTGTGGTGGCAGGGCCATGAATAAATTTCAGTCAACTGTATAGTGCAAAGAAATTTGATATTAGAAAATATCTCAAATGATTTTTATAGTTTTATTTTTTAAAATTATCAAAACATTCTAAGTATTAAAATCTGTAATTGGAATATTTTACCATTTACTCCAGATGGTTAGTTTACTTTTTTTCTTTTTTAAAAAAAGGAATGTTACACAATATTTTAATAATTAAAAAGAGTAGAAGTGTTTTATAATAACGTTGAGGGTAATTTGCAGAGCATTCCCTTTTGCCTTCAGGTAGCTTCAATGTACTTTTCTTTCAGAGGTTTAAGCCCGATGAACACAATTTAGAATCCATTTAATTCTGCTATTGTCTTTAATGGAATTTTAGGCAGTCAGCCCTACATTCAACTAAAGAAATATTCTGTCTTCTTTGAAAACATAAATAACTGTTTTGGATAAGAATGTCTTGATTTGCTGTGCAGCAGAAGGAAACCCTATTATTTGCCTTGGATTTGTGATAATTTTGTAATAATTTTAGTATTGGACTCATCTGTACTTTATTGTCCCCCCTTTCATAGTGCCTACAGTTTGGTAATAAAGTTCTGTACTCAAGGTGGGAGAGATTTCTATGCTACCATGGTCTGAGACACTCTGTCCCAAAACTTTGTTCCATGCATAATAAAATAGTTCATTCAGCCTAAAAAATAAATTAAGCTGTATATTTAAATGGCTTTAGTCATTTTGCTTTAATCATGAAAGTAGAGGGACAAACATGAAGTATTTTGCTGAGAACATGAATATGGGTTGATCAAAAAGTTTAGAATAATGTGTATCATACTCACAGCCTTCTGAAGAAATGTATCACATCTGCCTGTTCTTCGATACTCCTTCCTCAGTTATTTATCTAGGATGCTTATCAAATGACCAGTGTTGCTTATTAACCATTAAGCTGAGCAAATATTGATTATGTATCAGGGACAGAGATCAAATAATAATTAATTAGATATTTAGCTAGTCTCTGCAGTTTGTTCAGTGGGGCTGAACACACTTTGACCTTCTCAAAATAAATGATATTGGAGAGCAACCCAGCTGGCAGACAAAAATACAACCACCGGTTTTGATGTGACTTATATTTTATACCCTCTTAAGGGGCATGTACACCATGTACCTACCACCACATACCAACATCCTACCACCAAAAAAATGCCTCCAAACTGGGGTGGATTACTAATACCTTGTAGAACATCCTAGATGGTTCTACCAAATCTTGAACATTGTCCAGTGATTTAACAACTCATGATGATACAGATTATTTTATGTTTACTCACCAGCCAGGTTCATGAGGTAAGTATGTTATCAACAGTGTTGCCCTTGATTTGAAACCCTCTCTTATCAAGTCCAAAATAACTCTAATGTTCTTATTTGGGAGACTGCTCACTCAATTATTGGCAAAATCCCCTTCTTGTTCCATAACACTGTTGGGTCTCAGTCAACTGATGTCTTACTCAAATAGCCACTTATTTAGTAATCAATTCAGTCCAAGACCATTAAGAGGTTCCTTGGCTCACACACCTTTACTTCAACCAGCTTGACTTTTGATTTCCAACTGAAGCAGCTAGCATGTTGGAGATAGAACAAGGAAAGGAGGAAAAACATGATTCCAGGAGGGTGCTAGTACTATAGATAACAATTTTCATATCCTTGGAAAGCCAAGTATGTGTTGAATCAAAGTCTTTCTTGCATTTGATCTGATCAGTGGGGAGAGACTGTGGACCAGTTTTTCACATAACAACACAGATGGAAGACTGCTAATTTGATTTTAAAAACTCTCATGAAAAGAGCTGGGGGTAGGGATGGATGGCAGAGGAAGGCAATGGCCCACCACTGCTGTTAGTCTCTTGCCTTGTAAACCCTACTGGGTCACCACAAGTCAGCTGTGAATTGATGGCACTTTACACACATGCACGCAGGGATGGATGGTAGGCCTTGCTTCCCAGTTCAGACACAAGATCTACTGCACTGGATTTTTAAAGTTCAAAGTGTTTAAAGGGATAGCAATGCCACAGGTCAGGGAGCTCTCTCTCTCCTCTGCACCTTACTCCTACTCCTTAACAGCTCCTGTAGTCTCCTGGGTGGGGCAGCTCCACTGTAAAAAACCTGTCTCTGGTCACTACCCACCTCACCTGTACAGGTAAGGGCACAGAGAGCAGGGCATCAGAAGAATATATTAATTGGTAACTGGGCAATATCAGGGGATTAAACCCTCTGTGATTCAGTTGTCAAGAAGAAATAGGGCTGATTGTTACATATTGGTGGCAATAGCCTGGATGATGTCTCCCGGTGCTGTCATATAGTTGTTAAATAGCATAGAGGACAAGATGGATTCTCGAGCGACCCCATAGCATAAATGCCCCAGGGCTAAGTAGCAGTCGCCCAACACTACAATCTGGAGTTCTTCAGCCAATTAGAAGCAGAATCATCAAAGCACAGTACCCCACTCCTGACTCAGTCAACCTCTTTGGAAGGATACCATAAAAGCCACCAACAATTCCAGGAGAATCAACAGGGATGCACTGTCGCTGTCATTCTCCCAGTGAAGATCACTGGCAGGGTGACTAAGGTTGTTTCTGTCTCAAACCCGGGCCTGAATCTGGATTGAAAGGGGTCTAGGGAAAAAGAAGTTGAAAGTGTGTTTTAAAATTCCTTCAATTAAGCAGTGATATTTTTTTCATGGAATAGTTCACAGTAACATTTTGTCTTAAAACTTCTAGTTACATTTTGGGGGTTTTGACAACGGAGGCTGCATCTATCAATGGTAAGTAGTCATGAGGTTAAATATCTTTTCTGGGAATCAACAACAGGATGACTGGAACTTGTCTACCAAGCTTAATCCATGTCCAATATACACTGTTAAACATTAAGCAAAAGAAACATATATGCTTGGGCCAAAATGTGAAGCAATAGATTTGCCTTTGAGGTTTGCACATTTGTTCTCTCCTTCGAGGGTTGCCAGCCTTCAGGTGGGCCCTGGAGAGCTGCTTGAATCACAAAAGATCTCCCAACTACAGAGATCAGTCCCCCTTAGGTTGCCAGCTCCAGCCGGGGAATTTCTTGGAGATTTGGGGGTGGAGCCTTTGGAGGGTGAGGTTTAGGGAGGGAAGTGACTTCGACAGAGTATAATACTATGGAGTCCACCATCCTAAGCAACCATTTTCTCCAGGGGAACTTATCTCTGTCATGTTATAATTCACTGTGATCTCTAGCTCCCACTTAAAGGATGGCAACCCTAGTAGTCCCCCTGGAAGAAATGGCTGCTTTGGAAGGTGAAGTCTATGACATTATACCCTTCTGAGATCCCTCCCCTCCTTAAACCCCATCGTCCCCAGACTCCAACGACCAAATCTCCTGGAATTTCCTAACCTGGAGTTAAACACATATGTTAAACACATATGTTAAACATATGAAGCTGCCTTCTACTGAATCAGACCCTCGGTCCATCAAGGTCAATATCGCCTACTCTGACTGGCAGCGGTTCTCCAGGGTCTCAGACTGAGGTCTTTCACATCACGTACTGCCTGGTCCTTTCAACTGGAGATGCTAGGGGTTGAACCTGGGACTTTCTGTATGCCAAGCAGATGCTCTACCTCTGAGCCACGGCCCTTCCCCAAAGTCGAAAGGCGTAAATGTAATTGCTAAATAAGAACATAAGAGTTGGCAACCATAGCTCCTTTCTACCCAATAGCCAACCTACGTTTATCTGCCATTCTGTCTTAAACTTTCCTTCTCGCCTCCTCCAGCAGCCTCTACCTAGGAAAACTGGCCCAGTTGTGCAGTGCCACCCACTGGGCCAGGCCCCCTTGCATGTAGGGAACCCTCAAGGACTTGTGGGAGAAGACCTGACTGTATCCTCCTCCCCACACTATTTCCTCTTTCCCTCCTCTTGCCAACCCCCATATCCTCTCCCCTTTCCCTACCTCATTGTCTGTTTTCTCAGCCATTCACCAACCTATCTTTTATCAGCCTCCCGTCTTCAACTGTATTTCTTAATTATTTACTTCATTTATACCTTGCCTTTCCCCACAGAGGGTAACGAAGCATCTTACGTTATTCTCCTCTCCTTCTTATCCTCACAACAACCTGGTGAGGTAAGTTAGGCTGAAAGTATGTGACTGGCCCAAAATCACCCAGTGAGCTTCCACAGCAAGATGGGGATTCAAACCTGGGTCTCTCAGGCCCTACTCTGAAGCTCTAACTAGCACACCACACTGGCTTTTGTAGAGTGATTGCTATTAAAGATAATTCCCAGTGGGTAGCCGTGTTAGTCTGTCTGCAGTAGTAGAAAAGGGCAAGAGTCCAGTAGCACCTTAAAGACTAACAAAAATATTTTCTGGTAGGGTATGAGCTTTCGTGAGCCACAGCTCACTTCTTCAGATACCATACCCTACCAGAAAGCTGATACCCTACCAGAAAATATTTTTGTTAGTCTTTAAGGTGCTATTGGACTTTTGCCCTTTTCTACTACTGCTATTAAAGAGTAGGGCCTTTCCCAAGTCATGCTGCAGGAGGGAATGTGACATTTTTAGTGAGGTGCCTGACTTGGGAAAGGCTACAGCAAGCAGTGTCGCATCTGCTTAGCTGTCACCCTTTCCCTGATGGAAGATCCTGCTCTAGCCTCTGAGGTTCCCAGAACCAAAGGGCCTGAACACCAAATGACCCTTCTTCATTCCATTTTGCAAATGTTTGCAGCCCAATCCATTACTTCTTTGAGAACAGTAGATTAACCTGCTAATGTTCACTGCCTTGGGAGCAGTATGCTGAGAGGCGCCCCCCCTAGGGTTGCCAACCTCCAGGTACAAGCTAGAGATCTCCTGCTATTACAACTGATCTCCAGCCAATAGAGATCAGTTCCCTTGGAGAAAATGGCCACTTTGTCAATTGTACTCTTTGGCATTGAAGTCCCCCCCCACCAAACTCTGCCCTCCTCAGGCTCTGACCCAAAAACCTCCCTCTGGTGGCAAAGAGGAACCCAGCAACCCTATGCCCCCCCCCAAATGTTGAAATGAATGTAGCTCTTATTTATTTATTTATTTATTTATTTATTTGATTGGATACACATGGCACGGCCCAGCCACGTGAAACACAGGTAGTGTAATTCCACAGGTTAACACTGCACCAAAATAGCGCTTTAGAGCCCTCTGGCAAATACTCAGTAAAGAGTTAGTTACACAGATGCAGCCTGTTGTGGAAGGGATCAGACCCTTTCTCAAGAGGTGTAGTATTGGCACTGTTGGAAGCACTCTTCACACTCTCTGTGTTCAACAGAATTTCAAAGAAACAGGCTCCCATCCAAAGTAGAATTTATTCAACAGTAAACAACAGGCAATTAAAGCAATCCCACACACTCCCAAATCAGACGAAAGAAGTTGCCACAGAGGAGATGTGGGCTGCTAGCAGGGTCACCCCCTCTGGAGAAGAGGCTACCCTTTGCCATTTGTGGGGTCCCTTCTTATACCCAGTTCAAAACATCTGACATGATAGTGTGTCAGAATGGAAAGCATTATTAATGGAAAGCATTATTAAAGATAGAATTGTCAAGCATATAGAAGGGCAAGCCCTGCTGAGCAAAAACCAACATGGTTTCTGCAAAGGTTTCTGCCTCATTAATTTTTAGAGTGTTTGGGAAGTGTCAATAAGCATGTGGACAGGAATGAGCCTGTGGACATTAAGTATTTGGATTTCCGAAAGGCTTTTGACAAAGTCCCTCACCAAAGATCGCTAAGCAAACTTCATAGCCATGGGATAAGAGGACAAGTCCTCTTATGGTTTGAGAGCTGGCTGAAAAATAGGAAACAGAGAAGGTATCAATGGTCACTTCTCACAATGGAGGGATGTGAGCAGTGGGGTCCCTCAGGGATCTGTGTTGGGACCGGTGCTATTCAACCTGTGCATCAATGACCTGGAGCTGGGGGTGAACAGTGAGGTTGCCAGGTTTGCAGATGATACCAAATTATTTAGGATGGTTAAACCCAAAACGGAGTGGGAAGAGCTCCAAAAGGATCTCTCCAAACTGGAGGAGTGTGCATTAAAATGGCAAAAGCGATTCAATGTGAGCAAGTGTAAAGTGATACATATTGGGGCAAAAAATCTCAAGTTCACATTTACACTGATGGGATCTGTTCTGGCAGCCACAGACCAAGAAAGGGATCTTGGGGTCGTAGTGGATAGCTTGATGAAGATGTCAACCCAGTGTGTGGCTGCTGTGAAAAAGGCAAATTCCACAATGGCCATAATTAGGCAAGGAATAGAGAATAAGCTGCTGCTATCATACTGCCCTTGTACAAATCTATGGTGAGACCACACTTGGAATACTGTGTACAGTTCTGATCACCACACCTAAAAAAGGATATTGCAGAACTTGAGAAGGTGCAGAAAAGAACAACCAAATTAACAGGGGGCTAGAGCCACTGCCCTATGAGGAGCGGTTAAAACACTTAGGGCTGTTTAGCTTGGAAAGAAGGTGGTTAAGGGGAGATATGATAGAGGTCTATAAAGTTATGTATGGTATGAAGAGAGTGGATAGGGAGCAGCTTTTCTTCTTCTCTCATAATACTAGAACATGGGGTCATTTGCTGAAGCTGGAGGGTGAGAGATTCAAAACTTATAAAAGGAAGTATTTCTTCACACAGTACATTGTTAAATTGTGGAATTCCCTGCCCCTGGATGTGGTGATGGCTGCCAACTTGGAAGGCTTTAAGAGGGGAGTGGACATGTTCGTGGATGATAGGGCTTTCGATGGCTACTAGTAAAAATGAATACTAATTCTGATGCATACCTATTCTCTCCAGTATCAGAGGAGCATGCCTATTATATTAGGTGCTGTGAAACACAGGCAGGATGCTGCTGCAGCTGTCTTGTTTGTGGGCTTCCTTGAGGCACCTGGTTGGCCACTGTGTTTTTTCTAACAGACCTTCAGGATCAATAAGCTGGCCCTTTCCTGCTGTCTCCAGTTGGTGCAAAAAGATACACTGGTTTCTGACAGAGACAGGCAGGCACCTGCATCTTAGAAAGACAGAGAAGCAAAGGGCAACTAAAATAGCTGCACTTGGGACAATGGAAAAGGGCCTAGAAAATACAGGAAGACTCTCAGGGGAATGGAAGGTTGGTTTTTGTTTATAACAAAGAGGGGGAAAATCACTAGGAAATGATGCAATTGTATGCTTCTAGGTTTTCAGGTAAGAATTATTGGGCAGTTGGGTCCATAACTTTTGCTATGAAGATAAAGTGGCATATTTGCTCATTAGCAATGGCCATTATGAATGGTCTGTTGAATTTGATAATGGTAGCAAGAGGGAATTCAGCAGAAGTTCGTTGAAACTCTAAAACCGTGACTGCCGCTGCCTCGGTGCCTCCCTCATGAACATCCAGCACAGCCTTGTGAACAGCCTGCAGGGGGAAAAGGAAGATTTTGTTTTATATGTAGAGGAAGAAAAAGATTTGGGTTTTATACCCCACTCTTCTCAACCTTTAAGGAATCTCAAAGTACCTTACAATCACCTTCCCTTCCCTTCCCCACAACAGACACCTTGTGAGGTAGGTAGGGCTGAGACAGTTCAGAGAGAACTGTGACTAGCCCAAGCTGGCTTCATCTGGAGGAGGAGGGAATCAAACCCACTTCTCCAGTTCAGAGTCCACCACTCTTAATTACTACACCAATATAGATAGACCTTGGTATGATTTTTCCTCTTTCTAGGAAATGGAGGATGGCCCTGGTGACAGGATGCATTGTTGCTACAACTGTGAGGGTATAATAACCCCCCCCCCTCTCTCTCTCATGGAAATACCAAGGAAAGTGGACTGACCTGTATGGCTTAGAACCAAAAGGGGAGAGGTATACATGTTGCAGCCTGTCGGTTGACTGAGAGAGCTGAAGAACCATCAAGTTGGTGGATCATCGAACCAGACGGCTGTTTGTGATTAAGCGCTGTATAGGGCAACGGGTTTCAGTAGCAGTCACAGACATCCCTGTTGGGAGACTGCTGAAAGAATGCACCACGTGTAGAGTTTAAGTGGACATTGGAATGCTGGAAAATATTGAAAAAGGAGCTGATGAAGAACTGAAGAATCGAAATGGCTGTCTGGTTTGATGATCCACTGGCTTGATGGTCAGATGACCCACTGATTCTCTGGAGGAAGGAAACATAGATTTATACCAAGTACAGAACTAACAAAGACTGTTGATTATTGCATTCTGAGTAACTTACCTTGCTTTTTTGTACATTGTGATAATTACTGGGTTGGCTGCATGCTGCATAAGTTGGCTGTTGGCTGCATAAGTTGGTCATTCTGTATATGTATTGTCTATGACTTGTCCATATAAGTCTATAAATTGGAACACCTCAGTTCAACACATATACGAGTATTCACTCTGTAGTGGTATTTTGTACAGAGCCTATTGACTAGTGAGTTCAACCTCCAGGTAGTGGCTGGAGATCTCCTGCTATTACAGCTGATCTCCAGGCGATAGAGATCAGTTCACCTGGAAAAAATGGCTGCTTTGGCAATTGGACTCTTTGGCATTGAAGGCCCTCCCCTCTCCAAACCCCATCTCACACTCCATCCCCAAAATCTCCAGATATTTCCCAACCTAGAGCTGGCCACACTACAAAGGAGGAAGATGGGGAGGGAGAGAGCAAGAGTGCATCTGCATGGCACAAACTTCTATCTATCTATCATCTGTCATCTATCTATCATCTATCTATCTGTCACTCAGACCTCCTATATATGTGGCAAAGTAAGATGGTATTAGCCGTAAGTAGAACAGACTGCAGCAATTCAGATTGCTGGTGGAAGAACTGTTCCTTAATATTTCTCTGAATCAAAATTTCTCTGTAAGTAACAAACAAACACAGCAAGATGTTGTTCCAGCTGGTATCTCCCTCCTGTGTTAGATTATTTTACTTGCAGGGAATTTTTCTCAAGGGAGCATTCAACAACAGGTTCTGCCACCTGCAACACAAAACACTAACTGTCCATTCTGCCAGCCAAAGACTTTGCTACCTCATTCTACAGCATGGGTAGAAAAATCATCACTGGCACAGCGTTCGGGTAATGCAAGAGAACTAAGTGCGTTCAGGACTTTAATTTGTTGTGGGTGTAATAAGCAGATTTTTGTGATGAGCAGCTGGAGGGCAAACCCTCAGTCCTTTCCTTAGGATTGAAAAACATCCTACAACAGGCTATGAGTGATTAGACTAAGGACTAATTACTGCATTGTACTTAGACTGCATACTTAGACTGCATACTTAGACTACAAGTGTGGTGAAGTTGTGACATATGTTCCTGATGGAGTCTGGTCGCCACAAGTACAACACACAGATTCAATCTGGCCTCATCCCTTCCTTATTTAATCTTATTGCTTTTATTTAATCTATTATTTCCAGGAGATGTTTAGAGGTTATTTTGTCACTTGTTGCTGACCCAGTGCTATCAGTTTACAGTGGCATTTTTTAACCATTAACTCACTTGACCTTAACAATAAAGACTCAGACACAGCTTATTATTTTTTTGGAGGAATGGCCACAACTTTTATTGGCAAACAGCTGTTTTGTGCCTTTGCGTGGCATGGGAACTGGATGGATATCAGCTGCCACCTTGTGGACTGATGTAACCTGTCCTCCAGCAATCCCCCTGGGAGGGGTGCAAAGGATGGCGGATCTGGAAATCACCTGGGCTTCAGTCACTTGGTGGTTCCCCCGCCACTTGGGTAGAGGCTCTCCTAAGCTGCCCCCGATCTTGGCACCCAGAGCCAAGCCTCCCACAAAACCCCTTATTGGGGTTCCCAAAATGCAGCGAGGAGCACGCAGGCCACTCGCCCCTAATAAGCAAATCCAGTCCCATGCCTACACCGCCAAGTTGTGACAAAATTTAACAATTAATCAAACTCCTTAAATGAGGGAAGGGTGGGTGGGACAAAATCGGAGACGGGCTGAAGCAAGCTGCTGACCCACCCCTCCTTTTATGCCGAGCTGGAGGACCGGAGTGAAAACTCCCCTCCAGCTCCTCTTTTTTTCCGCCTGGACTGGCCAAGCTCCCTATTGGCCCTTTTCAAGCCCCTCTGCCGGGGAGTGATTGGGACGAGCTCCAGCAAGCCCCCAGGACCCGATGCAGCCCGGTTGGGACCTTTTGCCGCCAAAAGCCGCGGCCCAACCCCAACTGCTGCCGCCGTTCTCCCACACAGGGCCCCTAACCTTGGCTCCGGGTGAGTCCGGAACCATTAGATTATAGTAAAAACCCCTGAACATTGCCCATGAAACCTATTAAAAACAATTGTTTAAAGAAAAAAATATGGCAAATTTAGCTTCAAACCACTTGCATACTTACTTTGGAAACCTTCAGATTGCGTTGTCCAGTAACCCCAGACAGATCAGCATAATCAGTGAAGACATCATTCACACCCAGTCTCTGCAATAGACCTCTGACATCATAGGATCCAGAAATGGAAAATTTTGGAATATACAATTCTATTTTTCTAGTTAATAGCAAACAAAAGAGAAACACAGAAAAAACAGATGTTCAGGATCAAATGTTTCAATTGTCTGAGATGCATACCATTAACAAGGGCATAATTTAGAATTTTTATTCTGGTGCCTTGGTTGTGCCCAGTGTATTCTGTTTTCTTTGATGGCTTATAGGTTTATTTTCTGTCTTTTTTATGGTATCAGAGACTCATTAGAGGAACAATGTTGTGCAGCAGTACTGATCCTTGTGGGTTCACACTGCTTACTTCCTTTTTTAAAAAAATGTTATTTACAAGTCACCACTAGTCAAACAAGATTTGATATTCTATCATTCGGGTTGCCAGGTTCCTCTTTGCCACTGGTGGGAGGTCTTTGGGGTAGAGCCTGAGGAAGCAGGGTCTGGGGAGGGACTTCAATGCCATAGAGTCCTATTGCCAAAGCGGCCATTTTCTCCAGGTCAACCGATCTCTATCAGCTAGAGATCAGTTGTAATAGCTGGAGATATCCAGATACTACCTGGAGGTTGACAACCCTATCTATAACATATTAAATGAGACAAAGAGTGGAAGTTATCAAATACAGCACCAAAATCAGTGAAACAAATAAACTATAAAAATGCATAATATTGGGGTAGATGGGGGGCTAGTGGGGCCCAATAGTTATGATGATTGACCAGCTCTGAGGAGACATTGAGGCTGGGCAGAGAGGAGGGGATTTGAAGGAAACGTTATCAGTGTGATGAAACAGAACTCCTGAGTTTCAGTTGCCCCAAAATGGAAAAAAAAAATGGGAGGAAGGGTTATCAGCATGGAGAAACAGGACACTGGAGTTACAATTGCCCCAGACTGAATAACCAGACAGGCTCCATTACACCAAAGCAAGTAAATGTCATTAAACAAACACAAACTGCCATGGCACCTAACCAGTTAAAAGCAACTTACACAGAGGGCTTCAAATGTTTAGAAGCCTCTGTGGGAAATCAGCCAATGGAAGGAGCAGCTGTCACTTTAAGCACGGGGAATGCCAGAATATGAGTAATCTTAACACCAGAGAGAGGCATTGAGTCCTGATGACAGTGAACCAGTCGTAGCGGATTGACTCCATTTATTAGCATGAAGGGATTCAGGTAGGGTTGCCAACCTCCAGGTACTATCTAAAGAAACTGGCACATTTGCTGAACAATCACAAGTTGAATATAACAACAGCACCTTCAAGCTCAAGTTTAACAAAATTTTACTATACATATTATCAGTATGTGAAATCCTCAAAAAAGGGGAAAAAATAATCCAAGCAGATAAGACGGCCAAGGTAAGTAAATACAAGAACATATAAATGTCAAAATTATATACTCTCCTTAATTGTTTCCTTTGCTTTTCAGGAATCTGATGTCCAGAGACTCTACCCAAAGGCAGGATGCAGACGAGAATTCCAAGTTCCAAATCAAAAGTCCAGATGCCCGGCTGCCTCACCAGGGCACTCAAATGGTCCAAAATGAAACCAAAACAATGTCCAGAACAAAGTCCAAAGAATAAAGTCCAAAACGACACTTCCGGATTTGTGCACGTTTCGCAATAAAGTTGCTTCATCAGTTGTTTTCTAATGTCATTTCATGCAAATAGCTTTGAGTGCGAATGGGTTCAGAGACCTCCTTCATAGACCAGCCGACCCCTAGGGTTCTTTTCTATCTCTGATATTAGAAAACAACTGATGAAGCAACTTACTGATAATATATATAGTAAAATTTTGTTAAACTTGAGCTTGAAGGTGCTGTTGTTATATTCAACCTCCAGGTACTAGCTCCTGCTATTACAACTGATCTGCAGCTGATAGAGATCAGTTCACCTGGAGAAAATGGCCACTTTGACAATTGGACTCTATGGCATTGAAGTCCCTCCCCTCCCCAATCCCTGCCCTCCTCATACTCCACCCCAAAAAACCTCCCGCCGGTGGTGAGGAAGGACCCTAGATTCAGGGTCTGAGGTTAGTGTCATCAAACCTCACTTGGTCAAATCAGCCTAGTGGGGGGGTGGGGGTGGGATCATAATTAAAGGGCTGGGGGACCTTCTTTCCCAGTGCCTGGTTATATAAATTAGTATGTAAGAATTCTGATGCAGTGTTTAAATGTGCTTTATGTTTTTTTTTTCTTCCCAGGTTGTAATTCTGGCAAATATAAGTAAGTAAATGAGCAATGAATGGGTGTGCATTCGGCAAAGCTGAACTGAAAAAAACGCTCCCTTTAAACAGTAGCTGGCAAATCCCGATCCCAAAAGAAGCCGAAAAAATTCAGCTTTTGGGGGGATCATTTTGGGATCTTTTAAAAGGAAGAAAAACCACTTCAGCACATTCATACTGAGAACTTTAAAGTTGAAACTCCACCTGCATACTTCTCTGGTATAGTCTATGGGGAATCTTTCTGGGGCTCTGAGGGGGAGGGGGGCTGTTGTTTTTTTTAAGGTAGAGGCACCAAATTTGCAACATAGCTTGCAGTGACTGTCCTTAGAAGAACCCCCATGTTTGGTAAGATTGAGTGAAGGGGGTCCAATTTTATGGTCCCCCAAATGGAGGAAAAGAGCCCCGTGGCGCAGAGTGGTAAGCTGCAGCACTGCAGTCAAAAGCTCTGCTCATGACCTGAGTTCGATCCCAACGGAAGTTGGTTTCAGGTGGCCGGCTCAAGGTTGACTCAGCCTTCCATCCTTCCCAGGTTGGTAAAATGAGGACCCAGCTTGCTGGGGGTAAAGGGAAGATGACTGGGGAAGGCACTGGCAAACCACCCCGTAAATATAGTCTGCCTAGAAAACGTTGGGATGTAACGTCACCCCATGGGTCAGGAATGACCCGGTGCTTGCACAGGGGACCTTTACCTTTATAAATGGAGGAAAAATGGGGACTCATAAATTGGACTCCCTGACACAATCAAACTTGGGGGTTCTTCTAAGGCAAGTCACCAGCAGCTATGCTGCAAATTTGGTGCCTCTGCCTTAAAAACAGCCCCATCAGAGCCCCAGTAGGATTCCCCATAGGCTATACTGAAACTAAACATTTCTCCTTGGAACCCCACCCCCCAAAACAACAACAACAACCCATACTGGTATGGGTATTTCGGAAAATTTGGGAATCCCTGAAGTTTTCGGGT
This sequence comes from Euleptes europaea, assembly GCF_029931775.1. Lineage (NCBI taxonomy): Eukaryota > Metazoa > Chordata > Lepidosauria > Squamata > Sphaerodactylidae > Euleptes > Euleptes europaea. Next base: position 23,767,297 of record NC_079317.1, on the reverse strand, counting down.
CCAATATACTCAAATTTGAATTTTCCTCAATTTGTTTTGCATCTATTAGTGATCCCTGGCCCTAAGAATGTCTGACTGTCCTCAACCAGAGCCAGGGCATTTTTGGCCCTGGCTCCATCCTGGTGGAACTCTCTGTTGAATGAGACGTCACTTGAGCCCTGTGCGACTTGGCCCAGTTCTGCAGGGCTTGCAAGACAGAGATGTTCCGCCTGGCTTATGTACTTGGTCATGGCCACCTTGCAGAACCATCTCTCCCTATAGTAGAATAGGGGTTCTGACTCGTGCCCTGTAGGACTTGGCCCAGTTCCACAGGGCTTGCAAGAAAGAGATGTTCTGCCAGGCTTATGGTTGAGGACAGTGATGGCGCTACATCTTTAAGTTAGCCTCTGTCTCCCCATCTTCCCCTCCTTGAATTTATGAATCCAGACGGTTGAGTCATGGCTGCCTTGCAGAACCATCTCTCCCTATAGTAGAATAGGGGATCTGGCACCATCAATAGGAAAATGTACTGATTTAGTGTTGTATTAACTGTATTTTAAATTTTAGTATTATTGTGTATGTATATCTATGGTGTTACCAGCCCTGAGCCCGATTCTGCAGGGGGGAGAGCAGGGTATAAATAAAATTTCTATACTATTCTAATACAGCATCCGTTCTCATAATAGAACAAAATGAAAACGTACTCATATTTCGCAGATATATTCCATTTTGTAAAATCTTCTCCTGACAAACCATCCTCCACAGCCTTCAGTTTCCCTTGGTCAGGCATAATAAACCATGCTGAGGAATCTCCCTTGTAAGGCACTTTGACTACCCAAGAAGACAGGTCTTCATCACGGAGAAAATTATAAGAACCTTTTTGATACATCATGTTCACCTTCACTGTTGTTTTGGCATCTACAAAGAAATCTGTTTCCCTGGTCAATACGTGGTTAAAAGGAATTTCCCAGGATGCTAAGGAGAAAAAGAACAGGTACACTGAGTAGGGTAAATGCTGATTCACACACATGCACATTACTGTAGAACAGCTGTATGCTTAATTGTAAGACGACACTAAACACAAGAGCCCAGGAATTCTGTTCTAAATGTCTAATGTCCAAGTGAAGATATTATTTAAGCTAGTTGGGTAACACAACATGAGATGGCAAAACAACAACAACAAAACTAGAAGGTAAAGCAGTGGGATGCATGAGGGCATATACACATTAACTCAACTTTTGGTCCAAAAGCAAAGCTTTGTATCCTACAGTCTGCTCAGCGGTGTTTGAAGCCTTCCTATAGCCTAAGGAGCCTAAAGGTAAAGGTAGTACCCTGTGCAAGCACTGGGCCATTCCTGACCCAAGGGGTGATGCCACATCCTGATATTTACTAGGCAGACTGTGTTTACAGAGTGGTTTGCCTTTGCCTTAACCAGTCATCTACACTTTACCCCAAGCAAGGTGGGTACTCATTTTACTGATCTCGGAAGGATGGAAGGCTGAGTCAACCTCAAGCTAGTTACCTGAAACCGACTTCTGTTGCGATCCAACTCAGGTCATGAGCAGAGCTTGGACTGCAGTACTGCAAGCTGACCACTCTGCGCCACGGGGCTCTTATTCTAAGGAGCCTACATTGAGGTAAATGGCTCATCTTCCAGTGGAAAAGCCACTTTTGTCAGAGGAGGGGTTTATAGGCTGGAGGAAGGCTGGAGAAGGAAGTGGTAGGATACAAGCTAAAATGTCTTGCCATAGAACTCTCTACTGTTATTCCTGGCTATAAAGCTGAAATTCTGCCACCAATATTTATTTCCAATTACCATTATTTACCTTTGAAGAAGATGTAGTTTAGAAGAACCATTACAGTACTTGGATCTAGCCCCTGGATGGCTTGGGTGATTTTCCCATTCGTTTTGTCCTTTACATATTCATTTATCTCGTTTTCTGCTGCTGCAGAGTTCTTGAAGCAAGTTGAAATGGCTTCAGCTTCATACAAGGTTTTGACATTGTTCAGAAATTCAGGCAACAATTGTGATGACTCTTCTACGAACAAAGCATTCCCAATATTCGTCTGTGTTACATTATTGGGTTGGTTAAGCGTGCGGATGAGTAGGTTAAATCCTCTATGGATCTCATTCTCTTCAGTGTCTGACAGGTTGAAACCAAGTCCATTGAAAATCTGGCGATGGGTTTCCGCTTTAGCTCCCATGGCAAGCATGGCAAAGGCTGTGGAGATGCTCAGGGGAGAGAAGAAGACGTTTTGGGGAGGTGTGTCTGAAGCCATGAGCTTGTACAATCTGAATGCAAATTCGGCATTTTCCTCAACGATCTTGTCATAGCCAGTTGCTTCAGTTCCCTGCCCTTCTGCAGGAGGCTGATATTGATGTTCAAGACGGTTTTTACCTCCGCTGTGCTCCTGTTCCTTGTGTTGTTCTGGGACATGATGGCAATGGACTTGAAGGCCAGATAATAGTATGGAGAGGCAGAGGATGAACATCATTGGAACTTGTGGTGGCAGGGCCCTGAGTAAATTTCAGTCAACTGTATACTGCAAAGAAATTTGATATTAGAAAATATCTAAAATGTTTTTTATAGTTTTATTTTTTAAATTATCAAAACATTCTAAGTATTAAAATCTGTAATTGGGATATTTTACCATTTACTCTAGATGGATAGTTTACTTTTTTCTTTTTTTAAAAAAGGAATGTTAAATAATACTGGAATAATTAATAAGGGTAGAAGTGTTTTATAATAATGTTGAGGGTAATTTGCAGAGCATTCCCTTTTGCCTTCAGGCAGCTTCGGTGTTCTTTTCTTTCAGAAGTTTAAGCCTGATAACACAACTTACAGCACATTCCTGAAATGCGCTGGTGGTACTTACCATAGTCCTTAGGAGGCTGACGAAGGCCTCCGCCGGTACTGTGGCCCACAGCGCCGGTGCCCGGAAGGCGCACACTGGCGTTGGTGGCCCCAGTGCCAGCGTGCAGGCTGGTCCACCGGTCCCCGGCCGCTGCCATAGCAGTGCTGGGCCTGGACGTTGCCGCAGCCTCCCGCCGGCCTCTGGCCACCGGCACAAGCTGCAGCGGCGACCCGGGAGGCATTTTCGGCACCCCGGGAGGCGTTCCCGGGGCATTCTGTCGCCGGCTTGGGGGCGGGGCCGACGTTAGTTGGCCTCCTGAGCTATTTTGGCTCAGGAATGCCCCTTTTTTTGTTGAGATATGCCAGCTTTTTGCAACCCTATGAGGGTTGCACGGGGTTTTTGTACCGGGTAGACACCGCTGGGTTGCCTGCTAAGCCTGGCGCAGGCATTCCTTTCAGGAATGCACTGTTAGAATCCATTTAATTCTGCTGTTGTCTTTAATGGGTTTTTAGGCACTCAGCCCTACATTCAGCTAAAGAAATATTCTGTATTCTTTGAAAACAGAAATAACTGTTTGGGATAAGAATGTCTTGATTTTCTGTGCAGCAGAAGGAAACCCAATTATTTGCCTTGGATAAACGGTTTTGTAATAATTTTAGTATTGGGCTCCTCTGTGCTAGATTGTTCCACCTTTCATAGTGCCTATGGTTTGGTAATAAAGTTCTGTACTCAAGGTGGGAGAGATTTCTATCCTAACCTGCTCAAAGACACTCTGTCCCAAAACTTTGTTCCATCCATAATAAAACAGTGCATTCAGCCTAAAATAAATAAATAAATTAAGCTTTATATTTAAATGGCTTTAGTCATTTTGCTTTAATCATGAAAGTAGGACAAACATGAAGTATTTTGCCTAGAGCATGAATATGAGTTGATCGAAAAGTTTAGAATAATGTGTATCATACTCACAGTCTTCTGAAGAAACGTATTACATCTGACTCTTCTACAATACTCCTTCCTCAGTTATTTATCTAGCATGCTTATCAAATGGCCAGTGTTGCTTATTAACCAATTAAGCTGAGCAAATATTGATTATGTATCTGGGACAGAAAACAAATAATCATTAATTGGATTTTTAGCTAATCTCTGCAGTTTGTTTAGTGGGGCTGGGTTTTTTTCCCAGAAGACTCTTTGACCCTCTCAAAATAAATATGATTTAACAACTCATGAGGATGTCCAGTGATTTAAGACCTCATGATGAAACAGATTATTTTATGTTTATTCACCAGCCAGGTTCATGAGCTAAGTATGTTATCAACGGTGCTGACTTCTGGGAATACTAACTTCTCAACTAAATGTGGCATACACAGAACCTTTTCAATATGTAGTCACTGCCGCCAGAATTGTATATGCAAGATACTGGAAAGATGCAAAGATACCAGATGTGGCTGAGTGGACTAACAAACTATTTGACTTTGCTTTGATGTCAAAATTGACATGTTTGATGAGAAGGAACTCAATCGATGAATACAAGCTGATATGGCAGCCCTTATATGAAAGATATTCATCTTTTGGTCTTTTAGAGGAAAGAGACTCAGGTTGACAAATTAAAAACCATAATGTTTTCTGTCCTGCAGCAGCACCAATGTAAAAAAACCTGTCTCTTGTCACTACCCACCTCACCTGTACAGGTAAGGGCGCAGAGAGCAGGGCATCAAAAGAAGATATTAATTGGTAGCTGGGCAATATCAGTGGATTAAACCCTCTGTGACTCAGTTGTCAAGAAGAAATAGGGCTGATTGTTACATACTGGTGGCACCTCGCTCCAGAGCCTGAATGATGTCTCCCTGTGGTTTCATGTAGTTGTTAAACAGCATAGAGGACAAGATGGATTCCCAAGCGACCCCATAGCATAAATGGTCCAGGGCTAAGCAGCAGTCGCCCAATACTATAATCTGGAATTCTTCAGCCAATTAGAAGCAGAATCATCAAAGCACAGTACCCCACTCCCAACTCAGTCAGCCTCTCTGGAAGGATCCCATGGACAATGGGATTAAAAACCACCAACAATTCCAGGAGAATCAGCAGGGACACACTGCCCTGTCACTCTCCCAGGGAAGATCATTGGGCAGGGTGACCAAGACTGTTTCTGACCAAGGCTCTTTCTGTCTCAAACTAGGGCCTGAATCCAGTTTGAAAGGGGTCTAGGAAAAAGAAGTTGAAAGTGTGTTTTAAAATTCCTACAATTAAGCAGTGATATTTTTTCAAGGAAAGATTTGCAGTAACATTTTGTCTTAATTCTAGTTACATTTTGGTGGTTTTGACAACTTAATGGAGGCTGCATCTATCAATAGTAAGTAGCCATGATGGTTACATATCTTTTCTGGGAATCAACAACAGGATGATCGGAACTTGTCTACCTAGCTTAATCCATGTCCAGTATTTATTGTTAAACATTAAGCAAAACAAACATGGATGTATGGAACAAAATGTGAAGGAATAGATTTGCCTTTGCAGTTCGCATGTTTATATCAGTACTCAAGATAAGTGTCATTTGAATGGTCCCTAACCTTGGAGGTCTCATGCCATTAATTTCCTGGTAGTCCAATTTGAGCCAATGAGTATGGGATTTTGTTTCCTATTTTTGCCTTGCAGAATATGGGAGAAGACTATAGTTCCAAATTTTCTTGGGACAGTATCAAAACTCACAATACCCTGCCCAAAAGTGCTTGTATGTAATAGGTCAATTTCTTACATTGTGTGTTTTCTAAGGATGTTGGAGGACAGAACAGGCAAGGAAGCGCCACTCCAACATCAGAAACCCACAGAAGAGACTACTTTTACCATATGCTTGCATGTATAAAGTACCGTCAAGTCACAGCCCATTGATGGTGACTCCTCATGTGATTTTCAAGGCAAGAGATGTTCAAAGGTGGTTTGCATAGTGTCTCCGGCCTTACTTGGTGGTCTCCCATCCAAGTACTAACCAAGGCTGATCCTGTTTAGCTTTTGAGAGCTGACGAGATCAGGCTAGCCTGGGCCATCTTGCTTGGGCTTTTGCCATATCATGTATCTCCAAGAGCTGCTTGCCTGCAACTATTAAATTGTGTCACTAGCTTTCTTCCCAAGGGTGTTGCCCATAATAAATAGAAAAGTCGTTGCCGGTTCTCTTGACATCTGATGTGTTGAGGTTATGGAACATGGCCTTTTCAGCAGTGGCACTCTAATTCTAGAGTTTCCCCTCCAATGGCGTTTGCTCTGCTCCTTCCTTGTTGGCCTTCTGACACCAGACCTATTTTGGTCTCTAACATTATCAATTGTTTTGGATGCCATTATCTAATTAGGAGGCTTTTTTGTGCTGAGTTTGTGTGTGTGTTAAGTGCCATCAAGTCGCTTCTGACTCATGGTGACCCTATGAATGAAAGTCCTCCAAAATGTCCTATCTTTGACAGCCTTGCTCAGATCTTGCAAATTGAAGGCTGTGGAAAATATTGTCGAAGGCTTTCACGGTCAGAGTTCATTGGTTCTTGTAGGTTATCCGGGCTGTGTAACAGTGGTCTTGGTATTTTCTTTCCTGACGTTTCACCAGCAGCTGTGGCAGGCATCTTCAGAGGAGTAACACTGAAGGACAGTGAAGGCTGTGGCTTCCTTTATTGAGTGCATCTATTCATGTCAACCACTGAACGTCCTTTCGGCTTTAGTCCAATCGCAACATTAGTTTAGTTCTTGTATTATTATTCTGGATTGTGAGTTTTCTCAAAGAGTTTTCTCAAAGATGTCTTTTTTTTGAATGGCAGGCTACAGATAATGGAATAAACACAGACATGAAGTTTTATAAAACTAGCTGCCCTTTCTAGTTAATCAGAATTTCTAGCTACAATAACAGTGGTCTTCTGATTTCTTTTCCCCAGCTATAATTTAGAATCTTTTTTTTATATGCTTATAACGTATATAAAGCAGTATCTCACAGGATAGCTTTAGACACATGTGAAGTAACTCCAGTACAAAGGAGCTGTTGGAAGGAATGGATTGTGCAATGTCTAGGGTTGACAACCTCCAGGTAGTAGCTGGAGATCTCCTGCTATTACAACTGATCTCCAGCCGATAGAGATCAGTTCACCTGGAGAAAATGGCCACTTTGGCAAATGGACTCTATGGCATTGAAGTCCCTCCCTTTCCCAAACCCTGCCCTCTTTAGGCTCCACCCCAAAAATCTCCCACCGGTGGAGAAGAAGGACCTGGCAACCCTAGCAATATTGCTTTAGAGTTACAGAGGAGGGCAGAAGAGAGTTTACCTGGAACAGACATTAAGCTAACTGGCCTGTAATTTCCTGGATTCCCCTGGAACCTTTTTTATAAATGGGTGTTACATTGGTCATTCTCCAGTCCTGTGGTGCAGTGGGTGATCTAAGGGACATGCTACATATCATTGTTAGAAGTTCAGCAATTTCCCATTTGAGTTCTTGAAGAACTCTAGGTTGTATATTGTCTCGTCCCTGTGACTTGATAGTTTGCAGTTTGTCTAGATGTTCTAGGACTTCCTGCCTTGTTACCACTATTTGCCCCAGTTCCTCATTCTCCCCTTCCCAAAACCTCTGTTCAGGAGAAGGAATCTGCCCTAAATCTTCAACACTGAAGACAGATGAGAAGAATTCATGTAGTTTCTCAGCAATCTTCCCGTAGTGTTCCTTTATTCCCATTGTCATCCAATGATCCAACCGCTTCCCTAGCTGGTTTCCTACTCCTAATGGAAAGAATTTCTTATTCTTTGACTTGTGTTGACCATTTTTGCATAAATTTTCTTCTCCGCATAATCATCTATCTGCTGTTTAGCTGCTGTAGAATTCTGGAAGTATGAAGAAAAGGCTTCAGCTTGACGTAGGGTTTTGACAACCTCCAAAAATCTAGGCTGTACTTCCAATGCATCTTCAAAGAGAAAAGTGTTTCCTATTTTTGTCTGCATATTGTCTCTTGGAAGATTAAACCTGTGGATTAACTGTTGAAATACTCTCTGTACCTCCTCTACCTCAAGTTAAAATAATGACTTTTACAAAACTAACTCTGGGTTTCAGAGTTTGCATCCAGGACTTATATGTCAAAGGCTGTGAAGACCCTCAAGTCCGAGATAACATTTTTGTCAGCTCTGTCAGAATCCATTTGGTTGCATAAATCTGAATGCAATTTCAGCATTAAAGGGATTATCTTGTGTCGTATTAAAGGGATTATCTTGTGTCGTAAAGGGATTATCGTGTGTTGTATGTTCTTCTTCCAAACTGAGATGTTGATGTTCAGGTGGACTTTAAGTTTGATGGCTATTCTGAACATCATGAGGTCCTGTGAAGTAGGACTGCCATTTTCCAGGTAGAGATTACAACTGATCTCCAGGGGACAGAGATCAGTTCATCTGGATAAAATTGCCACTTTGGAAGGTGGACCCCATTGAAGTCCCTCCCCTCCCCAAACCCCACCCTCTTCAGGCTCAACCCCCCAAATTATCCAGGTATTTCCTGACCCAGAGCTGGCTACCTGCTGTGAAGTGATAACAGTGGAGCTGAAAACTACTGAGTAACAAGAAAAAGGTGTATCATCATGACCTATACTGGAATTTGTAACTGTTCTGTGTGGGGAAAATTGCTACCCTGTTCTGTACAAGTCCATAATGAAATTTAATGGGAATGTCTCTTGTACTGGCCCCAATAAAATAAACGGGAGTGGCAAGAAGGGTGGATTAAAATTTCAAAACATAGAATTGCACATTATAAATCACCTACTTGTGAGTTACATGTGAAGGGATATTAGAATTTTGGCTTCATATGGTATACTGTGAAATAACTTTGTATTACAGCCTTTCCATTTTTTTTCATTGTTTAATAAATCATTGAAATTATCTATAAAACTATGTGTTTGCCATTTTTGAAATTGCAGTGTTTCTACCTTTATACTGTGGTAAGTCACACTGATCACAGCCCATTTTTTTTAGAGAAGTCATAGTTCTCAAATCATTATCCAGAAAGTGAAACTATTTCAGATTCACTTAAGGCTTGTAATAGGAGCCTATCTCTGTTTCTTTAAGCAGCCATGATGTTGTCTTCTCTCTTCTCCCATGCTAGTAGCAAATCTTCAGGAGCTAGGCTGACCCCCCCCCCCAATTCCATGTGCTACTGAATTCAATCGATTCGAATTGCTCTGGTGCCCATTTTTAGGTACCCATCCTTACACAAGACAGAACAATTATTATAATTTTTTAGATATCAGAAAAAGTGGTTTTGTTGGGTGGTGGTGAAAGTGGTACCATATAGCAGAAGAGAAACAGATCTCCCCAATTCACATGACCTATGATGCTATCGTATTTTGGTCACATTATGAGAAGACAAGAGTCACTGGAAAAGACCGTCATGCTAGGAAAAGTTGAGGGCAGCTGCAGTAACTGAACAGATTTCGGAGTGCCTAACAAAGATGGTGGGGGATGTTCAAACTGCTCGGCACAGTCAATGATACAAAAGAATCCTATGAGATTACAATGTTTTAAAATAATTTTATTACACAAACACTTCAGTCAGTGTTTTTATTCATCCTCAGAGCAACGGGTTATGGCACTACCAGGGCTAGATTGAAAATGAGACAAACAGTGCAGTCCAAAGCAGAAGTTACACTCCCCTGAGTCAATTGAAATCAATAGGCTTAGAACTGTGTAACTCTATTTAGGATTGCACTGTAATGCAAAGGTAAAAATCCATTTTTCTGTCACCCTGAAAGGCTGTAATTTCAATCCTCTGGCTGGCAGCACAATATTCATTGTTTGGTTGGGCTCACAATTTTCCCCATTAAGATAATGGTTGCTTTTGATTTACTTCTGGGTGGTGAGGTGTCCCCCTGGAGGCATTAGCCCCCTGCTGTTACCTTTCTGGGATGCAGTTGTCCATGCCACTCTCTTGGGTGTGTGATGCCTCCTTGTGGTTATCCATCATGCTGCAGGGATTCTCAGCAGAGCACTAGGGTCGTACAATTTTTATTTTTTTTTGGTAAATCTCAAGTTCGGGTTTATTAGCATTTTTTTTTAGGTAAACCTGAAATAAGCTGAATACCCATATGGGTTATTCGGCTTTTTCGGGAATCACCTATTTGGCTTCAGGCAGATTCCCATGTTTTGGTATTCAGTCGACCCAAAACCCGAATATTGCCAAAACGGCTAATTTCGATGTGTAAAAAAATCTCTTCCACGGGTTAGAGCAGGATTGAATTCTTTCCTCCAGTAATCTTAGGACAAAAAGAAGAGACCACAGAGAAGTAAGTGTATTCATTCTCCAAAACATAAATTGTATATAATAGCCACATATGTAATCAAACATTTTTTTACCAATCCAAACCAGTTCTCCTAGAATTACAACTGGTCTCCAGACTACAGAGATCAATTCACCTGGAGAAAATGGAAGCTTCAGAGGGTGGACTCTGTGACATCACATCCCTTCTGAGTTCTTTCCCTTCCTCAAACTCTACTGTCCTCAGGCTCCACCACCAAATCTCCAGGAATTTCCCCAACCCAGAGTTGGCTACCCTAGGGAGGGGGATATATGCAGAGGCAGACTGGGAAGCAAGAATGGCCCTGGATTAAAAGCTTCAAAGTGGCACCCATGCATGCTTCTGGTTAGGTTTAAGGGTGGTACCTAGTTAGGGTTGCCAGGTCCCTCTTTGCCATCAGTGGGAGGTTTTTGGGGCAGAGCCTGAGGAAGACGGGGAGAAAAGGGACTTCAATGCCATAGAGGCCAATGCCAAAGTGGCCATTTTCTCCAGGTGAACTGATCTCTATCGGCTGGAGATCAGTTGTAATAGCAGGAGATCTCCAGCTACTATCTGGGGGTTGTACACAATCACAGCAGCATTGGCCACCCAAACCTGAGTATAAATAAACAATGAATATATGTTGTCTAATTGTGGTGGAATTAGCCAGTGTATTACCACCTCAAGCCACAAGATGGCAATCAATTATAACAATCCAGATCACAACCAAACTATTCTTCATGGATATTTGCTGCTGTTTCGATGCTGTTTTGTGTCGGAGGCAAATTTTGGTTATTCACTGCAGAGCCGTGTTTTCCCCCACTGAGCAAAATAAGCCGGTTTAAAAGAGAGGCAATCCAAACCACTTCTGAGCCGTACTTTCCAGTAAAAGAGCATTTTGTTGCTCGGATGCCCATGAAGAAATGTTTGCTTCGCTCCCCGGGACGTCTCCTTTCTCCTCCCCCAAGAACGGTGATTGGCTGGGGGAGTTGCCACTCTAACAACATCGCACCGGCAGGAGGGAGACCCAAAGCAGACTGGCTGCCCCTCTTCAGAAGGGTGATGGGGATTTTGGCTTGGATTTGCCGCTCTCAGGATGCCCCTCCCCAACACACACACACATAGGATCGCACCGGCTGGAGGGAGACCCAGAGCAGACTGGCTGCCTCTCTTCAGAAGGGTGACGGGAGTTTTGGCTTGGATTTGCTGCTCTCATGGTCCCCCCCCCACACACATAGGATCACACCGGATGGAGGGAGACCCAGAGCAGACTGGCTGCCCCTCTTCAGAAGGGTGACGGGAGGTTTGGCTTGGATTTGCTGCTCTCGGGATGCCCCCCCCCCAAACACACACACACAGGATCATGGGAAGAGTGGGCGGGATTAGGCGGATTTGGAGCGGTGAGTCATGAGCGGCAGCAGACGTAAGCAGCGCAGAGAAGTGCGCTGTTTCTCCCGTGAAAAATTGGGATGGGGGGTGAATCTGCACTGCCATGAAAAAGCTATTTAAATCAGTTTATTATTTGCTCCGATTCGAAACCGAAGCAAAATCCATTGTGAAGAATACCCCTAAGACTGTGAGAATGGGTGAAAACGCATGGTTGCTTTAGCCTCCTTTATTCCCTGTTTCAGCCAGGATTCAGCCAGGATCAACCGCATGAGTTTCGCTGAACATGCATTCGATCCTGGCTGAATCCTGCTGAAACAGGGAATAAAGGAGGCTAAAGCCACCATGCGTTTTCGATTCCAGCTGACAGAGTTCAATTAGTCCGAAGACAAATACATTCAAATAGTGGGAAAGTAAAGTGTGCCCGATGACCCTCACTGAAACAACAATGTCCACTTAATACCACTGACACCAGTTGGAGTTGAATTTCTCTGCTTGTGCCACCTTTTAAGGTACTCATCCTTATCTAAGACTGAAAAATTAATTCAATTTTTTGACATCAGAAACATTTTTTGGGGGGAGGGAGTGGAGTAGGTACTCAACTTTTCCCCTTACAGCAGAAGAGAAACACAATGTCAGCCCTAGGGCTGGTTCCAGGTTTTGAGGAGCCCTGGGCATAGAGTTCCCAGGGCTCCCTTCCCCTCTTCTATCCTCCACCAGGCTCTCACAAATGTTCTCCTTCCCTTCACCTGCCTGCATACATCCCACCTGCCTGTGTGTCCTTTCTTTGCCTACTTGTGAGCTCTCCCATTGCTTGTCCTCACCACTGTCTGGTGCTCTTTTGTGCAGTGAGTATAGCTGAGTTCATGGTGGAGCGCCAGCAAATGAGTGAGTGGGGAGGAACAGACCACAGATTCTCAGGGGCCTGGCAGCTGCCCCACCTCAGGGTAGGCTGAAGACGGCCCTGATCAGCCCCATCTTGATGATTGATGGTGCATTGGTGGTATCCAGACGTCTTATGCTGCATTGTGATATCTTTTTGATCTTTCTGAGCTTCTGGTTTAGTGATAAAGTGTTGCACTGGGAGTGGGAAAAATTCCCATGCAAATATCCTATAGATTTTGCATCTCAGATGTCTTACTTTGTAGGATAAAACATTGAATCTAGCCTTATTGATTAAGCCTTATTTAATCCTAGCACTGGATTGATATTGAGTTAATACTGATGACCTAAGTCACTAGAAAAAACTTGGGGGGGGATTAGATTGCATGATGTCTGTTTATCAATGGTATAGGGAAAAGACATGTTTCATACTTACAAATTCTTCCCCAAATCCCAGTGGCATTCAACTGGACTGGTTTGCTTCTGGCTTTCCCATGTATAAAGCAGGCATGCACAATATTCAGTATTCATTATTACCATTAAGTAGAGTAAATACAAACTGTCAAAGGAGGAGAAAGAGCAAATATGTTGCAATGGATCTGGAGTTGTCCTTTGTGCTTTTGGACAATGGTTTCAGATGTTGAGATGAAGCATCATTTGGATGATCTTTTAGTTTAGTGGCCTGAAATAAAAGTGGACCAGGAAGATTACTCTGTGTCTTGTCCTTTGAGGGCATGAGTCTTTGACCAGAATTTTACAACAAAGAGAAAACTCTGCTTAGTATTTTCTCCACTACAAGAGCAAACTTCAGAAACATGGCTTCTGTACTAGACTTGCATAGAACTATCCCCTGTGCTATTTGCTTCCTTTGGCTGGAGAAAGGTTAGCCCTCAGGAGCTGTTAAGAACCTCTTCCTGTCTCATACCTGCTGGATGCTCTGCTGCTTCTCAAGGTCCAAGAGTTGGGTTGTGCATATCGTTAAACCCAAACCGAAAATACCGTATGTACTCGAGTATAAGCCGACCTGAGTATAAACTGAGGCACCAAATTTTGCCTCAGATAAGGGAAAACTGTATTGGCCCGAGTATAAGCCGAGGGTCAATACTGCAGCACTCTAACATGGCAGCTGCCATTTAAAAATGGCGGCCGCCATTTTAGAGCGGAAGGACGATCTCGCCCCTGCCCTGGGTCGCCCTCCCGCCTAGGCTCCCGGGCCCTTAAGACCCACCCCGACCCCAGCGCCATCCTACGGGGGGAGGGCGAAGAGCCCCTACTCACCGGGAGAGGCGATGCACAGCAGGCCCACTGATCAGCTGGCAAGCGGGAGGACTGACCCTGGCCCCCGGGTTGGCCAGCCAGACAGGGCTGTGGGGAAAGGTGGGACAGCACGGTGTGTGTGGAAGAAACTTCCGCCGCTGCCGCCACACAGAAGGCGCACTGGGATGGGGTGGGATGGGATGGGGGAAAAGAAACCACCGCTGCTGTGCAGAAGGCCGCTGGGATGAGATAGGATGGGGGTGGGGTGGGGTGGGATGTGGGGGAAGAAACCACCGCCGCCGCGCAGAAGGTGCGCTGGGATGGGGTGGGGTGGGATGGGGGAAAAGAAACCACCGCCGCCGCACAGAAGGCGTGCTGGGATGGGGTGGGGTGGGGTGGGGGGAAAAGAAACCGCCGCCACCGCACAGAAGGCTCGCTGGGATGGGGTGGGGTGGGGGGGAAAGAAACCGCCACACGGAAGGCACGCGGGCAGGCGGCGGCCCCCTCCCTGAGCGCAGGAGGCCCCGCAGGCCGCTCCCAGGCCGCAGGGAAGGTGCGCGGGCAGGCAGCGGTAAGTTCCCCCCTCCCTCCACCTACCGTATTGACCAGCGTATAAGCCGAGTTGGGCTTTTTCAGCCCTTTTTTTGGGCTGAAAAACTTGGCTTATACGCGAGTATGTACGGTAAACCTGAAGTTAGCCATTTCGGCAATATTCAAGTTTCGGTTTTACCAGATACCAAAACCTGGGAATAAAGCTGAAGCCGGATAGCTGATTGCTGAATCAGCTGAATAGGTATTTGTTTTTTGTTTTTTGGCTTTGGCTTTTCCCAGGCTTTTCCCTATGGGAATTTTTAAAATGAGCTCTGGGGGAGGCATTTTTGAAGGTAGAGTTCTCAATTTTTCAGGGTAGCTTCAAAGGACTTTCCTTGCATGAAACCCAAAGATTGGTGAAGATTGGTTCATTGGTCCAATTTTATGGGGTCCAGAAGGGGTTGCCCCCTCCTCCATAGAGAAGTATGGTAAAGTTTGCAATGCTTCTCTATGGAGTGGGGGGTGACCCCTTCTGGACCCCATAAAATCGAACCCCTGACCTAACCTTCTCCAAACTTTGGGGTTCATGCAAGGAGAGTCTTGTGAAGCTACGCCAAAAATATGGTGACTCTACCTTGAAAAATGCCCCCCCCCCGAGAATTTTAAAACTTCACAGTCTGTAATGGCCACACTGTACTAGGCTTGTGCATATCAATAAACCAGAACTGAAAATAAACCTAAAATTAGCCATTTGGGTAAATTTCCAATTCAGGTTTACCGAATGCACAAACCTGGGGAGAAAGCTAAAGCCGAATAGGCAATTCTGAAAAAACCAAATGATTATTCGGCTTTTTCAGGTCCTGGAGGCATTTTTCAAGGTAGAGCCCCTAAAGTCACAGCGTAGCTTGAAGGGACTCTTCTTGCACGAACCCCAAAGTTTGGTGAAGATTGGATCAGGGAGTCCAATTTTATGGGGTCCAGAATGGGTTGCCTCTCCTCCTCCATAGAGAAACATTGCACACTTTGCAATGTTTCTCTATGGAGGAGGGGGTCAACCCCTTCTGGACCCCATAAAATTGGATCCCCTGACCCAATCTTCACAAAACTGTGGGGATCATAAAAGGAGAATCCCTTCATGCTACGGTGTGAATTTGGGGGCTCTACCTCAAAAAATGCCCTCCAGGAGAATTTTTAAAATACTTACATTTTAGACATGTAAGTAATGGCCGCAGTCTGGTTTCTCCCTCAAGTCACTAATTTTCCCATGGTTAATTGCAGAGTTACAATCAATCATGGGAAATTGAGTTTCCCCATGACTCTTAGGAAAGGAAGGAAGCGGCCATTACAAATGTGGGAAAACACAATTTCCCATGATTGATTGGCAAACCCTTCTGAATCCCATAAAATCAGACCCCCTGACCCAATCTTCACCAAACTTTGGGTGAAGGAGAGTCCCTTCAAGCTATGCTGCTACCCTCCAGGGGTCAATTTTTTTCAGAAAATCTGAACATAAGCCACATGCCCATATTTACCAGTATAAGTAATCGGCTTATTTCAAATTTCCTGGGAAAAAATTGGGCTCAATAAACTCGATCCTAAAATTTACCAAATTTATTTGTGTGCACAAGCCTACACCATACCCAAGAATCGTGAGAAAACTCAGTTTCCCATTTCTCATTTTTATAACCCAGATATATCTGCACTGATCCTTGTTTTATTTTTCTTCATCTTCTCAGAATGGTTTAAAGGCTTAAGTAGTCACAGGCTACAGAACAAAGTAACGTTACAGCCTGGCTGAGGTAAATATTTTTTTCTTCACATGTTACAGGGTCAAAATGCTTTATATACAATTAGATTCTCCTGTTCTGTTTTTGGCTGGAAAAATAGCCGAGAAATGCCAGTTAGGTATTTTCCTGCTATTTTTTCGGTTCTGCTTTACCAAATGCACATTCCTACTCCCATAGCCTTGCCAAACAGTTTGCGCCATTCTCCCTCTTTTTGAAGGATAGACTGAAAACTGATAAAACCCATTTATATCAAGTGGTTCTAATCTACCCTATCTGTTCCACCCTGGAGACAGACTCTTTACATGCATCTGCTCTTCCCACGAGCCAGACACCAGTTCTGACATGCCTGCCCTCTCCAAGAGACAGACCTGAAAACTTCAAACTGCCTGTACTTCCCTTAATATTCCATCAGCTTTCTGTTTGGATGTTCCTGACTCCTTCAAATCTGCTCAGGCATTTGCATGGGATGGGGCAGAAGAGTCTCCTGTCTCTTCCGGGATGGGGTGGGGCTGGAACGTGTATACTGTACCAGGCTGCAAATGTATGCAAAAATGTCAAATGGTGACAGACTGGTTATAATGAATGATAAACACTACTTAAAAGAAAACAATGAAAAGATTGCTGCATGTTATTTCATCAATACTTATCCTCGCATCAGTACTTTTCCTTCCCTCCCTAGACCTCACACTCAGGCTTCACACTCAAATCTCCAGTTATTTTTGAGCCAGGAGCAAAAACCCTAGATAGGGAACACCCATAGCTCATGGTTATGCTATTGATTTTTGCAGCAGTTTTAGGCGCTCAGGCTACATAGGACTTTAGGGAAGCTGTCCAGCAGACTCTGTCCCAGCGGACTAAGGTTAGTCAAACTTTAAGCTATTGTCATTTCAGGGAATGCTAGCCTAGCTAACTACATCTTCCTAGTAAGTGGGGGCATGGGAAGAGGATGATCCATCGATCTTGCTACTTGGGGGACTGGAGGTGGCACACCTCCCTCAAGCACTAAAGAAGGCTTGGCAAGGAGACATATGAGCCATACTAACATGATGGCTCAGGGCTCGGAGCCACGGTGGCCTCGCCTGTAAGATCAGGGATGCACAAAGCAGAGATCATGGTAGATGCACTTGCCAGAGGCATGGCCAGACTGCAGTGCAACCATTCTAGACTTTGGGCTTGTTGTGGCCACCGTGCTGATTTAGCAGGCATGTCCTGTCATGGAGCTTGTCAGAGGCACTGGGAGAAGCAGGGAGTACCTGCTAGTGTCACCCATACCAGGAAGCTTGGTATAGCCTCCTTGCTGATAGGGGCTGGCAGGGTCTTTGATGGGTGCAGGCCACAGTGCTTTTGGGTGGATCTGCAGCATGGCATTGGGGGCTGGTGGGGCAAGGATTGGCCAAGCAGTATAGCGGTAGCAGTGCGGGTCAAGTTGCTTGAATGGTACACAGTACAGCTTAGGTGAGCACGCCGGGGCATCGTTTGGATTGTGAAGGGTTAACCTTCAGATTGGGCCTGGGGCCTTGGAACAGGAAACCCTCGAGTGGTATCATTATCCCCATAGACCATGCAGCTAAGGGGATAGGAAGTGGCACACCTCCCGCAAGCATCACGAAGGCTTGGCAAGGAGGAGCCTGAGCCGTGTATATGTGATGGCACAAGGCTCAGAGC
Source organism: Euleptes europaea (assembly GCF_029931775.1). Taxonomy (NCBI): domain Eukaryota; kingdom Metazoa; phylum Chordata; class Lepidosauria; order Squamata; family Sphaerodactylidae; genus Euleptes; species Euleptes europaea. The sequence continues at coordinate 23,749,679 of NC_079317.1, read as the reverse complement.
TAGGGTTGCCGGGTCCCTCTTTGCCACCGGGGGGAGGGGAGGTTTTTGGGTCGGAGCCTGAGGAGGGCAGGGTTTGGGGAGGGGAGGGACTGCACTGCCATAGAGTCCAATTGCCTAAGTAGCCATTTTTTCCAGGTGAACTGATATCTATCAGTTGGAGATCCGTTGAAATAGCAGGACATCTCCAGCTACTACCTGGAGGTTGGCAACCCTACTCAGAACTGAGGCGGCCTTGCCCATAAATTCAAACAAGAGGAAGTCTGCCTCTTCTACATCCCACCAATCACCAGCACTGCAAACGGGTTTGGAATGGGGTTTGGCCTGCAAGTGTCTCAGATCCCCTTTGAATTGATCAGTGTAAATAAATAATTGAGTACACTTGGCCCATTCATGTCTCCTTATTCTGTGTCTCTGGGTAATGTTTTAAATGATAACAGGAGCTCTTCAGGGACTCAATTCTGATCAAGGTGCATGATTGAGGGAAGAGGGGATTTAACTCTTCCCCTCTATTCATTTTCACCAAAGCTAATCCCCTCATGCTGATATTAACTCTCCAAGGAAAAGAGGCAATGTTTCTTTTGCCTTTTTTCTTTTGTGGGTTAATAACAGTCCAATTGCAAAGAACCGCCCACTAAGAGGACTGGGAATTGCTCATTAGCTTCAGTTTCACTGGAGCTGTTCCTGCTCCCTTAGCTATTGTATGGCCGTAGCTGTGCTTGATATTAGTCCTGTTCAAGCAATGCACGAGGAAGGGGAAGCATCATTGCCCCCCCTCCCTGACCACTTTCCTTCCACCATTTACACTGTATAATGTGTAAGTGACCTTTATACACATTAGCCAGATTCGGATGTGCTTGTGGTGAACCATGTGTATTACTTGCAAATGCATATACAAAATTATTTCCTGTGTTCGAAGTGGCAACCTGTGTTATGTAATCTCTGTCCTTGGTAGTTGACCTGTGGTGGCATTTTTTCGCACATGCGAGCCATAAATGCGTACTCTAGTTTTCAAGCAATGTATGACATCACCCTTAGGCCCAATTTACTTCAAGTCCATCTCTAGTATTTGGAGCACAAGACATGAATTTCCGCATCAACACACACGAAGCTGACTTTACACTGATCCAGACCACTAGCCTAGCAAAGGTCAGTATTGTCTACACCAGATGTGTCAAACTCAATTGTTACAATGGCCGGATATGACATAAATGTCACTTGGTTGGGCCGGGACATGCCTTGCCACCCAGATCGAGAGTGAAGGGGGGTGGCTGCCTCGGCTGGCTCGTGGGCCAGATAAGAGCTCTCAAGGGACTGGATCCGGCCTGCAGGTAAGTTATGTTTGACACCCCTGATGTCTATACTGACTGGCAGTCATGGGCAGACTTGGAGGAGAAAAAGGCCCCGAAAAAGGACTCCGTACCCAGCCCACCAAGGCCCCAACCCTGCAAAGGAGGGAGAAGTCAGACAGCCCCACAGCTCCTGTTGACCCGGGAATGGTCATCAGCACCTTCCCTGTGCCAGGCAAGGCTTCTGTTGGCTGGGAGCTGCTTTCTCCGGTCACCATTAGGCCCTTCCACTGAGGGCCAGACTGGGCCAAATGGGGGGAGGTGGTAGTGGACTGTCCAGAGCTTTCATATCATCTACTTGTGGTGGTGGAAAGTGCCGTCAAGTCAGAGCTGACTTATGGTGACCCTGTAGGGTTTTCAAGGCAAGAGAGGTTTGTAGGTGGGTTGCCACTGCCTGCCTCTGCATCGGCTGAGGGAGCTCTGAGAGAACTGTGACTGGCCCAAGGTCACCCAGCAGGCTTCACGTGGAGGAATCGAATCCGGTTCTTCAGATTAGAGTCTGCCACTCTTAACTACTACACCTATTCCTTTTAACTTCAGATGTTGGCAACTGAACCCGCAGCCTTCTGCAGCCTTCTTGTATGTCAAGCAGGTACTTCCCCACTAAGCCATAGCTCCCGCTGAATATAGTGCATTTATGCTTGATTTTTTTTTAAAAAATCAATTGTATGGAAACTTCTTTTCCAAGAAAACAAACATTGGGCATAAAAAAATAATAATTAAGAAGTCCCATGTAACAATACTTAGCATTTATCCATCACTTCCCATGTTTCAAGGCATGCACACCCAATGTCTTGTTGTGATCTTTACAACAGCTCTGTGAGGTAGGCTGATATTATTTATCCATCTGGAAAATTTATATTGCAGCCTTCAGTCTTAATTAAGGCCCCAAGCAGGAACGATCCCCGTATGGCAGGTGGCAACCCAAGGTTGAGGAACAATGGTTTGTCTAAGGTCACCTAGTGAGTCAGTTGTGGATCTAGGATTTGAATGGGGGACCCTGTGAGTTATAGCTTAGCCACCAGGCTGTGTCAGCTCCTATACTGACAATGATGTGTTCTAGATGAGTAGGGGTCACTGGGTGTGTGTGTGGGGAGGCAGTTGTGAAATTCCTGCATTGTGCAGGGGGTTGGACTAGATGACCCTGGTGGTCCCTTCCAACTCTATGATTCTATGTATCTATAAGGAATTCTCTATAGGAGAAAGAACAACCAAGTTGTTTGGTTTTTCATAGACGCCAAGTTACTACATCACTCTTTAATTTGCTCTGGAACGTATGCCAGCAGCAATCTCTTTGCATACATTCAGCCACCCCTTGGGCGTTGAGTGAGCCTCCAAAGCATACCAACTGTGTGCTTAGTGTTCATTAGGATTCATGACTCTCCCCATGAATAAGACGGTCCGTGTCTCGTGATCTGCAAGCACTACTAGGTAGGGACTGTTATATTCAATTGAAAGGGGGAGAGACATAGGGACCATTTCAATGACAGTGGTGGCAGCAGCTTCAGTGCCATTCTCATGGATATTCAAATAGGTTTTATGGATAGCCTGCAAGGAAAGTAAAAGCAAGAATTAATACCAAAAAATAAAAAAAAGAGTGAGCAAGACTGTGTCTGTTCTAGTCCCCCAAAGCAAAAGAAACTATTTACTGAATTAGGAGATGTTAGTCATGTTGTTCTTAGCTTTTTCCGTGATTTATCGTTGCACCTGCTATCTGGTATGTGTGTGGATGTCACCTTCTGGCAGCATTTGTTCTGTGTCTGTGAAAGGGAGGGGCTGTCCTCTTCCTCTCCTCCACTCCTACTTGTGCTAGATTTAGTTCACTGACTGTTTTGCAGGATGAAGTCAACATTTTTAATAGATTTGAATGGCTGGAACACATCCTATCAGATTGTGACTGTGTCGGCTGAAGTCTTTCCAAAAGCGGTCGAACCAATAATAAGTCACAAATAGGACGTGTGTGATGCTCATTCACATTTGGGTGTCCAAATTTCCTATAAAATCTGGCACTGGTTGTATTTATTTACTTATCTACCTATTCAGTCTTGGGTAGGTGCACCTCTTCCTCCTCCTCCCAACAGGAAAAGCAACTACTAATCAAATATGATGGCTTTCCAGCTTTTTAAAAAAGGTCCTTATCCTATGCACACTCATATAGGAGAGAGCCACCTTGAATTCAATGGACCCGCAAGCCATAAGATGGAATAAGATGGAACAGAAAAAAGCAAGCGGGGCTGCCCTCGACTGTAGGCCTGATGGAACATCTCGGTCTTATAGGCCCTGCAGAACTGCATTAGGCCCTGCAGGGCCCTGGTCTCACTGGAGAGAGAGTTCCATCAGGCCGGGGCCAGGGCCAAAAAAGCCCTCACCCTAGTTGAGGACAGCTGGACACTCTTTGGATTGGGGACCAACAGCAAGTTGTCATTAGCAAGATCGTAATGCCCTCTTGGGGACGTACCAGGGGAGAGCACCTTGAACCTGATCTAGTACTCCACCTGGAGCCAGTGAAGTTGACGAAGCACTGGCTTTATATGCATTTTCAGCGGGGTCCCAGAAAGGGCCCACACAGCAGCATTTTGAACCAGCTGTAGGTTCCAGGTCAGTCTCAAGGGAAGCCCTTCATAGAGGGAGTTACAGTAATCTAGCCTAGAGGTGACCGTGGCACGGATCACCATGGCCAGATCAAGGAGGGAGAGATAAGGCACCAGCTGCCTTGCCTAGCTGTCCTCCTGCCCATCCTTACAGACTTCCTTCATGATCATAAAAATGTGGACATTGGTCCAGCTATGTCACTTCCTCCTTTTAGGAGGAAGATATAACCTAGAATGTTTGATGCGCCCAAGGAAAGCACTTTACAAATCAGTTGCCCTGCAAGTTATAGGGTTGCTGACCTCCAGGTACTTAGACAAAAACACAGCAGTTGTTGGCTAACAATAAATATAAACAGACTATAACTGCAATGTATTATATTGAATATAATACATTGCAGTTATAGTCCGTTTATATTTATTGTTAGCCAACAACTGCTGTGATTTTGTCTAGCTGCCATAGTACCGCAGGCTAACTTGTTTTTGGGTTGCAACCTCCAGGTACTAGCTGGAGATCTCCCGCTATTACAACTGATCTCTAGCCTCTAGAGATCAGTTCACCTGGAGAAAATGGCTGCTTTGGCAATTGGACTCGATGGCATTGAAGCCCCTCCCCTCCCTAAACCCCACCCTCCTCAGGCTCCGCTCCAAAAACTTGGGTCAGCCTATATAAGCTGAGAAGATATGTGAAACCCTGCTGGCTTAATTCAGATTGCAACCACAGGGCAAGGGAAGGGGGTCAGCTTTTCTTCCATATGACCTTTCCCACATAAAACACCCCCATAGGACCCCTGTTTTACCTGCTTGTGGCAAATACACAAATATTGATAACAGAAGCAAAGGCTTAATCCCCACAATGAGTTTTTAGAAACATACCTCTGAAATCTTCAAATTGGGCTCCCCAGTGAATGCAGACAGATCTGCTCGGTCTGTGAATGCCTCAGTAACACCTAATCCTCTCATTTTTTCCTTGAGATCATAGCTTGTCCTCAGTGAAACCTTTGGAAGCGATAGCTCTATTCTCCTGTTGAAGGAAGAGCCAGAGATTGGTTGAGGTTATCACTCTAAGAGGGCACACGATACAAGACACATTGAATAGAAATTTGCGTTTTGGCTTAATAAAAAACCATGATGACTAGATTGATTTTTGAAAAAAAGTTTTAAAATGCTATGCCACTGTCACAGTGTTTTCATTTGAAAATGCTGCTTTAAAATGTTATGACAGTCACAATGTTGTTGGTTGAAAAATTGAAATTTTTTAAAACGTGAATAGTGACCCAACGCTTACAGAAATTAGCTGCTGTGATGGATTTAAATAGGCACAGGACTCCGCAATTAAAACCAAGTGCATCCCTCAATCCCCAATTCAGAAATTTAGCCTATAAGACACCTGAAGAGGGAGTAGAGCCCAGCAGAAGGGCAGCTCTAGCATCTGAAACTAACCCAATTTTAAAGAGCAAAATCAGGGATGGAATCATAGGCCAAAAATGCATGGTCCTTAAGCCACTTTATTCCCCGTTTCAGCCAGGATCAAATTTACCCTGGCTGGGGGGAAACTGTATGCATTACCTTGAACGAGCAGTGATGAAACTTGTGCAAATCAATCCATGTATACAGAAAATGAGGAGACATGGAGTTCCTGTTTAGCTTGCAACACCCCCGCCCCCAGTGATTGGTCATTCCCCGGGCCAGGGAAGGCCCTCATTGGTCAATTTGAATCAACCAATCACCGGGGGCGTGGGGGGCATGCCAAGCTAAACAGGAACTCCACGTCTTCCGCATTTTCTGTTTACATGGATCGATTTGCACACAGTTTTGTCCCTGCTCTTTCAAGGTAATGTGTAGTTTCCCTCCCAGCCCAGGTAAATTTGATCCTGGCTGAAACAGGGAATAAAGTGGGTTAAGGGACCATGCGTTTTTGGCCATAGAATCATAGAGTTAGAAGGGACCACCAGGGTCATCTAGTCCAACCCCCTGCACAATGCAGGACATTCACAACTACCTCCCTCACACACACTCCAGTAACCCGTACTCCATGCCTGGAAGATGACCAAGATGCCCTCCCTAAAGTCATAGAATCAGCATTGCTGACAGATGGCCATCTAGCCTCTGCTTAAAAACTTCCAGGGAAGGAGAGCTCACCACCTCCTGAGGAAGCCTGTTCCACTGAGGAACCGCTCTAACCATTAGAAAGTTCTTCCTAATGTCTAGATGGAAACTCTTTTGATCTAATTTCAACCCATTGGTTCTGGTCCAACCTTCTGGGGCAACAGAAAACAACTTGGCACCATCCTCCATATGACAGCCCTTCAAGTACTTGAAGATGGTTATCATATCACCTCTCAGTCTTCTCTCCAGGCTAAACATACCCAGCTCCTTCAACCTTCCTCATAGGACTTGGTCTCCAGACCCCTCACCATCTTTGTTGCCCTCCTCTGGACACGTTCCAGCTTGTCTACCTCCTTCTTAAGTTGTGGTGCCCAAAACTGAACACAACACTCTAGATGAGGTCTAACCAGAGCAGAGTAAAGTGACTAGGACAAGAAACAGAAAACTGGGACTGTCTCTAGTAAATGGGAACTGTTGGAGCCTATGAAACAACAACAGCTCTGTGAAGAAAAGTGCACCTGAGAGATTGGCCACTGTTGTTAAGGCCACTGACGTAGAGATTCCCCAATCCAGATCTCACACTCTCTTACACTGCCCCGACTTACTGTAATTTTGAGGAATGATACCATTTGGCAAGATGGCCTCGCCCTATTGCCTGTTCCACCTGGCTCAGTTTTCCTTTCTCAGGCAGAATGAAGAGCGCTGTAACATTGCCTTGGTAAGGGATCCACACTGCTTGGCAGCCCAGCTCTTCATCATGAGCAACAGCATAATGGCCATCTCTCTGCATCATATCCACTTGCACTGTCGTTTCATTATTGACGAAGAAGTCCTTCTTCCGGGTGGACTCGGGATCGAAAGGTTTTACCCAATAAGCTTCAGAAGAGAAAGATGAGGGAATACATTATAGGGCGCCAGAAGATTTGTTCATATTGAAATGCCACACACATTCAAAAATACATCCACATCTGGCTACGGTCGGTTGGAATTTTGAACCGTTTCCTAGTTTGATTTTAGTGTTTAACGGTTACGTGTAAATGGAAAAAGAAGGCAACAACAGTGGTTTCCATGTGTTTTGCTGAACTTTGGTTTTCTTATAGCAGCGCTGTTTGGGGGAGCATCCGCATGATGTTGTCCTTTTACTGTTCCTGTTTCCAGGCTTTCCCCTGCTTTGCTTCAACCCTTCTCTGGTTTGATATGATCTTTATGGAAAGACTGTACACCAGAGGGCTTGAGGACATTTTTTTTATTTGTATAACATTATAGTGATGTATTGCAACTCTGTACTATTTTACAGCTTTTTTTTTTTTAAGTACGTCTCTAGCCCCCCGCGCCCAGCCTGAAGCCTTCCTCCTTCCCTTTCCAGGCTTACAGGGGCAGCAGCGGCCCTGCAAGCCCAGGCAAGATCCTCTCCCCTCCCTCTTTGTCTTTCTGTCCCTCTCTTTCATTCTTTTTTCCTTTCTCTTCTCACTTTCTCCCCCTCTTTCTCTCTCTCTCTTTATTACTCTTTCTTCTCTGTTCTCTCTCTCTTTTTCTATCACTCTCTCCTTTTCTTTATTTCTCTCCCTTTCTTTCTCCCCGTCTCGTTCTCCCTCTTTTTCTGTCTCTCTCTCTCTCTCTCTTTCTTTCTTTCTTTCTTTCTTTCTTTCTTTCTTTCTTTCTTTCTTTCTTTCTTTCTTTCTTTCTTTCTTTCTTTCTTTCTTTCTTTCCCTTCCCTCCCCCTTTCCCTCCTATCTATTTCACTCTTTCTGTCTCTCTCTTTCTCCCTCTTTATTTCTCTTTCTCTTCTCTCTCGCTTTCTCCTTGTCTTTCTGGACTGAGAGAGAGCTGCAGGCTCACCAGTCAAGGCAGCCAGTCTCCCACTAGTCCAGATCTGGGCTGGTGAGTCTGTTGTAGGCTTGCCAGCCAAGGCAGCCAAGCCACCCGCCCCCCAGTCCTGATCTGGGCTGGTGAGCCTGCTACAAGCTCACCAGCCAAGGCAGCCACCCCCCCCTCCCAGTACAGATATGGGCTGGCGAGCCCCCAGTCCAGATGCGGACTGGTGAGCCCACTGCAGGTTCACCAGCCAAGGCAACCATCCCCCTGGTTTAAATTTTTTAACAAAATTAATGGCAGGGACTAGAGATACAAACTTCATAGAAGACACTTTCAAATTCAATTAATGATATTATTTTTTTACTTTATTTTTTACTTAAAATACAAACATACTTTACAAAATAACAATAAGACTGTTAAATAAAAGAAAATACTGTAAGAATGTTATTGTTGTAAACTTGTTTGTGTTTTAAGTAAAAAACAATATCATTAATTGACTTTGCTTGTGTCTTTTGTAAAGTTTGTATCTCCAGTATCTGGCATTACATTTTATGGTATTTATGTATGTACGTACGTATGTATGTATGTATGTACACATGGCCCGGCCCGACCAAGTGACAGTTATGTCATATCCGGCCCTCCTAACAAATGAGTTTGACACCCCGCTCTAGCCCTTTTGGTTGCAGAGTTATAAGGGGAAAGGCAATGCTTGCACATTTCTCCTTATAACTCTGCAAACAAAATGATTGTTTATTTTATTTTCCATCATTTATATCCCACCTATCTCCCTAATGGGGCCCCAAAGCGGCTTATGTCAGTTATCAACTTGCCAAACACAATACTGTAACACTTTTTTCTATCTGAAACGTTTGAGACTGCACACAAACGTTTGAGACTGAAACGTTTGAGACTGCACACAAAAATACTTACAAACCTTGGATTTTATATAAACAGATTTAAGCTAGGAGAAAATGTGTGAGATCCCCTCCTCCTTTTTTTTTTAAAGCACCGGAATTTAATTGTGCACAATATGTGCGTCTGTTATAATTCTTACCAACTTCATCTGATGGGAAAGATATAAATCTTCCTTAGTCCTGAACACTCTTGTTCCTTCAATATTCATGGCTTCAAACGTGCAGCAATGTGTTCGGTGTGAGGTCCTAACTTTACTAGAGAAGGACATATGTTGGCATCACACACAAGCATTTCCCTTTAATGCATCAGTGATAAAACTGTGATGTCCCATCATCTCGTTAGCATTTCCTCACATCACCTTTTCTCTGTTTGCCTAGTCATAGAAGTGTCATACTGAATGCAGTAAATAAATCTCCCAAGAAGTATATTGCAAAAAATAAAAATAAAACTTACATTTATTCAAGTAGATTCTGTTCATATTCAGGTTGCAGTTGAATGGAAGAAAGACAAACCTAAACTACAGAATACTTTTCCCTGTCACAAGTGGCCAGCTAGTCTGGCATTATGTGAATGGAAGTATGAGGCATTGTTTCTACAGCAGAGACCTGCTGATACATGTGACTCCATCAAGAGCCATGTGGAGAGTGAGAGAACAATAGATACACAGAGAGGAAGGGTCAGAGGGCAGCTCCCAGGTTAAGACAAAGAGAGGAACATCCTATTCAAGGAGATAACATTCATAACACATTTAGAGAGATGTGCAGTGCCCCCCAATGTCCAGGCATGCTGAGTTGCTCACTCCAACACTTTTCCACACACATGAAACCTGAAGTCTGAGGAGTGCCATCCTAAGCAGAGTTGTACCCTTCTAAGTCAATGAGCTTAGAAGGGCGGAACTCTATCGAGGATGGCATTGTGTACCATATCAGCTTCTACCCATTTGGATTGACCTATAGTCTACTATACTCCTTCTTTATGAGCCAGAAAGTAGTCAGAGCCACTGAATGGACAGCTCCCTATTTTTTGTGGGTTCTTTAGGTAGAAATCCCTCTTTAGAAATCCCTCTTTAGGTAGCCCTGCTCTATTCTAGTTCCTTATGTTGCCCTCTCAGGACCAGAAAATGGTACCTGGAGGAAGAAGAAGAGGAAGAGTTGGTTTTTATATGCCGACTTTATCTACTACTTAAGAGAGAATCAAACCGGATTACAATCACCTTCCCTTCCCCTCCCCACAACAGACACCCTGTGAGGTAGGTGGGGCTGAGAATGTGACTAGCCCAAGGTCACCCAGCTGGCTTTGTGTGTGTGTGTGTGTGTGTGTTAAGTGTCGTCAAGTCGCTTCTGACTCATGGCGACCCTATGAATGAAAGTCCTCCAGCTGGGTGACCTTGGGCAAGTTACAGCTCTGTTAGAGCTCTCTCAGCCCCACCTACCTCCAAAATGTCCTATCTTTGACAGCCTTGCTCAGATCTTGCAAATTGAAGGCTGTGGCTTCCTTTATTGAGTCAATCCATCTCTTGTTGGAGAAGGGAAACAAATCCAGTTCACCAGATTAGCCTCCTCCGCTCATGTAGAGGAGTGGGGAATCAAACCTGGTTCTCCAGATCAGACTCCACTGCAGCACCTAATTATTATTTTTTCCCTTACTGGAAAAATGAAGGAATATAACTATTTCAACAATTGTTGTAATTGTATATTTATTGTGTGTCAGTGTTATAGTGGCATTTGTATTTAGCTTTTTGAATAGATTTTTGCGCTGCTTATTTTGTATGCTGCCAGTTTTGTTGGGACTTGACAGCACCTAAGGAGTCTATAGCTGAGCATAGTTGCTACGTTGGTCCTAATAAAAGGTATGACATGGATTGTGATTTGTAATAAAACATGTCTGTTCTGTAGGGTAGCCAGGTCCCTCTTCGGCACCGGTGGTAGGTTTTTGGGGCACAGCCTGAGGAGGGCATGGTTTGGGGAGAGGAGAGACTTCAATGCCATAGAGTCCAATTGCCAAAACGGCCATTTTCTCCAGGTGAACTGATCTCTATCGGCTGGAGATCAGTTGTAATAGCAGGAGATCTCCAGCTAGTAGGGTTGCCAGCTCTGGGTTAGGAGGTACCTGGAGATTTTGGGGGTGGAGCCTGAGGAGGGACTTCAATGCCATACAGTCCAATTGCCAAAGCGGCCATTTTCTCTAGGTGCACTGATCTCTGTCGGCTGGAGATCAGTTGTAAAAGCAGGAGATCTCCAGCTAGTACCTGGAGGTTGCCAACCCTACTGTCTGTCTTTTGGAAAAAACAAAGTGCCTTACCTTTCAGGAAAACATAGTTTACAAGAACCATCACAGTTTCTGGGTCAAGACCCTTGACAACATCCACTAATTTTCCATGGGTTTTCTTCTCTATGTAGCTGTTGATCTGGGCTGCAACTTCGTCAATGTTCTTGAAATTAGCAGACACAATATTTGCTTGAAATAAATCACGAGCCTCGTCCAGGATCTCCTGTCGCACTTGGAATTTGTCCGTTGTGAAAAGGGCATTCCCAATGCTCAGCTCAATTTCAGCCCTGGGGCGGTTCAGTAATTGTAAGAGGTGCCGGAAACCATCATCTATTTCCTTCATGCTGATCTCGGACTGGTTAAAGGATAGTCCTGAAACAATCTGATCTAGCGTGATTCCTTTAGCTCCCAGGGTCATAAACATAAAGGCAATGGAAATGCTCACTGGAGAAAATAAAATGTTTTTGCCAGCAGACTCGGAAGCTAAATGGCGGTAGAATTTAAAAGCAAAATCACCATTGCTTGGAGATACCTTGAAACAGGGGAAGTGGGTGCTCTTTTCATTGCTTTCAGCTGGGGGTTGGTCCTCGTGTTGATGCTCGTGCCCATCGTGGTCACCCTCGTGTCCGGGGACATGATGACAGCTGGCAAGCGCACAGAGACCAGCAAGCAGCAAACACAGGTAGAAGTTAGACATGGTGCCCTTTTGGAGATGATCTGTTAAAAAAGAGAGAGAAAGAACCACATTCACAGAGTCTATGTTTTTTTTTAATTATTTTTATTATTTTCTACAATTCAACAAAAATAAACATATCTCAACAATATATTCAGTTGTAACTACTTATAACAAAAAAAAGCTAATTGCTATTACTGAGAATATGTTATCTATAGTATTCAATGCTATCTGCTATATATGACTTCCCCGCATTTTCTTCAGTCACTAATTCTACTGGTTAACACTTTTGCATTTCAAATTGATTTCTAATCCTTATTTTCTCTCATACAGACTTGCTTTAAGCTATCTATACTACTTCTATAAGCAATTTCAAGTCCTACATAGTTATAATATTATCATCATTGTCTCTATATAACATTCTATTATTCTATAATGAAGGGATTAGATCAATACATAAACAAATTTTTCCATTTAAAAATTCATCAAAGTAAATCCACCGTGCCTCCCTTACACCCCAAAAATAAGCGTCATCTTAGCCATTATCTTGTTTTGGGAGGGGATCTACCAGTCCTTCTTTATTTCCCAATCTCCAACCCCCTACATTCACAGAGTCTATGTTGATAAATGTGCTAGAAAATGAAACTTTGGAGCCGTCTTGCTAGATAAAATACAGCAGGGCTGTCTGAGCATGCTGTCATAAGAGCCTTTTAAAGGTGGGCAGATGCTCTCTGTTTTGTTTCTTCTTTTAGTTGTTTATGGTTTTGACAGTGGTTTTGAATCTGTGCTTTTCTGCTGCTGATTTTGTAGATTTGTTTGTATTGTATTGTATGGTGCTGATATTTCAATGCATCCCACTTCTGATTATGATGTAATGTAGAGTGAGCATTTGCCAACTCACAAATAATGTGAAGGAATCATTGTGAGAGAGCCAAAAAATGGTGTGAAAATAGAGAACGTGATTTGCACAAGTGAACTCAAAATGGAGATTTCTTTTTCAAGGTTGAAACAATAGGGATGAGAAATTCAGAGTCACACTTGGTTGCTAGGGGATATCAATCGTTAGTAAAGCACTCCCTTACCCTCTTCCTGCATGGTATAATGGTTGGGGTGTCAACCATGAGCTGGGTTCAACCTTGCCATGAAGTTCACTGTGTAACCTTGGGCCTGTTACTCACTCTCAGCCTAACCTACCTCACAGGGTTGTCGTGAAAATAAAATGAGGAAGAAAAAGACGTGCATGATGTCCTAAGCTCCTTTTACGAAGGGTGGGAATGAAATTGATTCTAATTTGCATCCTTTGAAACCCAATCAGGTAGGGCTGCCAGGTCCCTCTTGGCAACCGGCAGGAGGTTTTTGGGTCGGAACCTGAGGAGGGCAGGGTTTGGGGAGCGGTGGGGGGGGGGACTTCAATGCCATCAAGTCCAATTGCCAAAGCGGCCATTATCTCCAGGTGAAGTTATCGCTATCGGCTGGAGATCAGTTGTAATAGCAGGAGATCACCAGCTATTACCTGGAGGTTGGCAAGCCTATTTTCAGGGTATAAGCTTTCGAGAGCCAAGTCTCCCTTCACCAGACACCTGTCATCTTCACAGGGTGAACTCTATGGCCTCACATCTTTGCTGAGCTCCCTCCTCTCTCCAAACTCCATTCTCCCCAGGCTCAGCCTCCAAATCTCCAGGCATTTCCCAACCCAGAGCTGGCAACCCCAATTATGCACCAATTATCTGTTCAAGCACATACACCATACCCATATCCATTGGGCTGCTATGGTTCAGGGATGTGTGGAGGAACTTCCTGTGGGAGGGAGTGAAGACAAGAAGTGGGACGAAGTGGCATTGGGTAAAGGGGTCACAGGACAGTGCAGACTTTGGCTAGGGATGGGGTGAATGGAGGGAAAAGACAGGCAATGAAAGAGGCACAGAAGAGCCAAAAGAAAGGAGACTAGTGCTGGGGGGTGGAAAGGGGGGGTGGATGCAGGAAGCAAGACGAAAGAAATATAAGCAGCAGAGGTCTTTAACACACAGTTAAATTGTGGAACTCCCTGCCCCAGGATGTGGTGATGGCTGCCAACTTGGAAGGCTTTAAGAGGGGAGTGGACATGTTCATGGAGGAGAGGAGTATTCATGGCTACAAGTTAAAATGGCTACTAGTAATGATGCATACCTATTCTCTGCAGTATCAGAGGAGCATGCCTATTCTATTTGGTGCTGTGGAACACAGGCAGGATAATGCTGCTGCAGTCGTCTTGTTTGGGGGCTTCCTAGAGGCACCTGGTTGGCCACTGTGTGAACAGACTGCTGGACTTGATGGGCCTTGGTCTGATCCAGCATGGCTTTTCTTATGTTCTTATGTCTGAGGGAAGGGGCAGAGGTGGGCAAGGACAGATGCGAGTCTGGTGACGGGAGACAGCACCATTGAGCACTTGCCAAGAACCCTGATCCAGCTCTGAGCCTACTGCTTCTCTACTTTGCTGTGCCTGCCTGCCCATCTCCTCTAACAGAATGATCAGTGATGGGAACTAGGAGGAGCTAGGGTTGCCAACCTCCAGATAATAATCAAAATGACAGCACTGCAGCCAAAAACACCATACTAAGAAAACGCCACTAGATGCCAAAAACGTTTAGTGTCAAACTACTACCATGGTGCAATAATACTATTACAAAACTACTATTATTACAATCTCTAAAACAATCATTACACAATTTGTTACAAAAAGTCAAGCACAAAATACATGAAAGAACCACGGAGACAAAAGACGTTATACAATGGTACAAAAATGCAATTGTCATTGAAGCGGGTGATGAAGAGGGACCTGGCAACCCTAGGAGGAGCCAAGATGGCCTTTCAGGTCCAAAAGTTGGAGCCAGTAGTGGTCAGAAGCAAGGGAGCTAAAGAGAATGACTGGAGGAAGCCAGTGGCAAGGTAAAGGGAAGGCAAATTGGGATTGGAGCGCAATAGACCCTCAGTTATACCATTTTGCTATGAAATTCATAGAATCATATAGAGTTGGAAGGGGCCATACAGGTAGGGCTGCCAAGTGCCTGGTGGTGGTGAGTAAAATCCCGCCAATCTGCCAGGCAGGCAGCCAACCAGCTGAGGGCTGGCGGGCAACGCGTGTATGCACACTTGCGCGATGCACCTACGTCACTTCACGGTTTACCTGGAAGCGACACGAACCCTCTAGCAACCTCTGCAGAAACTCTATGGAAACCATAGAGTTTTGGCAGAGATTGATAGAGGGCCCGCGTCGCTTCTGAGTAAACCTGGAAGTGTTGTAGGCGCGTTGCGTGGGGTGCGCACACACATTGTGCCAGGTGCGCACATGTGTCGCACGCTGCAGCAATGCTACTGAAAAGCTCCCGCCGAGGGAGCTACGGGACCTGGTAAGCCTACATACAGGCCATATAGTCCAACCCCCTGCTCAATGAAGGATCAGCCTAGAGCATCCCTGACACATGTTTGTCCAGCCACTGCTGGAAGACTGCCAGAAGAGGGCACTCACCACCTCCCTAGGCAACCGATTCCACTGCTGAACTGATCTCTCACTGTAAAATTACATGTTTAGTGGGCACCTATTTAAAACAATCTTATCTTCTTTCACCTCTGTTTGTTGCATACATTTGTAGGAATGGACTGCATTCTGCTAACATAAAAAAACCCCATAAAGCTAACATAAAAAGAGACTGTCTGGAGTCCGGGAATTTCTGGCAGCTAACAGAATTTGAAACAACAGTAACTAAGAGTGATGATCATTTATTAGGAAAAATCTATAGACTTTTATTGAAATACAACTCGGAAACAAAATAACTCAAGATAAACATTCTTTTTATGTTAGCAGAATGCAGTGCATTCTGACCAGCAAACGTCTGTGATACCAAGTCAGAAAATGATCTTTCAGTACTTACATTATAGTCAGAGGTGTCTGTCTGAAGATGGGAAGGGAGAGAGAGATCTGTGTTGAGCTGCTATTTATATGTTGGGACGTTGTTGAGAAATATATGCTTTCCATTAAACATTAAGCAGAGACAGGATCAGGAAGAACAAATATTGATCAAGAGTTATTTTTCATGGACACCATGGGTCCTAAGTTCATTGCTGGCTGCCCCCTAGTGCAAGAAACTACCGCAAATATATCATCAGGCATCAGCTATGTTCCATTTCTGGCCCTAAATCAGAAGAAGCGTCACATCCTCTTTCTTGTGGCTTGGTATCCAAGGGCAGCTATCTGATAATAAGGTTGCAATCCATAAAATAATTATTATGCAGTATCCCCCACTGAAGTCACGTTGATCGCTCCACTGTAACCACCATGTCTATAAAGTAAGAATGAGAGTTTGCCTGAAAATAAGTTTGGCAAAGAACAGGTGGGGCCTGGGGATCTCCCAGAATTACAACTGATCTCCCAGCTACATAAATCAGTTCCCCTAGAGAGGGTGGAATCTATTCCATTATCACTGAATGAGTTGCCTCCCCATGTCCCAGCCCCAAATCTCCAGGAATTTCCCAGTCTAGAGTTGGCAACCCACACAGATGCAAGAGAAGTGTGTGTGTGTGTTTTTTGGGGGCGGAGCCTGAGGAGGGCAGGGTTTGGGGTGGGGCTTCAATGCCATAGAGTCCAATTGCCGAAGCGGCCATTTTCTCCAGGTAAACTGATCTATATCGGCTGGAGATCAGTTGTAATAGCAGATCTCCAGCTAGTACCTGAGGGTTGGCAACTCTAGTGGACAGTGACAGCAATAGTAGTCTTGAGCTAAGGCACATGATTTGCTTCTTCGTTCCTTCTTCCATGGGATCTACTGTTGAGATCCCAGCTATTATAAGAAAGAGAACGAAGACCAGGTCTCCTATGCCAGAAAAGTGTGGTTTTGAGAATGAAACTTGACCTTTCCTTTTCAGAAAAGGGAGGAGAGAGAGGAATGACTTTCTCAGACTTAGACGGGCATCTAGTGGCCTACGAGGAGAAGCATACGGCTTAAGGAATAGTTGTTAAATTAACTTGGGAGCCAAAAATGTAGAGGCTACACTAGGTTTCCAATTTGCCAGCCTAAGGCCTGGTAGGGTTGCCAGATCCAGATTGGGAAATACTTGGAGATTTTGGGGATAGAACCTGAGGAGAGTGGGGTTTGGGGAGGGACTTCAGTAGGGTATAAAGCCATGCAGTCTACCTTCCAAAGCGACAAAGAGAAATAAAAGGGCCACACTAGTAACTGGAGATAAAAATAAGGCTGAGGCCAATGTGCAAAATAGTTTAAAAAATTCTGGCTACAGAATTCATGCTCATTTGAAGGACTACTGTAATAACTACAGGTTCCCCTAAAGAATAGGGTTGCCAACCTCCAGGTACTAGATGGAGATCTCCTGCTATTACAACTGATATCCAGCTGAGAGAGATCAGTTCACCTGGAGAAAATGGCTGCTTTGGCAATTGGACTCTAATCTGGTGAACTGGATTTGTTTCCCCACTCCTACACATGAAGCCAGCTGGATGACCTTGGGCTAGTCATACTCTCTCAGCCCCACCTACCTCACAGGGTGTCTGTTGTGGGAAGGGGAAGGGAAGGTTACTGTAAGCCAGTTTGATTCTTCCTTAAGCGATAAAGTCGGCATATAAAAACCAACTCTTCTTCTTCGACTCTCCCTTAAACAGCAGATTGGTATCTTGGGGCTGCTGCTAGGTTCATGCATTGAGGTTGAGTTACAAGACTTCTCTGTGTAAAGCAAAACCTTTAGGTGGCTTCAGCTGGTACATCAGCTAGGGTTTGCCAGGTCCCCCTTGGCAATTGGCAGGGGGTGGTGAGGAACTTATCAGCAGTATTGCTTCAGATGGCCATCTAACCTCCTCTTAAAAACCTCCAGGGAAGGAGAGCTTACCACCTCCCAAGGAAGCCTGTTCCACTAAGGAACTGCTCTAAGTGTTAGAAAATTCTTCCTAATGTCTAGACGGAAACTCTTTTGATTTAATTTCAACCTGTGAGTTCTCGCCCGACCTTCTGGAGCAACAGAAAACAACTCAGCACCATCCTCTATATGACAACTTTTCAAGTACTTGAAGATGGTTATCATATCCCCTCTCAGTCTTCTCTTCTTCAGGCTAAACATACCCAGCTCTTTCAACCTTTCCTCATAGGACTTGGTCTCCAGACCCCTCACCATCTTTGTTGCCCTCCTCTGAACATGTTCCAACTTGTCTACATCCTTCTTAAATTGTGGTACCTAAAACTGAACACAATACTCTAGGTGAGGTCTAACCAGAGCCTGAGGAGGGGAGGGACTTCAATGGGGTATAATGCCATAGAGCCCACCTTCCAAAGTGGCCCTTTTCTCCAGGTGAACTGATCTCAGTCGCCTGAAAATCAGTTGTAATAGTGGGAGATCTGCAGCTACCACCTGGAGATGGTCAACCCTAGTGATGATGTCACTTCCGGTGCATGCCAAAAGTCACGTCGCTGCTTTGCTGATGACAGAGAACCAGGCCTAAGTTCACTTCTGGTAAGTTTCCCTGCTGGCTGGCTGAACAGAACCAGAGAAAGGGGGCCAAAGCAGGGGATCCCTCGCTCCTGGCAGAGGACTGGGAACCCTAGCATCAGCTGTGGTTTTACTTTTAGAATCATAGAATCATAGAGTTGGAAGGGATCTCTAGGGTCATCTAGTCGAACCCCCTGCACAATGCAGGAAACTCACAACTACCTCCCCCACACACACCCAGTGACTCCTTGAAGATGGCCATGATGCCCTCCCTCCCATGAACTGCTCAAGGTCATAGAATCAGCATTGCTGACAGATGACCATCTAGCCTCTGCTTAACAACCTCCAGGGAAGGAGCACTTACCACCTCTCGACGAAGTCTGTTCCACTGAGCAACCGCTCTAACTGTTAGAAATTTCTTCCTAATGTCAAGACAGACTTGATAGTCATTCTCTACATAAACAAACAGACTTGCTTCAAAGAGGGACTGGAAAGAGAAAGGCCTTCCTAGTCATTTCCGCAGCAAAAGTTGTTTAACCTAAAGTTCTGCCTAAGGTAGATGCTCAGAGGTAAGATGAATGTTATACCCATAACTGCATATTTTAAGGGGATCATGCTTGACAGGCATCTATACTGTGCTGGATATTAATGATCACTCATGAGCTGAGGTCCAGATCTGTTCATCTTGCTGTCATCCGAATCAAACAGCTTTTGAGCAGCTTTGTGGCTTTGCAGTAGCTGTGGTGGTGGAGTTTCATTTCCTTGAGTAGTAGGTGGTTTTGCATCAGCTTAATAGATGATATCAACGATTCCCCCAGGGACGCTGGATCAGTTAGCTGAATGACAACTGGGGAGCTACGCCTCACATAAAGCTGTGCAAAAATGTGCATGTACAAAATTACATCAGTAACACAGACTTAAACAAACACCAAGCAATAAGACTTTCTAAAAAAAAAAACTGTTTATATAACCAGAGGATAACTGATTGATTGGCTCACCATTTATTCATATGATTGGCTTCTGAGCAGAGTGCAGTGAAAACAGGTCTATTTGAGGGGCTTTGAGATCTCTTTGGGCTATGTCAGAACATGCATGCCTGAAACCCTGCCAATCGCATTGTACTGTTTGTATACATGAAAAGGAATCTGACTTGAGGTTCTCACAAACAGCCATACGGTCTGATGAAAAACCAGCTCCCTGTTGATGCCTGTCAAACAGAATATTGAGCCATACTGATGGGTGTATCAATGATGTCTTCTTCAGATAACATAGTAGGGGATGAGGTCACATGGCTCCTAACCCTAAAAGAAGAATGTTGTGTTGGGTTTTCCTAGGAGACAATATGACAACTTTGAGTTCATCGATCACCCAGTGACAAGAGGTGGATCACTGAGTTATAGTGCAATATTTTTAGGCTGATACCTTTATTAGAGCTTATAAATGGGTGGTGCCCATTCAAACCAGTTTGAATTGTTCCCCAGTCTTTGTGAGTTCTCTGGCCTTCCTTTCAATGATGGAAGAAATAACCTATGAAGAAATCCAGTTGTTTTCTGTTATGCTTGTTTCTGTGAAGCATGGCTTACAGGGGAAGCAGGCATACTTTCAAACAAAAAGCAGAGCGTATTTGTCTTTCTGTTGGGCCAACTACGATTATAGCCACCTAGCCTACCACTCAGCAGTCCCTCACCTGGCTGATACCCCCTTGCATTCCAAGGGATTCAACAGAGGACTTTTTGATCTCCATTGGTTGCAAAGAACACAAATAAAGTTCTAAAGGTGGAGGCAATAAAACAGTGATAGATATGAACACTGAAAGCAAATAAAGTCCTCTTAGAGTGAGGTCAGTTCTTCTTGAGTAAGACAACTCTTTTGAACCAATTATTGAAACATTGATGGGAGGGAGTTATAGTGGCACATTTTTTGATGCTGCCCAAAATGTTCACCAAAAACATAAAACATAAGAACAACTAGGCCAGACTATACTAGTAGTTCATCTAGAGCTGCATTCTCTTTCACACAGTGACAGATCCCATACTTCCCCAATTCCATGACCTACCCTCCTAATCTTTTTTTCCCCTTTGGTCCCCTTAGCAGTCTCCTAGCCACTTGCACAAACCACCCCATTGGCTCTCCTTCCCCCCTCAGATCCCCCATAGTTTCTGCTTCCCCTTCCCCAACCCCTACTTCTTCCTTATACTTCTTCCTTCTACCTTCAAGCATCCAAAATGCTGTCTACAGTTTCCCCCCTCCTATGTCTATGCACATGCAGACATTGCTGTTTAGCTGGAGGCAGTTAATCCCCCATTTTTTAAAAAATATCTGTCCCCCCAGTAAACCTGGAGGTCCTAGGAGTTTAAAAATGTCTACTATAGCTCAAGGTAGCCATTGTGAGGGTTTTTTGATCCACATGGAGGGGGCACTTGGGAAATAGATAAGAGAGCCAGCGTGGTGTAGTGGTTAAGAGCGGTGGACTCCAATCTGGTGAACTGAGTTCGCTTCCCCACTCCCCCACATGAAGCCTGCTGGGTGACCTTGGGCCAGTCACAGTTCTCTCTGAACTCTCTCAGCCCCACCTACCTCACAAGGTTCCTGTTGTGGGGAGAGGAAGGTAAGGCGAGTGTAAGCTTCTTTGAGACTCCTTACGGTAGAGAAAAGTGGAGTATAAAATCAACTCTTCTTCTTCTTCATATATCATCCTCTCCACTCTCAGCCTCAACTGTGTCTCCCTCTTTCCAGACATGAGGTCAGTGCAGCTTGTCTCCATCCTCCACAGGTAAGCTCTGCTCCCAGGGCTCAGCAAGCAAGCCTCAGCATCAGCTGCTATGTCCTTGCAAATGGCCAGTGTATCTTTGGAAATCAGACATGACTACAACAACAATTTGCTGCCTGGTCATCTAGGAAGAACTACCCTTCCATAGCCAATTCTTAGGGGGCTCTAATTGCTGCCACACCATTGTGGGACCCATGCTTTCAAGATTATCCTCTCGTCCTGAAAACTATTTCTAGGAAAGTCAACATAGCAGTGAGTTTGAGTTTATTTGCTGTTTTGAAGCTTGAGCTGATCCAAATAATCAGTCTGTCCAGAGTGTTTGAGGAACAGAAAAGGCCATTACTCGTTGGTAGAACACAATCTCAGACATCTCTAGATAAAGGGTATTTAGAGAAAATGGGCTTCAAAATACTTTTGCCTAAGACCCTGGAGAGCTGCTGCCAGTCTGAGTAGGAAACACTGGTTAGAGGGATCAATGGGCTGATGCAGGAAAAGGCAGCTTCATTTTAGGGAACTTGTGGGCACAAGGCAGTTGGCCTTATATAGGAGTTCTCCTGGCCTAATTTAGAAGCATCATACAAATCTTCAATGAAACCAGTCAGCTATAAAATATCCTACGTACATATGTAAGTGCTATCAAGTCACAGTCAACTTATGGCAAACCCATAGGATTTTCAAGGCAAGTGAGAAGCAGAGGTGGCTTGTCATTGCCTTCCTCTGCACAGTCTTCATCAGTGGACTCCCATCCAAATACACACCCTGCTCAGCTTTCAAGATCTGTCGGGGTTGGGCTATACCATACCCCCTTCTGTCCCATAAAATATCCTACCCAATAACAATTGATGCTAAAGAGCTAATATGACAGAGTACACTATATTAAATAGATCTTTCTGTGGAGTTCTCAGTGGATTAAAAAAAACTATTTAAAAGTGCCAGCCTTGTTAAATATTAAACAGATAGTAAATACTGATACAAGAAGAGAAATAACAAATATCAGTCAAGGTTTCTCACCTGATGTTCATAGTTTCATAAGCATACCTTCCACCTATGCACAGAGTGGATAACAGTCCTGATGAAATGGGGCTCTAAGACTGTGCATAACTGTCCTGCATCTGCACAACAAATGTCTTTGGGAGTTGGTACCCACTTATTTTATCTCTACTTGTTTCCACAATGATAATACTGCTGCCTCCACAAGGGAGAGAAAAATGTGGCCAGAGTGCAGGCAGGCATAACAGCCCAGCAACAGCTCTGCATCATTCACTGTCCCATCATGTTCCAAAAACAGAGGTCATGCTGCCCTTAATTACCATCACTGCCCTTTTGCTCAACTGTGGGAGCACCACTGGCAACAGCAGTGCATGAATGTTGCACACCCTTGTTCCCCCAGCCGATCTGCAACAGGGGCAATACTGTGTCTTAGTACATGGTCCACTGTATATCCACACAAGGTCTCCTTCTCATGGCACCCAGCTGGAAAAGTTGATGTGATGGGTAAAATTCTGTTCTGGCTAATGGCTTCTGGTGGATATAGTCTTCCATAGAAGACAGAAGCACTCAATCCAAGGGGTTAACTAACTCCATAAGAATATCATGTGTTGTGTGAAAGAAGTGTTTCTTGTTATCTATCCTAGGATATAAATAAAAAATTTCACTGGATAGTCCCAACTCCGAGCATTATGAAAAGGAAGAAGGGGGAGACTGCCTATTTACTCTTTTCTTGCTTAATTTAATAAAGCTCTCTCATATCTCCTATTACTCATCTTTTTAATTCAAGAAATCTAAGAATCTCCTGCCTCTTTAGACATCCCTTTCTAGGGAAGACGCTGCTGCCTCCTGATCATTTGATTCTCCTTTTCTACATATACTTTCACCAAGAGAAGACAAGGCCCTTCCTTTCACTGCCACAAGATTTGGAACCTATAAGTACTGTTTGAGATTTATTTCTGAATAATAATATGAATATTGTTTTTTTCTATAGCATCTCCCTATGTTATCATCTTCAGAGCTACTGCCAACCTCCATGTGGGGCCTGGAGTTCTCCTGGATTTACAACTGATCTCTACTTTACAGAGATCAGTTCCCCTGGAAAAAAAATATGGATGCTTTGGAGGTAGGGTTGCCAACCTCCAGGTAGTAACTGGAGATCTCCTGCTATTACAACTGATCTTCAGCCGATAGAGATCAGTTCACCTGGAGAAAATGGCCGCTTTGGCAAATGGACTCTATGGCATTGAAGTCCTTCCCTTCCCCAAACCCTGTCCTCCTCAGGCTCCACCCAAAAAACCTCCCACTGGTGGTGAAGAGGGACCTGGCAACCCTATTTGGAGGGTGGACCCTATGGCATTATACCCTGCTGGGGTTCCTCTCCTCCCAAAAACCTCCCCTCCACAGGCTGTATACCCAAATCTCCAGGAATTTCCCAATGTGGTGTTGGCAACCCTGGATACTGCTAACATGATGGGATGCCCAGTAACAAGGATCCTGTTGGGTACTGCTAGGAATCAACAACACGATGCTCTTGAGTTCATTGCTCTCACAGTGAGAGGTGGCCGATTATTTAGTTCTAATACAATTCTTTCAGGATGACATCCTCCTTTGAGCTGATAAGTGGGCGGAGCTCACTCAAACAAGTCTGAATCCTTTCCTTGTCATTGTGAGTAATCCTGAGATTAATCTCTTAATGAAGGCAGCAATTATTCTATTTCATAGAGAATAAAAAGAAACAATGGAAAGCCTGGGGGTAGGAAGGGGAAAAGAGAAGGGGGTGGGGATGGGGAATAAAATGTACGAAACCCCAAATGGGGAATGGAACCACACACTGTCTAAGAAAAGCCCAGGTGCTTACCAGTCATGCTGATTCTTCAGTGGTTATGGCTCCTGTTTGAATGAGGTCAGCCAATAAGAATGAGGGCAGCCTTACAATGGTCTTGACCACGTTCTAAAAAACTCAGTGGGAGCCAGGGAAAGTACTGGCAGGTGTTCATAGGCATCGCATAAGGGAACCCTTCTCTAATCACCACACCATACTGGCTTGTATGTTAAAAGCAGTTATGTTGAAATGTGCCTAGATTGTTACAATAGGGTATAGTGGTATGTACTGTTCTGTATCCAGACAAAGCAATCACAAAGTGACTCACAACCACTTGTTTAGGTAGAAGACTATGGACTGATTACAGATTTCCTAGTAGCTTGTTCCCCATCAGATCAACAGACAAGCTGTCCACATAATTACCCCAAGCAAACAAGAATCTTGGGCACTGGAGTACCTGTCAGGGTAGATAGTTTCATTCCAGGTATTTGGAAAACAGAATACAAAATCCATGTTATACCTTGTATTTGGGCCAACCCTAAGTGGAAGTCACAGGACCGAGACAGTTGAAAGCATCCATATTGGAGAAATGGACTCATGTGTTGCTGGTGATTTACTCCCATTAAGAGGCAAGCTATTGCATTCTGCCCCAGCATAGAACTGGATTATTTAATTGCTTATCTATTAGTCCACAGAATTGAAGTAAGGCGACTTTGGGGGGGTCTGTTAATGTAATCTTTATTAATGTTCTCTTCCCCCCCTAACTTTGTATCTGCCAAACGTCAAAGACAAAGGATGTTTTCCATAGGCAGCTCCTGAATCTGCAACTCAGACCGGTGGAGAAGGACAGAACAGAACAATGAGCCAAATAGCAGGATGCTGCTTTCTTTGGGATGGATTTGGAGTAGGGAGGGGGGTGAAGCCTATACAGGAGCTGGCCTGAGTCCCACCACCTCCTCTTTTGACCAGCAGTGAGGGAGACACAACAGCAAGAAGGAGAAGACAAAGGCCCACATGCAGAATGTGTGTGTACTTATCAATGCAAACATTTTGGAAGGGGGTGGGGAAGAATTAATGATGGCTAAGGTAATTTTAAGGAGCCCTGTGGCGCAGAGTGGTAAGCTGCAGTACTGCATTCCAAGCTTTCCTCACAACCTGAATTAGATCCCGACGGAAGTCGATTTCAGGTAGCCGGCTCAAGGTTGACTCAGCCTTCCATCCTGCCGAGGTCGGTAAAGTGAGTACCCAGCTTGCTGGGGGTAAAGGGAAGATGGCTGGGGAAGGCACTGGCAAACCACCCCGTAAACAAAGTCTGCCTAGTAAATGTCGGGATGTGACGTCACCCCGTGGGTCAGGAATGACCCGGTGCTTGCACAGGGGACCTTTACCTTTTAAGGTAATTTTAGCTCATTCGGTGGGAGCCTGCCCAAGCAATCTCTACCCCTTTGCCAGATTATCCCCCCCAGCCTACAGGCTGCAAGGAGCTGGTGAGGAAGTCTCCTTAGGACTCCCCTTGTTTGTCCCATTGTAACCTTCTTGCTGACATGGTTTCCCTCTGAAAATGTTCATTTGCCATCCTCCTGGTGGTGCCTGGAGATCTCCCAGAATTGCACAGTTCCCATTTTTTTATTCCCTTTCCTAGATTTAACAGCCACTGGCTATCCATGAACCACTTCAGACTTTAAAAAGGGGAAATGAAATGTAATTTTTCCTTGATCCTATAAAGAGAAAAGTTGCCCCATCTCTCACGCAATTGACCTATCTAATTGACTCAGTTTCCATTTGTAGAAAAACTGGTGCCTACTGCTACCATGTAAACATGAGAACAAAACACCAATTAAGAATAATATCTCATAGTAGAAGCAAAATAAATAAGAAGACAACGTACAATGTGATCTTAACCAATGTTTACTCAGAAGTAAGCCTCCTTGAGTTCAGTGGGAGTTACTCACTTGTGAATGTGCTCAGGATTGTAGCTTTAGACCTTGATAAATATTCTAAAAAGAAATCCTACTCAACAGCTATTTACATTCAGCAAGAAGTATATCTAGAATCAGGGGCTAGCGCTCTGGGAAAACATTCAGTGCAGATGTATGAAGGGCATTCTTCAAGACAATATAGCACACGGCATTTGCCCTGAAATTTCCTTCTCAGGGCAGTTGCACAGTGTGCCTGCTTCCTGAACAAATTAGCCACTGCAGTTGGTGTTTCTGCTTGCCACCGCAAGTCAACACCAGGAGCATTTGGTACCTGACTAGAAGCAAACCATGTGCTGAACACTGATCTGCTTAGCAAAGCCAATAAGCATGAACAGGATGCAGAACGGTCCAGTGGCCCACTACACTTGGATGTGTTATGAATGAGAAGTCTTCCCCGTTTTACAAGTTTTACCCATAGCTTAGTTTTCCTCCCCTTTTCCTCTCGTCTCACAATCCAATTCTACAGTTTAATCAGGGAGGCGATGCAAGAAAGGTGAAAAGTCAATTCAGTGTGTGTGGATCAGGCCAAAATGATTAGGAAATAACTTGTAGCTGAATGGTAATGTGCATTTTGCTTATTCAGCTCATAGCAGGGCTTGAGATCTTCCCCATGAAGATAATGCTGGCAGTTTTTCTTTCAACAAGCAATGCCAAGAAAGGCCTGTTGACTTCAAATTTAGTCGGCACGGACATGGGTACCAGATCCATCGCAGAGGCTGCTGATGCTTCTGTTCCTTTCTCGTCTATCACCATTATAGCCTTATGAATGGCCTAAGATGAAAGGAAAATTCAAAGGTCACTCTATCTACAAGAGACGTAAATCTGAGCACACCAGTTTATACACTTGCAAAAATGCCTTGCAAACAGGTTTGGTTATCACCCCCCCCCACTTCGTTTGCAGTCTGCAAAGGCACCTCTTTACCATCTGGCCATCATCATTAAAGCCAGTAAAAAAATTTCCACCAGGGCTGCAGCCACACATCATTGGCTATGGCGCTGTTGCTTCACAAATGGATTGCCCACACAGGAAACATAGGACAACGATACTGCAATATCCATCAGGATCCTGGAGGGTTTCATTTTTCTTTTTGACATCTTCTGGGCATGGAGCAGGGGTCACAGGGGTGTGTGTGTGTGTGGGGGGGTAGTTGTGAATTTCCTGCATTGTGCAGGGAGTTGGACTAGATGCCCCTGGAGATCCCTTTCAACTCTATGATTCTATGTGGATGCAGTGCAGTTTCAATATTCCTTGGGGTTTGTTGCCTAACAAAGAGGGAAGTAGATAGAATCCTGTTGAACAGTGTTTGTTTGGAGTATAAGACTCTCTCCATAAGGCCATTTCCCTTCCCGATAGAGATAGAGACGATGTAGTGGAATGGTTGGACAGGGACTGGGGAGACCCAGATGGAATGCCGTGGAAGGTACTGGGCCACTTTGGGCCAGTCAGTCATTTCTTCTATGATCAACCTCCCAGGGTTGTTGCAAGGATACAATGGGGAGGGAAGAAGCGTGTGCACTGCCCTGAGTGCCTTGGAGGAAAGATAAGGCGAGAATGGACATGGTACTTTGCTTTATGAGAAGATGCCCAGGGATGCTGACCCACCTGGATGTTAACATGGGCAGGGAGGAAGTGCCGGTGAACTAATTGACCAGCATGGTGTAGTGGTTAGGAGTGGTGGACTCTAATTTGGAGAACTGGGTTTGATTCCTCACTCCTCCATGTAAAGCCTGCTGGGTGACCTGGGGCTCAGCCCCACCTACCTCACAAGGTGCCTGTTGTGAGGGGAGGAAGAGAAGGTGATTGTAAGCTGCTTTGAGATTCCTTACGGTAGAGAAAAACAGGGTATAAAAACTAACTCTTGTTCTTTTTCTATGGGTGTCATTTAGGATTGCCAGCTCCAGGTTGGAAAATACCTGTAGATTTTGGGGGTGAAGCCTGAGGAGGGTGGGGTTTGGAGAGGGGCGGGACTTCAATGCCAGAGAGGCCAATTGTAAAAGTGGCCATTTTCTCCAGGGGAAATGATCTCTGTCATTTTGAGATCAGTTGTAATAGTGGGGGATCTCCAGCCACCACCTGGAGGTTGGCAACCCTAGTTGATAAGTATCACTGCTTGTTCTTGATTCCTTCATTGGTAAAGGCCATGCAAGACATGGCTGGAAGAGATCTATGATGGGCAGTCCATTCCTAAGCAGAGTTCTACCCTTGTAGATTCATTGGAGTCAATGGCTACATGAATCTCCAACAGTTTTTGAAATGCTTGAAGCTACTACCTGGGAGTGTGATCTGGACTGGGGCCATGGCATGGGTTCATTCTTTCCCTGGCTATATGCCTGAAGTAAATCACTTTCCAAAGCGCTCTCTCTCTCTCTCTCTCTCTCTCTCTCTCTCTCTGTGTGTGTGTGTGTGTGTGTGTGTGTGTGTGTGTGATCTCTGAGGTTCATACATATGTTTGTGATTGACATCTGTGGCTTCCTAGAGGCACCTGGTTGGCCACTGTGTGAACAGACTGCTGGACTTGATGAGCCTTGGTCTGATCCAGTAGGGCCTTTCTTATGTTCTTATGACATGAGGACAACAGCACAGTGGGCAAGGATTAAATTTTCTTTTCCCCCTGAACCACAACCCTGATGTGGACCTGGGGCCTCAGCAGCTGCCTTTAGCATTTTGAAAGACTGGATCATGGATTTTCTGCCGTCACACCTAGTTTGGCCCTGAAACAATAACAAAAGTAAACAGGTCTGAGAGATAAAAAGTCAGAGAACTGGGACGCCAGAAGGAAAGGATCCAGCTCAGCATGTTCTGAGCTGATGTTCTACGTACAATCAGTTTTTGTATATATAATGGATTGCTCAAAACTCTGATCTTCTATCTGATGTCTGAAGTGGTATGGTCCACAAAACACTAATGTCTTCATGGATAAACTTGCATACCTGCACAGATTGCACTGCAGATTAGATCTATCTTATCACTTTACACATTCCATTTTTTTTTCCGGCACAGAGATGCATGTTACTCAGGAAACCTCTCCCCTGACCTACATGCATTCATTACACTGGAGGCACAGTTCCCTGGGGGAGGGGCATTGGCTCAATGGTACAGCAGCTGCTTTGCATGCAGAAGGTCCCAGGTTTAATCCCTTTCCTTTACTTTATTAACAAAGCTCCTGCGACCAGAGATCTTGAGCTGTACAATAAGATTAAAATTAACTATAAAATACACAGAGTTGCTACTTTAAAACATAAAATAAGATGTTAATAATAACTAACATTATTAATTAATTCTGAACTGGAGGGCGCTTTAAGAATATTACAGCAGACAAAAAATTAGTTACAGTTACAGATCTAATAGTTTCTTGACAAACAGCTAGAAGAAAAGAGACTCAAAAACAAGCTGATTCTTTCTCAAAATAGGGGTAATCCACAATTCTCTAAGTGAAGCCCATTGTGCACAGAATAATAACATATGGCCAATAGTCTCAATCTTACCAGTAAAACAGCTACATAGGCGGCCAGAGAATGGAATTTCCCTGTAGCGCCCATTCAATTCTGCTGTAGGTAGAGCATTCAATCTGCCTAACATGAATTTTGGTCAGATTATGAGAAGACAAGAGTCACTGGAAAAGACAATCATGCTAGGAAAAGTTGAAGGCAGCAGGAAATAGGAAGACCCAAGATCAGATGGGTTGACTCTGTAAAGGAAGCCACGGCCCTCAATTTGCAAGACCTGAGCAAGGCTGTTGAAGATAGGACGTTTTGGAGGATACTGATTCATAGGGTCGCCATTAGTCGAAGTGATTTGATGGCACTTAACACATACACACAACATGAATGCACAACAGCTGCTTAGGACAATAAGGTGCCTTTGATATAGTGGAAAGTGAACAGGAGGGGATATTCTAAGAGCCAAAAGGAACAAACACTCCGAGCATGAAATTCAGTGCTAATTGGATCAAACTGAAATACTCTCCTCATAACTTCTCTCAGTGCTTCATAGTGGCCCTTATCTTGGATTGTGGTAAGAGGGAGACCCAGATACTCCAACTTGCTTTCTACCAGCTTCATCCAGGTATTTATATAGGTATTTTTCTTCAACCAATGCAACAGGCTTCTTTTAATGTCTGATGCCAGCAAAAGAGACTTAAGTCTTAATTTAAAGGCACTCAGCCAGACCCTGGATTCTATTGAGTGGTGGGCGAATTCAATTATGAGTGCTGTTCCTGCAACAGGACGGTATGCCAGCAATGCGACAGAGATATGTTAAAAGTAGGTGTTGAATGGATTCTGAAGCACCACTTATCCAGATCCCCACGCCATATAAGATTTGTGGAAGTATCTTATCATTAAAAGTTTCAATGGCAACAGGTACATACTGTCCACCTTTAGAATTAAAAAAAGCATACTAAAGCGTTCGTATCCGCTTTAGCTATTTTTTGAGCCAGAGAGAAATGAGTTTTCCAGGTTAAATTACGGCTAAAAGTAATGCCTAGACATTTAAAGTGGGTTACTTGTTCTATTTCCCTTCCATTGATACGCCAGTGGTTATATTTCATTTTTCTACTTCTTGAGAATACCGGACTTTGGACTTTTTGTAATTAACTGTCAACCCCTCCAAATTACAGTAATAAATGAACAATTTTAGCATCTTCCTAAGACCCACTTCAGTCCTTGACAGTAACAAAGTACCATCTGCATACAGAAGAACAGTGATTTTTTTTGCATTTCTTATGGTTCTAGGGGCCTCATATAAATATATATTGTGACATACGCATTTTTAAAATTAAAACCAGAATGTACATGGCGGTCAGCTGGTGACAATGTCACAGGGGAGGGGCATCAGGATTTTAGAGATGCTTAGGTGGGGCATGGGCAAAGAAAAGGTTAGGAACCACTGCTTTAGACCCACTTACTTTCCAGAAATACATTTAATGTTGTCCGTATCTACATAAATAAATGATCATTTCTCTCCTTCCAAGGAGGACTCCTGGGAGCAATGAGGGGAACTAGAAATAGCTAAAAGGATTATTTCAGTGAAAATCATGATGGCATAAAGCCAACAGAAATGAGCAGTATAGAGATATGTACATTCCTAACACTTTCCAACTAGGGCAAGTTGTCATCTGTTTAGAACCTGTTAATACACATTATAAACAAATATGCATACAAATTCTTCTGCACAAGAAAAAAAAAGCCATAACTTACGCCATTAAGCCTGTGCTGAGGCTGTCCTGTGATTCCAGACAGATCTGCTTTTTCAGTGAAGGCGTCTACTATACCCATGGAATACATGATGTCTTTCAGATTCAGCTCTCCATGAACTGTACATTTTGGAATATACAAATCTACAGAGCTATTTGGAAGAGAGAAAATGATTTGTTAGTCCTATTAAAAAGTACAATATCCATCAGACTTTGTCTATACATGCAACAGAAGGAGGCGATGGAATAGGTTGGAATGCAGATCATATTTTTTTATGCTTCCCAACAGATTTAAACATATAGGAAATCGCACCACAGGGAAAAGACTAGTTCTGAACTTCAGTTTTCCATTTGCAGGACTTTTGAAAACATGGGGTAGCAATCAAAAGGGCGCCTCTCTAGCTCTAGTACTGTCTATTCCGTCACCTTAGCATTCTACCACCTTCTCCCCATCTCATTGTGAGGAAAGTGTAAGCGGGGGCTGCTTGCACACATGTGGGCTCAAGCACATTCTGTTTGCCAGTGGTAAGCAGTCAGCCAATTAACTGAAAGGCTGTTTCACCGTTTGCAGCCTGTTTGCACCCATTCGTGGGAACAGGCTACTTGCAGTCAGCAGAAACCAATTTCCATCTGGAGGGATCAGCTGGGAATCAGCTTCTGATATTCTGCTGGGAAAATAATACTCTGTACCCAGCTAAGGGGTTTTTTTTTGGGGGGGGGGAAATCAGGAGCTGATTCCCAACTAATTGCAGGAAACACATGAAACTGCCTTAAATTGAATCAGACCCTTGATCCATCAAAGTCAGTATTTTCTACTCAGACCAGCAGCAGCTCCAGGGTTTCAGGCAGAGGTCTTTCACATCACCTGCTTGCTTAGTCCCTTTAACTGGAGATGCCGGGGATTGAACCTGGGACCTTCTGCATGCCAAACAGAGGCTCTACCACTGAGCCACGGCCCCTCCCAGCTGCTGATCAGATTCTTCTGATGACCCACCCTGGAAACTTCGCGGCGTCTCAGACTTGCTGCTGACGTCCCCAATATCACTATAGTGCAGACAATCCTACATTAATCATCACCATTTCCCAAGTGCCTGGGGATAGACTGCTGTCACCAGGGGGGAGCTTTTATCACCTGCTCGGCTCCTTCTCACCAGCCCCTGGAAGCTTAAAGAGAAGCTGCTTCCTGGAAAGAACGAAGCGTGCGGGAAAGACTGTGGCATCAAGAGCAGTGCTTTTACTACTTGCTGGGCTCCTGTTGGAGTGGTCTCTTGCTGACTGGTAGACCTGTTGTATTTTATGGTTTGTTATTGTTTTCTCATATTGTAAACTGTTGTAGGATTGGGCATATCGATCAACCCAAACTGAAAATAAACCTGAAATTAGCCGTTTCAGTAATTCAGTTTTCAACACCTTTACTGGCATATATAAAACAGTTCTGATAAAATTGCCAGACAGGGGGTCACAGTGTCTAGGGTATCTGCGTCGTTGTCGCATCATATCATCAGTTAAAAGTTTCAGTAATTTTCGTGCTTTGGGTATGGGTATTCGGCTTATTCTGGGTTTACTGGAAAAAATCGGGCCCAATAAACCGAAACCCGAAATTTACCGAATTTTTTTTTTGTGCACAACCCTAGTTTTGAGTTAATACTCAGCAAAGAAAAGCAGGTTAAAAGTATCCAAATAAATAACTATGAGCAGCCATTATAAGCTCTCAATTTGGTAGATAATTACAGGTTCCCATAGATGAAAACTGGATGATAGGAGAGCGCTGGAGAAAAGGACCTGTCCCCTCCCCGCCTCTGCTAACCAGTCATATGTGTCACTGATGAAAAATTTGGTCTTCCAGATCCTGAATATAGCAGTGGTTGCCTAAGATACACTGCAAACACACTGAAACACAGTACAAAGAAACACTTCAACAGGTGATAACCTGGTTGAGTATTTCTAGCTTCAGGGTGCACCTCCCTCCTGCTCTCTGCAATAACACCAGACCCCTCTCTTGTCTGTGGGTGGCTCTATTGTGTGGCTTTTATTATCCACACTGGCACAAGCCCCTTTACTGATAGACTAGGGTTGCCATCCTCCAGGTAATAGCTGGAGATCTCCTGCTATTACAACTGATCTCCAGCCGACAGAGATCAGTTCACCTGGAGAAAATGGCCGCTTTAGCAATTGGACTCTATGGCATTGAAATTCCTCCCCTCCCCAAACCCCACCCTCCTCAGGCTCCACCCCTAAAACCTCCCGCCTGTGGCAAAGAGGGACCTGGCAACCCTATGTTAGACATAATCTGCTCTTTTGGGCGCTTGACAAGATTGCTCACAACATTCTATCCCCTCTGGAGCATTTTCTGTTCTTGTCAAGTAATTTTTCGGTTCCCTCCTTTTCTTCTTCTTTTTTTTTCATTCTTTTTTTTTTTTTTTTTTTGCATACCTGGGAAGTATGTACAGACCCCAATCTTGTCTGTCAGTGACCCTGTCA
This sequence comes from Euleptes europaea, assembly GCF_029931775.1. Lineage (NCBI taxonomy): Eukaryota > Metazoa > Chordata > Lepidosauria > Squamata > Sphaerodactylidae > Euleptes > Euleptes europaea. The sequence goes on along the minus strand of NC_079317.1, from coordinate 23,716,260 downwards.
TGTGGCTTTTGTTTACTATCAGACATAGTGTTTAGACAAATTTACCAAGGATAGGTCTATGAAGAATGGCTAGTCATAAAGAAGAGGCCTTCACAGGTGCATGTCTGTTCACTTTGTGCACCTAATAAAGTAAGACCTTATCCTTCAGAAGTTCATCCCCCAAGTTCCCTGGTGTTGTTCGATTGAGTCGCTTGGCACCAAAGTAAAAAATTGTTTACCTCCTCTGGAGTATACTCTTCCAAGCTCGCACGGCGTCATTTGACAAGCTCCTGACCACCCTGTCCATTTCTCCTTTGTCAGGCAGGATAATGTATGCATCAGCATGTCCTTCGTAGGGCATTTTCAAAATGGTGCAAGCCCTCTGCTCATCACGGCCATTTTCAAACATGCCCATCTGGAACATTGTTGGCACTTTGATAACAGTGTAAGGGTCAACGTAGAACTCACGTTGCTCAGTGTACTTTGGGTTAAAAGGCTTCTTCCAATTGGCTTGCAGAAGAAAGAAATCATTAGTGAAGATTTTAGGAAGTAAGCATAGCCAATGATATTAATGAAAACAACCCTATTCGTGTGTGTGTGTGTGTGTAAAGTGCCGTCAAGTTGCAACTGATTTATGGCAACCCCAGCAAGGGCCAATCAAGACAAGTGAGAAGCAGAGGTGGTTTGCCATTGCTTTCCTCTGCAGAGTCTTCCTTTGAGGTTTTCCTTCAAATTACTGACCCTGCTTAGCTTCTGAGATCTAATGAGATCGGGCTATGCTATGCTGCCTTCCCTCCCAACTTTATTCTTGCATACATAAATTTAGAATATTGTTATTAGCTTATAGCAGAGGTCCCCAAGCTTTTTGATGCTGTGGGCACCCATGGAATTCTGACACTGGGTGATGGGCACAATCCCAAAATGGCTGCTACAGGAGGGGGACCCAACCACAAAATGTCAGAGTTATGTCATCTATATACTATAACAAGGTTATGTCATCTATATACTAAGTCAGCCAAATCTTTGGATACTTAAATCTGGTGCCTGGAGCTGTGAATGGTTAAGACAGATCTTTCTACAGACCTGAAAAGGACCCCAGGTTTGCAGAAAAATATGAAATCCTATTCCCTCTTTACATGTGTTGTCCTGTACATATTTTGTGTTTACATAGAAGCAGGCCAAGCTATATTTTCTGGCCTGCTGTCAACCCTAAGGGGTGAACTTTCTCATCCATTTCTCAACAGGATCTAACATTGCAGAAAGGACAGGGAAAAAACACAGATGAAGGAGCCCTTGACTTTCTTCACAAACTTTGAAAATCTGCACAAAAATACATTATCTACAGCAATTAGAGGTAGGGTTGCCAGGTCCCTCTTTGCTACTGGCAGGAGGTTTTTTGGGCGGAGCCTGAAGAGGGCAGGGTTTGGGGAGGGTGGGATTTCAATGCCATAGAGTCCAGTTGCCAAAGCAGCCATTTTTCCCAGGTGAACTGATCTCTATCAGTTGTAATAGCAGGACATCCCCAGCTAGTACCTGGAGGTTGGCACCCCTAGCCACCATGTCTTCATTTCCCCCCACTCCCCTCTGCTGCTTCACAGGTAGGGTTGCCAACTGCCAAGTAGTAGCAGGAGATCTCCTGCTAATACAACTGATCTCCAGCCGATAGAGATCAAATCACCTGGAGAAAAATGGTCGCTTTGGCAATTGAACTCTATGGCATTGAAGTCCCTCCCCACCCTAAACCCTGCCCTCCTCATGCTCCGCCCCTCCCGCCGAGGGCAAAGAGGGACCTGGAAACCCTATTCACAGGTTGACAGGGGGAAAATCTGTACTAGGGAGACCTGAACTCAAATCCCATCCAAGTTACAAAGCTCACTGTGTTAACTTCGACCAGTCACCATCTCTCAGCCAGACCATTTTAGAGGACAAAATGGAGAAGGGTAACTATGTAGGCTGACCTGAGATCCTTGAAGGAAGAGTGAGAACAGATTTAGGAATTGGTAATCCAAGGTAATCTAAGACACCTCCAGACACACAGATAACAAAACAGCTAACAAAACAATCCTCTCATGCCTGTTAAGAAACCAGTGTTGCTGTTTAATCCCTGAATGGAGAACTGTGAGCTCACAGGCTTGGATCCCAGTTCTCACTGTGAGTCACTGGGAAATCTTGGGCAAGCTGCTTAATTCCTTGATACACCCTTTGTTTCCTCCTCTGTAATACAGGGTCACTCATCCTTTCCTACCGACTGGAGGTATCCTGGGAAGTAATTAATACTTTAGAACTTCAAAGTGGCTGTATTATGACTATAATAACTGAAACAATGTAGAGAAGTTCAAACTGCCAAGCCATTCTTGCCCTTGCTAGCTGGCAGAATCATCTTCATTCTGTGTTGCAATGGGAGGTAGCTAAAAGAATCTAGATGTGGGCAAAAATGTGTGTGTGCGTGTATGTGTGGGGGGTGATACACATCTATTTAACAATTGTTAAAAAGAAATTAAAGACATGTAGGGATGCCAGCCTCCAGGTGGCACCTGGGGATCCCCTGGAATTACAGCTCCTCTCCAGACTACAGAGATCAGTTCCCCAGGAGAAAATGGATGCTTTGGAAAGTGGACTCTATGGCATTGCACCCCACTGAAGCCCCTATCCGGCGCAGGCTCCATCCCCAAATCTTCAGAAGTTTCTTGTAGTATCATTTCACTGCACGAAAAGTTGGCCTATCTATACAGGTAGCAGAATGAGGCAGCAGAGTGCTGAGGTAGTAGAATGGATTGTACACTTCAGGTTGCAGGGGAGGGATTACATTTTTTGAAGTTTTTGAGAGCCAGAGTTGTATAGTGGTTATTGTATTGGATTTAGGCTTGCCAAGCCTCCCACTCCAGCAGCAGACATCCAGCACGGCAGCCCCAGTCCTCCACTGCCACTTGGTAGGACAGCAGGGGGGGAAATGGGGTGGGGGAAATTGCTGTCCCTCCAATGGCATGATGTCACTTCTGGCATAAACCCAGTAGTGATGCCATCTTGTTGGGGCCATGCTCTAGCATTCCACTGAACCTCTATGGCAAAAACATAGAGTTTCAGTAGAATGCTATAGCATCATCCTGACACAATGTTGTCATTTCCAGGTTTGTGCCAGAAGTGATGCCGTGCCACCGTGGCATTGGCAGTTTACATATTCCTGCTCCCTACTGTCATTGGAAAATACAATAATGCTAGGAAGAGTTGAAGACACCAGGAAAAGAGGAAGACCCAACATGAGATGGATTGACTCTATAAAGAAAGCCATGGTCCTCAGTTTGCAAGACCTGAGCAAGGCTGTTAATGACAGGAAGTTTTGGAGGACATTGATTCATAGGGTCACCATAAGTCAGAAGCAACTTGGCGGAACTTAACACACGCACACACACACTGTTGATATATATATATATATATATATATATATATATATATATATATATATATATATATATATATCAACAGTGTGTGTGTGCGTGTCTTATATATATATATGAAGAAGAGCTGGTTTTTATATCCTGCTTTTCTCTACCTTTAAGGACTCTCAAAGTGGCTTACACCCTCCCTTCCCCTCCTCACAATAAACACCGTGTGAAGTAGGTGGGGCTGAGAGAGTTCAGAGAGAAATGTGACTTGCCCAAGGTTACCCAGTAGGCTTCATGTGGAGGAATGGGGAAACAAACCTGTTTCACCAGATTAGAGTCCTCCACTCATGTGGAGGAGTAGGGAATCAAATCCAGTTCTCCAGATTAGAGTCCGCCTCTCTTAACCACTACACCATGCTGACACATAAAAACCACTGAAAAATCAGTACATTTCCACGGGAGGCTTTGGTGCAAAGAATGAAAAATGGCAAGAATAGAATGGATAATGGATCCTTGGAAAGGATTGATTCATACAAAGAAGCAGTGAAAGTGAAAAGGGAATTTTCAGGTCAGAACAACATTTCAGTCTGTTTCTGTGCATCATAGATAATAAATGTTATGAAAATGTAGTTTATATTTTTTTGAATAAAAATTTCAACCACCAGCACCCTCTTGGAACAGAAATTTCAAATTATTCCTGACTTATGCACAGAGAATAAAGTTCCACCTAGAATTCTACGAAATGCGATGAGTCTAGATTATCTAGGATGCAAACAAATGAGATTAAAGTCCCAGTCTAATCTCTTACCTTTCATGTAAAAGAAACTAACCATTAGTAGTTCAGTAACTGGATCAACTCGATCGACAAGCTTAGAAATCTTCCCATGGGTTTTCCTTTCAATGTAGCCATTGATATGTTGTATAACTTCTGCTGTGTTCTTAAAATTTTCCATATAGATATCTCCTCTATAGATATTTCGGAGACCATATAAGAAATCTGGTCGTGGGTGGAGTTTGTTTTGTACAAATAGGCAACTCCCCATTTCCATATGGAGGCCTGAGCTCCCACTGTTTAACATGTAGATGAGATCATGGAAACCTTCATGTATGTTCCTTTCTGCGATCTCTGTTGGTTTAAAGTTCAGTCCTGTGAGGATCTGATCTAAAGTTTCTGACCTGGCACCCAAAGCCAGCATGGCAAATGCAGACGAGATACACATGGGAGAGAAGACCAGATTCTTCTTGCCTGAATTGTCCCTCTGGTCTCCATTGGAAGCAGCTAGCTTCAAGAACTTGAATGCAAAGTTGGAATTAGTGCCGACTACGATCTCATTTGGAGTTTGGCTTCTTCCTAGATTGGGTTGGTTTGGATAATTCCGATCAAGGGGATACAGATGGTTGTCACAATTGTTATCGTAGTATTGATTTCCGGAATTGGGAGGGAAAGCGTTGTGAGCTAAGATCCCAGTAACGAAGATGACCAGGAGAATAATGGGCTTCATTTTTCTCCCTAAGAAACAAACAACAAAGAAAAACACATCAGTTCTGGTGCTTAAATACGCCTAGAAAGGAACTGATTCAAACGGTGCGCTACTAGAACCAGTGTTTCAGAGGATAGCTTTGTTGGTCTGCAGTAGAACAGCCAGATTCAAGTCCAGTAGCACCTTAGAGACCAACAAGATTTTTGGGATAGAAACAATCTCGAGAGGCAAACTTGCCCTCATCAGATACAAGTAGGAAACAAATAGGTTCCTCTCAAAATACCTACCCCCAAAATCTTGTTGGTCTCTAGGGTGCTCTGGACTGGAATCTAGCTGTAGAACCAGTGTGTAGAGGGACTGATTCAAGTTGTGTTTTACTAGAACCAGTGTGTTCAGATAAATACACATTCCTGGCCAAGCTGTCTTCTGGTATTAGAGCCAAGTAGAGGGAGAAATAATCTCCTTGGAAACAGATTTGGGGACAGTGGCACATTCCTTCCTATGCTCCCCTTTTTATTTTATACCAGCCACTACCCATAGGTTTCGAGTACTTGGGGAAGATCCATATGGATTTGCCATGGCCCTGCCCAGTTTGGCCTTTGGTGTCAAGATTGAGGCACAAGCCATGACTCCATTTATTTTCATGGGATTTTCTCCTTTTCCCCTTTGTGGTATTCAGTGAACTTCAGATTTTTGAAATCAATCTATCTATTGGTTACATATTTAATGATTGATAGATTGATTAAAATGCTTATTGGCTGCACTCTTAGGGTTGACAACCTCCAGGTAGTAGCTGGAGATCTCCTGCTATTACAACTGATCCTCAGCCAATAGAGATCAGTTCAGCTGGAGAAAATGGCCGTTTTGGCAATTTGACTCTATGGCATATGATTCTAAGTCCCTTCCCTTCCCAGACCTCTCCTCAGGCTCCACCCCAGTGGCGAAGAGGGACCTGGCAACCCTATGCACTCTTCATAAAATGTTTGAGGTAGCTCATAGCAGCAATAAGATACGACATTTACTGCTTTGGAGGGATGGTGACAGGTCCTGATTCACACATTACTGAGTATGGAGGTTGTGTCTGAGATCTCTATCCTATGCAACAGACATGTAATGTGATTGCTTCACAATTTCCATGCATTTAGTGCCCAATTTCCTGACCTGAAATAGCCCTGGGAAGGCACTATTTGGTCTTTGAGGAAATCCACATGACCCAAACAACACAGGCTTCTCTAGGTGACCAAATCACACCACCAGAACCATTTCACATCAGGAAAATAGTGTGAGGGATAAGAATGAACCCCTTCTCCAATAGCAGCACTATCACAATCCAAATCAAGCACCACATGCACAGGAACTGAGAAGAGCCCACAACTCATATCTGACTTTTCAATATGGTGGCCACCACAGACTCAGCCTGTGTGTTCTTCAGTGTATGAATCAGCAGGACTGCTCCATTGCACCATTCTTCCTTACACCAACTGTAATCTGAGTTCTTATTCCCAGAAATGTTTACAGTAGCAATCATTTCCTCTGGTCATCATGGAACAGCAATGATATTATATGTGTAGGATGGCCCAGGCCATCAGGTCAGATATTGAAAGCTAAGCCAGGTCGACCCTAGTTAGTATTTGGATAGGAGATCAACAAGGAAGGCAACCACCCTTGCTAGCCTCTTGCCTTGAAAACCCTATGGGTCACCATAAGTCAACTGTGACTTGATGGCACTTGCCACCACCATAGTGGTTAGGCTGTCAAAGTAGGCCTGGAGACACCCTGTGCAAAGATTTTCTAGGTGACCTTGAGCCAATCATACTACCTCACTTAGAATAATCAAGTTCACTGTGAGGTTTTGAGGATAAACTGGAGGAGAGGAGCAAATGTGTATGCCAGACTGAATATAATGCCCCAGGTCAAAGCTGAGGTGACCGTGGGACAGTCCCCATCTCTTATAACCTATCTCCTCCTCCTATGAGGAGAATACGAGGCAGCTTTGTATCCTGCTCTAGGGGCCTCTGGGGAAAAGGAGAAAAAGTATGACAGCTGAATCCTGGTTCATTCTTTTTGCCCATGAACTTGCACAAACTCTCTGAACTCTGCTGCAGAAATCACCACTCGAGCATTCGCTAACAACCTGCAATCAGTACTTCTGTGTTTCATTCGCTCTTCAAGTCAGTGCATGTCTCACTCCCACTGTGCTTTACGTTTCTCATTCTCTCACTGTACCTTTGTACATGTTAGCGGTTTCCACGAAAACATCCCCTGTATCATAACATTTTAATCACATTATCAGCATTATCCTTGCCTCTGGCTGGCTGTCATCCTAAGCAGAGTTGCAGCTGCTTAGTTGCAGTTCATGGAAGTCAATGGGCCTAGAAGAGTGTAACTCTGCTTAGGATGGAGCTGTAATCAGGACACTCTCCTACACAAGCTTGCAAAAATTGCTATGATTTGTCAGCAAGTCTATAGACAAGCCTGCACTGTCCCTTCTACAATGACATAAAATCGCAGTACATACTCCCCATATTGTCATCCTTTCCTGGGAGAACGGAAGAAGCTAAAGTTTCCCTTCTCTTAGCAGACTCCTCTCGGGAGATAACCATTCAAGTAGCCAAATTCTACCTCCGGTCTAGTGGGATTCGTAAACGGCTAACTGAAAACGTTTCCCAGTAGAAGATCTTTCCTCCTCTTCCTCAAATCATCCTTCCAGAATCAACTTTTATTATTTTATTTTATTATTTTAACCTAACTTTGATTTTTACCTAGAGCTGATATTGTATCGAAATAAAACTTGACTGACTGACAAGCCTGCATTTCAGGTAAGTAATTATCACATACATTTTATAACAACACATTTAACACAAATGCCACTATTCCAAGGGAACTTTACTTACAGTTCATTCAATAGGACTCAGTTGTTTTCTTTACGTCTGCAGTACTCCTCATTCACTTCGTCTGAGATTGGCAAAGGGAGCTGAGCATCCTCTGTACTGGCTAATTAGTTTCTCTCCAGGCTCTGACTCATAACCACAAAGGGAATGAGTTTTACTAGGCTTCCAGTTGGGCTGGATAGCCATGTGACTTTGCTTATATGACCTCTGTCTCTCTCTGTCTTGATGTTTGGGAACAGGTGTTCATCCAGCTGAATCCCTTGTGAAGGCATAGATAATTATCTATCCACACCTCAATTGTCGCAATCTTTCAACTCATTATAAACAAAGGGAATGGTACAAAAGTTACAACTCAATCCAAACAAAGATGAATTAGATAGGTAAAGACAAGCTCCATCAAGGAGGAAACAGCTCTAGGTTTTCACAAGCACCTTTTCCCACCGCTACTGCAAAACTGACTGAGTGATAAATACTTCTCCTTTTTCAGAACTATTAATGTATAAATATTTGTTATAAAGGAATGAGTGTCTGTATTGAGGAAGATTCAAAGTGTTGCATCATAAGCGGAGAGCAGGGTTGCCAGGTCCTCCACCTGATCGGCGGGAGGTTTTAGGGGGCGGGGCTGGGGCTGGCACAGGTGTGCGTGGGTGCATGCATGCAATGACAGCACTTCCGGTTTTACTTCCGAAAGCACTGTGTCGCCGCGGCAGATTTAACACCAAAATTTGGGGGGCTGAGTGTAAAAGCAGTCGCGCCGATGCAGTGCTTCCGGAAGTAAAACTGGAAGTGCCATCGGCGCATGCACGTGCCCATGTGCGCACGCAGCTGTGGCTCTGGAGTGGCTGGGTGGATTGGAGGACAATTGCCCGCCAGTACCACCCACCCGGCAACCCTAGTGGGGGGGGGGGTTACTTAGAATATTTATAATCTGTGCTCTCGATTAAAATAGCCAAAACAGATGGCGGTCATCTTTATAAACGTATTATATACATACACCTAATATTTCGAAAAGGTATCAGAAACCAGATAAAAATCAGCACAAGAGATCAACTAACAATGCCAGGTAGCATAATTTCTTAGTAAAACAGCAGCAGATAATAAAGCAGCAGCATCGATCATGAAAGCAAGAGGGGAGACTTAAAGTACAATAAAGTAACAGGCCGAGGAATAAATAATGACATAGTAAAATAGCTGCAGAGTAAATACATAGCATTGCAGGAAACATTTACCAGAAGACCTAAGGTGGTTATAAAATTTTTTTCACTTGGCCTACTTGCCAAGGAATTTCCCCCGTTTCTATTTTTATCCTTAGGCATCAGATGAGACAGATGGGAGAGGCTTGCTGGAGGGAAAAATGGAGAATCCCATATTGAAAGTTGATCTGTGTGAATTGTGCAGTCCATATCATCTTCTTCTGCTATAGGGAATTTGCAGGGGTTCCGTTCAGCATACATTGGGCCTGCAAGGCTTAGGTCGGGGTGTCAAACTCATTTGTTATGAGAGCCGGATATGACATAAATGTCACTTGGTCAGGCTGGGCCATGCTTCACCAGCTCAGTTCAGTAGCCGGGGGCAGGGGTGGGGGAGGGGGAGGCTGCTTCGGCACGTGAGCCCGCAGCAGGCTTGCCAGCACAGATTGGGACTGGGGTGTGTGTGTCTTGGCTGGCTTGTGGGCTGGATAAGAGACCTCAAGGAGTCGTATCCGGCCCCCAGGCCTGATGTTTGACACCCCTGGCTTAGATTTTCCTGGACGAAAGCCTGAAACACTCAAATATCAGATAATCAGGAAAGCAATAATTTCCATTGGCATGAATCTGGAGAAATCTGACAAAGCACGTTTTGTTTAAATATCCAGAAAGATAACTCAAAAGAAAACCAAATCTACCTATAGGACTTTCTGGCTCCCTCTCCCTCTTTGCCCAAGGGCTTAAAATAAGGGACATATGGGAAGGACATCTTGTGGCCCCAAGTAAGGAAGTACAGATCCAGACAGGATGTTCAACTTTTCAGTGCTCTGTTGCTTGGACAGCACCTCGAACTGTCTGCAGTGAGCAGATAAAGATTTTCATAGCATAGCAACAAACATTAATACTTGCTAATTGCTGCAGACCCTGACCTGGCTGGTGCAGGTTAGCCTGATCTCGTCAGATCTCAGAAGCTAAGCAGGGTCAGCTTTGGTTAGTACTTGGATGGGAGACCAGGATTGCTATGCAGAGGAAGGCACTGGCAAACCATCCCTGTTTGTTTCTTGCCTATAACCCCTGTGGGGTTGCCATAAGTCAGCTGTGACTTGGTGTCACTGGCCACCACCACAAGTGCTGCAGAACAGGTTGCCGTTAATGAACGTATGATGGTGGATCAAAAAATGGATTGATCTTGGATCAAGTTAGGGAGTCCATCCCCCTTAATTTCAGGCTAAGAAAAAGGAAATATCTTGGGAACGTTTTATGATTGCCCTGATTGTGGTGCCAGATTAAACGTGCCTCAGGTCTTGTGCTAAGAAGAGCATGCCAAGAGCCCCCCCTAAACCGTTCTCTTTATGAGCGTACATTCTTGCAAACGTGAGGTCAGGACCACCCATTTCTGAAGCCTTGGAGAGTGCAAGAAATGTTAAAGCGGTTAACCATGATCAATGGGGTTTAAAGACCAAGAAAAACTAAATGAAAGAGTACTGAAAATGAGATTGCCAAAGGAAGAAACTGAGAGATGCTCAGAGAGGTGGCATTGAACCGACATTTACAACTGTGGGAATCTTGGAAAGAGATTTTTTTACAGTCCCTCCTTAAAGTGTGCCAAACCTAGACATGGGCTTAAGTGTGCACATGTTTGCAAAGGGAACCTCAACATATGGCTTCCTACGGAAACCACAGCCGCTTCGCAGAGCTCTAATTAAAAGAGGGAGGTAACAGCCTCTGGCAAACCAGCTTGCGTTAGAGGTCAGCTTGTAGGAGTGGTGTCTGCTTGGTTGCCAAAAGAGATGACATGCCTATTGATAGGGTAGCAAAGAGCTTGTCATCTGTAGGGAGAGTAATACATGCAAGTTCTTCAGAGGTCTCTGGGACATTCCCCCACCCCCTTGGAACCACAAATGCAAAAAAAAAAGCACCACACCACAATTAAAGCAAAGGGATATATAAAGCCACCTTTTAAGTATGAAATTGTAAACTTGTATAAACAGGAAATACGAATGATAAGATCTTTACAACAAGATATACAGAAGTACAGAGATATCAAAACAAGGTCTTTCTGTGTTGACATAGTACCTCTTCTTCAGATAGTCTCTGTGAAATTTTTGGAAATTTTAATTTGGATCACACATGCTTTTTCATTCAGTCTTGCAAAATTCCCCTTTTTATCACAACCCACATCTCAAGTAGCTTTTATCCATGCAGGTTCCATGATCCCCAGAATAGCCTTCATGGTGGTCCTCAGAGGAAAAAATGGTCAGAGCCACCCCATCATGAAGGCTTCTGAATCAAATTATTTCAGCGTGTAAGAACATAAGAAGAGCCTGCTCCTGGATACACGCACGCATACACACACAGTAGATGGGCTAAGAAGGGGGATGGACTGAAAGGAAGGAAGGAAGAGACAGACAGGAAAGAAGTTCAGGTGGATGACACTACCTGATCCTCCACAGAATGCGAGGGAAGTCATGGAAGGAGAGAAGTCCATGTAGCAGAAGTCCGAGGTGGCAGAGCATTAAAGAGAAGTGGACAGGGGTCCCGTAAATTGGTTGCTGAGGGTATTCAGGTGGTGAGAGAACATGACACACACTTTACCAGACTGGACTGGTCCTTATATAGACAATGATCCACAGCGAGATCTGGGACCCCACTTTCCCAAGATCAGGATTGGTCCAAGGAATTAAGTTTGAATGTGACTGGCCGGTTCAAAGGCAACTGCTGCCTAGATCTGGCAGGCAGATTAGGAGGGGACATCTGGCATTACAAGAGCTGCCAAGGCAGCTAACTATTTAAAACATACACGATAAAACTACATCATAAAACCATTCAAACCACCTTTGTCCCAAACAGTTAAAATACACACAAAACAGTCAAAATGCATACAAAACAATAAAGCATTGCTTAGGAAGGAGCGATCATTGAGGGAATGCCAAATGAAAGAGAAAAGTCTTCTGTGGCTGGTGGAAGATGGCAGTAGAGGGGGACAGATCGATCTCCCTGGGGAGAGAGTTTCAGAGTTTTGGTGCCATGACCGACAAGGCCCTCTCCTGGGTTGCCACGAGCCTAATCTCAGAAGAAAAGGGCACTCGAAGAAGGGCCTCTGAAGATGACCGTAATGGTTTGGCAAGTTCAGAAGGGATTTGGTGGCCTTCTAGTATGTTGGTTCCCATATAGGCACCATTCTTCCATCTCCTGGGAAAGACTTGATGGTGGGGGGAAAACAAGACATTTTGTGGCATTCAGAAACAATGTGGTATTTAGTGCTATTTTCATAGCCTGGTTCTCTCCTGATCACCTAATATGGCTGCCAACAGGCCTGGAGAAAAGTGTCTGGTCTCTTTAGTAGAAAATTAATGCATGAAAATGGGAAGCTGAAACTTTTCATGGCTTGGAGGTAAATAACAATCCCATAGCATTCCCATTAAGCCTCTCTATCTACTAAAGGGGCCTGACATTGTTTTCTCCAAGCAGATGGCTAAATAAATAAACTCACCTTCCCTCTACGTTTCTGGGTGTCAAGAAGGCATATGAGTGTGATGTGTAGGCTTCATTGTACATTTATATAATGAAGGCAGCTGCCAAAGGATAAGAAATACAGTCTATCACATTTTTATCACTCCTTCAGGAATGCATACACAGAGAACCACACATGACCCTTCCAACGGCCAGTTCCTGCAGTTTCAAACTTACAGTTTCAAACATGTGGATCTGTGCTTGGCTGACAAGCAGAGGCACAATTTCAGGCTTTGTCGGAAGGATGGGAAGGAGATTGTGGTGGAGAATATCAAAGATGCCCAGAAAGTCTGCTGACTGATCAGCCATTGGATAGTCAATATTAAACTGTCCTAAATTGTTTGAGAAGCCCTAATTAGTCTCAAATCAGGATGCCCTAAGGAACTCCTCCTCTGGTATCCTACTACGACATGGTAAAGATTGTGACAGGCCTTACTTTGTGTGCCAACAGTATCAGAGGCTGAGTGGGTAGCAACACCTGGCAGGGCTGTTGCGAAATGCGTTTGCTGCTGAACTGCATTTGATCACCAAACATTTTGCTTAGTTAATTAATTAATTAGATTTCTATGCTGTTCATTCCTGAACAAGTCAGGCTCTGAGCAGCTGACAAAGATTTCAATCCAAATTTTAAATCCATAATTTACAGAATTAAAACTGTGTGTGTGTAAAGTGCCGTCAAGTCGCAGCCGACTTATGGCGACCCCTTTTTGGGGTTTTCATGGCAAGAGACGAACAGAGGTGGTTTGCCAGTGCCTTCCTCTGCACAGCAACCCTGGTATTCCTTGGTGGTCTCCCATCCAAATACTAACCAGGGCTGACCCTGCTTAGCTTCTGAGATCTGACGAGATCAGACTAGCCTGGGCCATCCAGGTCAGGGCAGAATTAAAACTACATATCATAAATTTAAAACCAGGCACCCTCAGCTAATTGAAATGTTTTGGCTGACTCTGTGTGGCTTTGTTTAAATTAATGCTACTATCTTTCTAGTGGTTAAGCAGTTGTTTGTGATCATACTCTGTGCTGCACTATATATTATAATGGATGGGGTTTATATATTGTTTTAAGAACATGTAGTCTAAAGAGTTGTCCTGGTCATAGAACCCCTTTGATTGATAGGAGTTTGAATAGAATTGGGAGAGTGGCAATTAGAACTCTGACTGTTAAGAACTGGAAGTCAACTGATAAGAGAATTTATGAGGCAGAGCTTGGAAACAGCTGTGTGAGCCGTAAACTATCTGGTGGAGGATTCTCCTCAGGTGGAGGAATCTCCTCATGAACCAGCCAGCTTGCCGATGGAGCCTACTCAATCCAACTAACCCCCTCCCCGGCGGACCCTCCCTTTGTCTGACTGCTGACTCATCTACTTTCCACACCTTTACCACATAAGAGTGCAGGGATTTTACACAAGCTTTAAATAAAAACAGAGTGCTTTAAACAGTCATGAGCCAGTCTGCATACAGTGGATTTTCATTGTAACATTACAAGCCTAATTGCAGACCTGGACACAGGATGTGGTTTCATTTATGAGTTATGAATAGGGTTGCCAACCTCCAGTTGGGGTCTGGAGATCTCCAGCTATTACAGTGGATATCCAGGCAATAGAGATCAGTTCCCCTGGATAATATGACTGCTTTGGAGGGTGGACTCTATGGCATTATACCCTGCTGAGCTCCCCCCTCCCCAGTCTCCACCCTCCCCAATTCTTCAAGTATTTCCTAACCCAGAGCTGGCAACCCCAGTTATGAACTTTGAAGTCTGCAGCCAGCGCAGCAGGATGAGATCAATAAGAGTAATGCATCTTTTGCTTTTATCAAGGGTGTCAGTAATGTGTGTCCCCCCCCCCCATCCTTTTCTGCATGGGCATTGGTAAGTCAGCTGGTGTGGATGAATAAATGAAATGCAACTTACGATTGTTTTGATGCAAAAATAAGCACTGTTTGCAAGTTGGAGTAATGTCCCTGTGTTCCCATATTTACAACCATATTCCTATAGTTATTGCCTCCCATTTCAATTTCCCATTTATTTTACAAAACACCAGTTCAATCTAGGCTTCATCTACTGTTGAATCCATTCTTACTTGACAAGTACTGAGCACAGATGGAACACCATTATTGTTAATTTTTTCCTTCTGTTTTGAAACTGGTCCACCTTAGTCAGAGAAGCTTTAATTTCTTTTTGTTCTGTAAAAAAAAGTTTTATCCAGAAAAAAAACATCTGCATGAATTTAGAAGAATACTCCGGTGATTATCAAACATATCTTAAATAATTGAGCGAATGCTATTCTAGGTGGTTTTCCTTGCCGTGTGTGTGTGTAAAGTGCCGTCAAGTCGCAGCTGACTTATGGCGACCCCTTTTTGGGGTTTTCATGGCAAGAGACTAACAGCGCCTTTCTCTGCACAGCAACCCTGGTATTCCTTGGTGGTCTCCCACCCAAATACTAACCAGGACTGACCCTGCTTAGCTTCTGAGATCTGACGAGATCAGGCTAGCCTGGGCCATCCAGGTCATACAAAGCTGGAAATCAACTGTTGCCAATTGTCCCAGATACCCAAATCACAATACAGCATTCATGAATAGAAATAGTATAGATAACAAACTCATCTTGATTCCTGCTACTTTTCCAAGGAAAGATACAAACATATGACACTGTGTGGTACTGAGGCAGACTTAGCTCAGTGCTGTCTGCTCTGGCTGACAGCGGTTTTCCCTGCTTCTGCTACATGAGATCATTCACTTGAGGATGCTGAGATTGAATATGGAACCTTTTGCTTACAGAGCACATGCTTAGCGTTGCCAGCCTCCAGGTACTGGCTGGCAATCTCCTGCTATTACAACTGATCTCCAACTGATGGAGATCAGTTCACCTGGAGAAAAGGGCCACTTTGGCAATTGGACTCTATGGCATTGAAGTCCCTCCCCTCCCCAAACAATGCCCTCCTCAGGCTCCACCCCTAAAACCTCCCACCAGTTGCCAAGAGGGACCTGGCAACCCTACAGATGCTCCATCCCTAAGTCTCTTTGCTAGGAGCATATAAGGCAGCTGTTCCTACCTAAAGGCACACTTCATGGCCTGGGGTAACCAATAGGTAAATTATGGCTCTGGGTACATAACTAGAGTTCCCTTCAAACCCTATGACTACATATAATGAGCTAATTAGGAGAAAGTAAGTTTGGTTCACTTCTTTAGAGACGGCAGGGGTGGCATACCTGGCTGACTAAACCCCTACCTGTAGTTCAATTATAGTAGTAATAATAATAATTAATAACGATAATAAACATTTCCACATAACGAGCTACTCAGCCCAGGGTGTGCTGAAGCACAGCGCCACTTCGCAGTACCCGTAGGTGCAGTGTATGCATGCTTGGTGATGCAGAGGCCCCATAGACCAGCTGCCCTTGTCTCCATGAGTTAGAATGGCAGAAGATCTCAGTGCTTCTTTCTCTCTCCTCCTAGACATAGTTTCACAGGCACTGAGTGTTGCTTTCTAAGCACTCTGATGCTAGGGCTATGTTACAAGGCTCTTAGCTTTGAAATAATATTTACTTATTTATTATATTTCTACCCCGACCTCCCCAGCCAAAAGTGGGTTCTGTGCTCCTCTAGAATCAGCCCCTCCCTTCTGGTGACAGTTACTTGTAACCAACTGACGCTGCCAACTGTCAGTATCTCTGTATCACTCTGTGTTCACTCTCTGCCTCATACTCTCTCTTAAGATGCCACAATGTTTTAGTTAATATGAAGTAAATGTTATAGAAACCTCTAAAGGAAAATGTTGATTGTTTTAAAGGACTTTTTAAACATTTATTAAATACAGTTTTCTTCAATTTTAATACATGTGCTGTTCATATTCCTCCGCATATATAGTTTTTGGCTGTTTTGAACTCTGCTGCTTAAAACAGGTGGAATATCCTGCACCAAGTGAGTGCTGGGATATTGCCCCACAAAAGGGATTGGATTAATTTCCATTTCCCCTCTTCATGGCCAACCCCCAGATCTCTGCCTCCACAGTCTCCCACTGGTTGCCAGGGCTTGCCTTGCCTAACAACCCTATTACTTTATAATGCCTCACTATATTTGTCCCCCACAACTATCACCCTCTCTGAGGAACTGATGGGCCAAAGGAGACAACTGGTATTATGACTAAATGCCAGTAAGCCATAATTTCTCCCTAAATGCAACAATGGCATGTATCTAACCATGAAATCGACACTGAAGTCTTTGGAAGAGGAGAAAGAGATTTCCACTGTTTCCCTGTTCCTGCTGCAGAACCCTACTTTGCCCAACAGTTGCCCCATAGGATCAAAAGGGGGCTGTGTAGACTGCAGTAGGAAGGCGGAAGCAGAAAAATCTTGCTCCACAAGGTCTGTGGATGGTTGGATACACCTCACTATTTCAGTTGAAATACTAATCT
Source organism: Euleptes europaea (assembly GCF_029931775.1). NCBI lineage: Eukaryota > Metazoa > Chordata > Lepidosauria > Squamata > Sphaerodactylidae > Euleptes > Euleptes europaea. The sequence goes on along the minus strand of NC_079317.1, from coordinate 23,699,414 downwards.
TGCAGATTGCAAAAGGGGCCTCAGGTTCAGATATTTGGCATAAACTGTGGGTGTCCTGTGAGTCTGGACAAAATGGAAACATATTTTCCTTGGTTGTGTTCCTCGTTGGTTGTGTTCCTAGGGAGAGCCAGTGTAGTGTAGTGGTTAAGAGTGGTGGTTTGGAGCGGTGGACTCTGATCCTGAGAACTGGGTTTGATTCCCCACTCCTCCACATGAGCGGCAGAGGCTGTTCTGGTGAACTGGATTTGTTTCCCCACTTCTACACATGAAGCTTGCTGGGTGACCTTGGGCTAGTCACAGCTCTCTCAGCCCCACCTCCCTCCCAGGGTGTCTGTTGTGGGGACGGGGGAAGGGAAGGTGATTGTAAGCTGGTTTGATTCTCCCTTAAGTGGTAGAGAAAGTCGGCATATCAAAACCAACTCTTTTTCTTCTTCATTCATCTGCCTCTTTTTTCTCACCTCATAAACGTGTGCTGTGATGAAAGACAACCTTAAAGTATTTCTTATCAGTTGACTGGAGAAAATAAGATTATTTTCCGATTAGGTATGTTATTAAATGTTATGGCTGGGTATCATGAAGGAATTTATTACTGCCAAAGGCATTAAACTCTCCTAAAGTCTCGCAAATGCCTACAGATTGCAACTGAAGCCTCCCACTGGGCTTGCGTTCTTCTTCTCTTTCAAAAGCTGCTGGAGGTGCGTAAGGTGCCGAGCAGTCTATTTTGGAGCATCCTCCCCAACAGAGCACAACAGGGTGGATATGTTAATTCAGATATTCTAATGTCAGCATGTGGGGAAACAAACTTTTCTTAAAAGCTTTGTCTGATTCAAAAGGTACATGTCCTGATAGTACAAGGCTAGCTCTAGTATGGGCCTTCTTTTTTAATAAATAAATAAATAAATAAATAAATTCCTCAGGATTAGGAATCAGCATCAAATATATGCACTTGAGGCCTATGAATGAATAGGGTTGCCATTAGGGTTGATAACCTCCAGGTAGTAGCTGGAGACCTCCTGCTATTACAACTGATCTCCAGCCGATAGAGATCAGTTCACCTGGAGAAAATGGCCGCTTTGGCAATTGGACTCTGTGGCATTGAAGTCCCTCCCCTCCCCAAACCCCGTCCTCCTCAGGCTCTGCCCAAAAACCTCCCGCCAGTGGTAAAGAGGGGCCTGGCAACCCTAGCTGCCAGCTCTGGGTTGGGAAATACCTGGAGATTTTGGGGAGGGGGATCATACACACATATACGCACAGCTTTCTGTTTCTATATGATTAGTTCTCTGGAGTACCTCTTTGTCTGGCTAACTTATTGGTTCTGTACACCGAGGGAAGCTCATGGCTGATCAAGGTATTTTATCAACCCAAGCAATGCACCCTTTGTTCCCCTGGACCCTCTCTGATCTCTCCACTCCACTGCTGTCCCTCACTTTGTGAACAAAAGCTAGAGAAAATTCTTTTCATTTTATTTATTCATGTCATTGACACCTCACCTTTCTCTCCAGTGGGGACCCAAAGTGACTCACATCGTCCTTGCCTCCTCCATTTTATCCTTGCAACAATTCTGTGAGGAGGTTTAGGCAGCAGCAGAATGACCGACCCAAGGTCACCTAGCAAGCTTCCATGCCAGAGTGGGCATTCAAACTGGTGCCTCCCAGATTCTAGTCCAACATTCTAGCCACTACGCCATGCCGGCCCTCTCTTTGTTCACTTCTCATCCTTCTTACAGAACTAGGCAGACCTGTGCATTGTAGAAACTAAAGGTACACAATGCCAGAGCCCTACCTCAATCATTTGGGTCTCATGGCTGTCCTGAATGAAGTAAGAGCACATCCTAAGAGAACACAGCACATTTCATGGGAAGATCATATTGGTGGGCAAGGTCCTCTGCCAGTATACCAACCAAGGCACTTTCATGACTTTCTAAGGAATCTTAAGCTTCCTAGGAATTCAGGAGGACCTGGAGAGCCGCAGCTAATCAAAGTCGATGAGAGTGTGTTAAATGGACCGATGGTTTGTAAAACAGCTTCACACCATCAAAGCTTGAACATCACTGTTGTAAGTAGTCAAATGTACCTTGTACTATGTATGCATGCCAAGGGCACAAATCTTTTTACTTAAAGCAAAACAAAAAATGACAGTATTGACCTGTGCCAGTAACATAGCTGCAGTTGTTATCTAGGGTTGCCAGCTCCGGGTTGGGAAATACCTGGAGATTTTGGGGGTAAAGCCTAAGGAGGGTGGGGTTTGGGGAGGGGAGGGACTTCAATGCCATCAGGTCCAATTGGCAATGCGGCCATTTTCTCCAGGTGAACCAATCTCTGACGCCTAGAGGTCAGTTGCAATAGCGGGAGAACTCCAGCCACCACCTGAAGGCTGGCAACCCTTTTATTATCAGATATGTAAAAGAATATTATCTCAATATTTATATATTTTCTTACTTTCTTCATTTATAGTCCACGTTTCTCACTGAGACTTAACAAGGGTAACATTTTCCCCACCTTAAACATGAAGATATCTAATAAATCTATTAAAAGCAGACCTTGTTTAAAATTTATTTTATGTATTTAGAACATTTTTAGCCTGTCTTTTTGTCCAGTCGTAGACTCAAAGCAGAACTTTGCCAGCTTCTGCTGACGCCTGAAATGTTACCCGTTCCATGATCTAGCCTGGGAAAGGAAGACAGATCAGCAAATGAGAAGCGTTTTAACAGACGGCTTGGCTCGCCTGCCTTCAGAACATTCAAGAACCTGAAATGTTTAAAAGGTCTTCGGGGATTGGCTCCTTTTGAAGACCCATTCATTATCCCCATATGACTCCAAGGCCAACACTAGGCTTGCAAATGTTAGGGAAATAATCATATGTTTTAAAGGAAATAACACCATTTGGCAGCTTTGCTTCTTCCTGAGACCGAAACCTCCCACCTCCCCCCACACCCAAGTCTTGCATCTTCTTGGCCCTGACACATGAGACAACCATTAGATCCCCATGTTTCCTAACAGAGGGCTGTGGCCCACAGAGAAAATAAGCCCAGTAATTAATCTTTCACAGTCAAGCCTCAGAGTACTTTGCAGCATCAGCAGCTGGGCATCTTGGGGTGGGTGCCACAGCCTCAAGACTTGCACTAGGAACTATTTGCCTAAGCCTGGGAACTAGGGTTGCCAGCTCCTTCTTTGCCTCTGGTGGGAGGTTTTTGGGGCAGAGCCTGAGGAAGGCGGGTTTTGGGGATGGGAGGGACTTCAATGCCATAGAGTCCAATGGCCAAAGCAGCCATTTTCTCCAGGGGAACTGATCTCTATCGGCTGGAGATCAGTTGTAATAGCAGGAGATCTCCAGCTAGTACCTGGAGGTTGGCAACCCTACTGGGAACCTAACCTGCTTCCTTGTGCTCAGAGCCCTTTCCGGGCACCACAACAGACTGTATGTTGGACACTCGCTATGAATACCAGCCCCGTGGTGATAAGAACCTGTTCCTCTGCTCTTGCCTGGTCAATATCTATTGTATTGTATTTTAATCCAAGAAGTTCAGGGCTGCATTCACAATACTGACTCCCTCTTTTGAGCCTAGGGTTACCAACTGCTGGCTGGGAAATTCCTGCAGATTTGGGGGTGAACCCCCCAGGGTTTGAGGAAGGGTGGGACATAAGCAGGCTGTAATGCCATAGAGTCCACCTCCTAAGCAGCCATTTTCTCTAGGGGAACTGATCTATGTAGTCTGGAGACCAGTTGTAATTCCAGGAGATCTCCAGGCCCCACTTGGAGGCTGGTAACCCTATTTGAACCTTACAGCAACCTTATGAAGTAGGTTGGGTTCAGTGAGAGGTGACTGGCATAAAGTCACCCTTTGAGTTTCATGGGCAGGTGGAGATTTGAATGTGCGTTTCCCTGGACACTCATTTCTTAGAGGTACAAGAGCTTCTTCTATCATTTGGGGGATTAACCCACAAGGTGGGAGGGAAGGCAGCATAGTATAGCCCAATCTCATCCTATCTCAGAAGCTAAGCAGGGTCGGTACCTGGAAGGGAGACTTCGAAGGTAGACTATGCACAGGAAGGCAATGGCAGCCACCTCTGCTTGATCGCTTGCCTTGAAAACCCCCACCAGGTGTCACTATAAGTCGGCTACAACCTGACAGCACTTCACACACACAACCTACAACGTTTTTGGGGTTTTTTTTAGATTTCAGATTTTTTCTCTCTGCAACCCTGGAGCTTTTCTAAAGTTTGTAGAAAGATCTGTCTTATCTGTCCATGGCCCCAATCGCTGGATCTAAGTATCCACAGATGGTGTCATGTTGAGAATTACATATATTGATTGTGTGCTGCATGAAGTAGTAAAGTGTCCTGCCTTCCTCCCGCAACAAAAGCCGACAGTGACCTGTTGATCTGCAAGCAATGCCACTCGGCGACCAAGCATCCGGACAGCTGGTGCCTGTTGCAGAGAGGCTATCTGTTGTGATTTTCCTTAAAAGCCTGGCACTTTGCTGAGGCCCATTGGAACATCGAAAGGGTGTTTTTTTCTTCTTCGCTGAAATTGCTTCCACATTTCTATGGCAAATCCCAGTGAGGTAACATTTCCATTTATCATTCCAATCAGTGAAACTAGGATCTCAAATCTAAACCGGGGTGTGTGTGTCTCTCTAAACAAAATGTTGCATAGCATGTATCGCTGCTCCCCATAGAAAACTGACTTTGTTTATGATGGCATAGTTCTGTTCTTTATCTGAAACTATTCATACATTCTGGCTCCCCTCCCCTCTTCCCTTACACACACTTCCCAAAATCCATGTTTCCGCTTTAGCCTCCGGGTTTGGAAACATCAGGGGATTTTCTTTTCAGTTCTCAAAACTGCATATGGCATACTTTTGGAATGGGAAACCTGCTGTGGCCCAAGTACATGGTCTAGGGATAAAATATGTATTGTCAATTTGTCTTTCTAATTTGGGGTTCTTACACAAAATCTGTTCTTTATGATGTTTCTGCACGACACTTTCTCTCTTCCTATATACACTTTCAGAATTATGTATATACTCTTTTATGCAGAAACACTATAAGCAACACACACATATATCTTCCCTTTCCAATTGCTGTCCTAAGTGACGTTTGTAGATGTGCTGCTCTAAATGCATACTGAAGTTCCTGTAAACCAGTGATGGAGAGTCTAGTCTGAGTGCTGCTCCACATTGAAACCAACACCAACAACTGGTTGTGTTCTTTAGGCAAAAACAACAACAACACACACACACACACACACAACAACCTTACGTTACCGAGCATGTTTGTAAAAACAACCTAACCTGCTGCAGGGTTGCCAGCCCCTCAGAGTTGCCAGCTGGTATTTCCTACCACCACTCAAAGCAGTAGCAAGAGAAAAATAAAATAAAAGCTGTCAGTGTGACATCACTGCCAGGAAAACACAGAAATGGTTTTTCTCTCTAGGGGTCACTGAAAAATTTAGTTTTACCACAGAGTTTCAGCCAATTCCTAGACAGCTGTGAAGTCACATCCAGGATTCCCCAAAAGTAACTTCATGCCATTGGCCAATGTTCCCCACCCCCCATATCCCCATCCTCCTCCCAGTCTCCTGTTTTGGCTGCCAGGCAAGGCCTGGCAACCTTGTGAAGGGGCTTATGAGATAGTTCCACGGAGTTCATCATAACCAAAGAGAATAGTGTGTGTGTGTGTATGTGGGGGGAATCCAAAGTTATCACTTCATTCTACAATCAGCAACGGCAGACAAATATTGGAGAAATATACTATTTTAACCAGAAAGTTAGAAAAGATTAGACCCAGTACTCTTTAATTTCTCTTGAAACACTATGTGCAAAACATGCAGTTGCAAGCTTGGAGCAATGGGTTACTGTAGATTGGATCTGGCCTGCAGTGGTAAACTCAGCTCTGCCTCTTCTCTTCCTCTAGGGCAGGGGTGGGGAACATCAGGCCTGGGGGCTGTTTAAGGCCTGTGAAATCATTTGGTCTGGCCCTTTGTGGGTCCTGGCAGATCTCTAGCTGAGAAGGTCCTAAGACTGGTGATCCGCCCCCTCCTGTGGACAGGAATAGCCTCTATTCAAGGCGGATGTGAGTTTGTTTTGCCGAGAAAAGGAACCTTCTTTCCACCTTGCAGAACAGTCATTAGCTATGGAGCTGCTAGAACCACCCAAGAAACTGTATTAACCCTTTCCCACCTGGGCCGTGGAGAAACGTATTCCCTCTGTACCACAAGAGGGCTGGGGGTAGAAGTGGCGACAATGGAGAGGTTAAAGGGGCAGGGGCAGAATGCGCGCGGGGGGGGGGCAATTTCTTAGCCAGTGTGTCCTCATTTCACCCCTGCCGGCGGAGGTAGCAAGAGCCGGCTGTAGAATCCGGCCCCGACCATGCAGAGCAGCATCAACTCTGGCGTGTGGCTGGACGGCTATGCCCGGCTGGTGCTTCAGACCATCCTGTGTCACCAGGTGGGCGAGTGCGCCACCGGTTGGATGCCTGCCTGCTTGCCCGTGCGGGGGTGGGGGTCATCTGGGGCAGCTGCCTGCTTGGGGCTTGGTTGGCTAATTTTTAAGTTGATAATTTTGTATGGCCCACGAATGATGTTATAAATATCCAAATGGCCCTTGGCGGAAAAAAGGTTCCCCACCCCTGCTCTATGGGATCACCCTCCTCCAAGCCCTGAAGGTCCTCTGACAGAGACATTTCCTAACAATTAAGGCCCATTGAAGAGATGTTTACAGTCATTAAGAAACTATATCATTCCTTTGTCACGGGCTCTGGTTTCTTTGGGCACCCATTTGTACCTGCCCCTACTTGGGCATTCATGGGCCATTTATGCAGGGCTGTTACCTGCAGTCACCCTCCCCCCCCCCCCCGCACTGACTGCTCTGGTGCTTCGTTTTGGTCCCCCGGAATTACTGCTCATCTCCAGACTACTAAAATCAGTTCCCCTGGAGAAAATGGATTATTTGGAGAGTGGATTCTGTGGCACTGCACCCTAATGGGGTCCCTGTCCTCCTCAGGCTCCATCCCCAAATCCCCAGAAGGTTCCCAACTTAGATCTGGCAATCCTACTGTCCCATCCCCCCACTGGTGGCCAGGGGGGACCTGGCAACCCTAAATCCTATGCAGTTACTCCAGTCTAAACCCATTGGAATTAATAGTCTGTAAACATCTCTTCAATGGGCCTTAATTGAAATTAAATTAAATTAAGAGTGGAGTCACTCTCCTTAGGATTGCACTATTAGTTATATAAATGGAGGAAGAGGGAAGGGACCAAAAAAAGGAAATTGGATCTTAGAAGGGAATGTTTACTCCTAAACAATGCTGGCACTGAATGTATTGTTCTCTGCTGATACCTTCATAATCATCCATTTGGTTTTATGACTGCGTAATCGGTCACCTCCTAAAGCCTGCAAAACAAAACAATTTTTTTGTTGTGAATTGTTGCCTAGAAACCTGCAATGAGTCAACTCCATTCAAAGAAACCGGCAATGCTTTTGTAGGGTCACAAACATGGCACAATTCATTATGGAGCAATGGGTAGCCCCAAGAAAACTCACCTTTCGTACTGGAAAGGGAAAGTAGCTCAATCGATGCAGCCATGGGTCATTAAGAGTTAGTCATTTTTAAACCATTGGGAACCAAAATATGTAGAAAGTGTAAAACAGAGGTTGTTTATGCATAGGTACTTTCACTCACGTTCACCCCCAATCTGACTCGGTTGTTCCTTGGAGTTATGCATGAGTTTTCTGTCCATTAGAGATGACCCCGTGGCCAGTCTTCACAAATCCTGGGTCTTCCTGTTCCTGTAATAACCCAATTCTTCGATCTTTGCTGAGATCATCCCGGGTGAAATCTCCATGCATAAGCCAAAGCGCGCAACAGGGGAGTTGGGGTGTGTGTGACGTTTTTCTCACAGTAAGCACTACAGCCAATTACAAAGCAGCATTACAAGGGGTGGGGACTTCAATGCTTCCTGATTTTTGTCTCCACCTGGAGTTCTTTCTGAGCAGACATTCACATAAGAATGGGTTTTAAAACGACGCTTGAGTTTCTCTCCCCCCCCCCATTCCTTTTAAAGAGCACTGGTTTTTTAATTGTTTTGTAAAATGGCACTTGGGTTTCCACCTGGGTGGGAGAGGGGAGCTGGACATTTTTTCTCACAGTAAGCACTACAGCCAATTACAAAGCAGCGTTTTCAAGGGGTGGGGAGACGCTTCTGGAGTTGAGCTTTGTGACTGCTTGTGCAAAGCAGTTTTTGGATTCGCAATGGAACAGTGTGGGTCGAGCGAGCATCGAACCCCAGGTAAAACTCCCGTGCATAAACAACCAGAGTCTTTCTCCATGGAAATGTGACTTCTTCTGCTATTGCTCCCCAATCCCCAGCAGCTGGCATGCTGCTTCTGGATATTTTGGTCCTCTCCACTAATAGCCATTGATAGACCTATACTTTCTGACAATCCCGCTTTCTTTCCCCATGCGGGCAGTGAATTTGTCAGGCTGCCCTGTGCACTGGGGCTCTCACCACCAGGCATTAGTATCTTGCGGGAGGGGGTGCACACTTACCAAAAATTTATCCATTTGCATTTCATGATATTTTTCCTTATTCCATGGGCTTGGATTCTTTGGACAAGGAATAGATAAGCACATTAATTCCTACAAACATTTCTGTATGCACAGAACATTGAAGCTAACAGAATGCTCCAGGCTGCATGTGTCAGAGCCCCTAGGAGCACACCAGGACCCCCTGCCTAGCAGCAGTGATAGAAATGGCATGGCTGCAGGAGAACTGAATAGTGATTATCCAGAGCAACCATAGGGTTGCCAGGTTTCCTCTGGCCACTGGCAGAGGATGAGGGGATAGGGTTGCTAGATCCAGGTTTAGAAACTCCTGGAGATTTGGGGGTAGGCCCTGGGGAGGTCAAGGACCTCAGCAGGGTACAAAGCCATAGAGTCCACCCTACAAAACATCCATTTCCTCCATGGGAACCGATCTCTGTAGTCTGGAGATGAGCTGTCATTCCAGGGGACCCCGACACATCCCACCTGGAGGCTGGCATCCCTAGCGCAACAGCTTTCACAAAAGGTCCCAACCACAGACCATCGGTTCAATTATATCAATGCAGAATGTACAGCCACTGCCTTCCTTGGGGGTAGTTTATCCAGGTTTAGAAGAGGCTGGACAAAAGACCAGAATCAGAAATTATCCTCTCCTAGGAACAGCCAAAATAGCCGCCCTCCTGGCTGTTTCCATGCACTTCTATTCCTGACATTCCACGCTCCCCTTTCACAGTTTACTACAGGAAGAAGAGTCGGCCATGAGCTTCTGCGATTGATTGGGCTGCATGGATCCCATGCCACATGCTCTGCCGCTGAGATCCAAAGCAGCTGTTGTTGGAGTCTGGGTAAGAGGTTTCAAAGGAACTCTGTGGCCCCTTTCCTAGCAGCTGCATGGGTCTTTCCTGCAGGTAATGGTGAGGAATCTGGCAGGTTTCCCTGTCCCCCTTTTTTTTAGTCCTCAGTACTAGCTTCTAAAGGCTCTCTAAGTTTCATTGTTGAGATGGCAGCGCCAAAGTTGGTGTCCTGAGGAGACATTAGTGGTGGAGTCTGGCCTTTTTGTGACTTTGCCTAAATTGTCTCATATATATGCTGACTCCTCCCTCTCCACCCCCACCTCTTTCTCAGGGCCAAAATAGAAGTGAGGGCAGCCACTGGTCCATCCCATGGCCACCAATGCTGTTTGCAGACGTCTTTCATGTCACCTACTTGCCTAGTGCCTTTAACTGGAGATGCCGGGAATTGAACTGGGGACCTTCTGCATGCCAAGCAGATGGTCTACCACTGAGCCACAGCCCCTTTCCTCTGTCTTCTTTTATGAAGCTGCTGTAGACTGAGTTGGGTCCTTGGGCTATCAAAGTGAGTACTCTCTACTATGAATGGCATCACTGCCAGGGTTTTAGGGCAAGATTTTTATTATCACCTACTACTTGATCTTTTAAAACTGGAAATGCCAGGAATTGAACTTGAGACATTCTGCACACAATGCAGATGTGCTACTACTAAGCCATGCTCCCTTCCTAAATGAAGTTGCCTTGCTGTGGCTCAGACCCATTAGTCTATCAAGGTCACTACTGTCTATTCTGTCAGTGGCCTCCAAGGTCTCATGCAGAAGCCTTTCACATCACCTACTACTTAGGGAGGAGCTGGCTCACTGATAGAACATCTGCTTGGCGTGCAGAAGGTCCCTGGTTCGATTCCTACCATCTCCAGTTAAAAGGATCAGGCAATAGGTAATTTGAAGAACCTCTGCTTTAGACCCTGGAGAACTGCTGCCAGTCCAAGTAAACAATATTGACTTTGATGGACCAAAGGTCTGATTCAGTATAAGGCAGCTCCATGTGTTCATATGTAACCCTTTTAACTGGAGATACTGGGGACTGGACCTGTGACCTTGTGCATGCAACGCAGATGCTCTCCCATTGAATCACCTCCCACTCCCAATTTATATCCTGTTCTGACACAGTTAACTACCATGGATTTCTACTACATGTATTTATAGATTTCATGCAACTTCTTCTGTTCTTAACACATACTTCACAGTGATAATGGGATTCACTCCCTTTCTTCTTTCCCACATTCGGCAGTAAATCCTATATCTTCATCCACACCCATGATGCTTGGCAAACTTTATTTTTTGATTTTCCAAGAGTGGGATTTCCTCAGGAATATGTAATTACTCACATTTGCCTCTGTCATTCCTACTGTTAATCATACTTCCTTCACCCCCTCTCTCTCTCTTTCACACACACAGGCAGGCAGAGGAAGAAAAAAAGAGAACAAATTGTTTTGTGTTTTTGTATTTTTAGAGAAGGAGCCTCCCAGCTCTTCCCCAATTGAAACAGAATAATTTCATCCCTACTACAGGGATGAACACCAGTGGGTAGACATTTTAACCTTCCAGGACATTCAGTTGCTGATTTAAGACTAGCAGTTCTCTTACAAAGGGATTTCAAAGGGTGATTAGAAAGAGAGACTACTGAATTACAACTAATAATGAAGCTCAAGACAATGCATTCTCCTGGATTGAATAGGAACCTGAGATTCTCATTACCAATGCTGATTGCTCCACACCTACTCTGCAAATTACACCTAATCCAATCATGCCTGCTACTGTCATTTACCTGCTATTGATAGTTACCTGCTATTTCCATTGGGTGTGTGAATTCACTCTTCTCTACTTAAGGATAGATAGACTCACATTCTAGCTGTATCTGAAGAAGTAAGCTGTGACTCACAAAAGCTCATACCCTGTCAGAAATATTGTTACTTTAAGGTGCTATTGGATTCTTGCTCTTTTCTGTCCCTACTACAGAGTGGTTTTTAATTGAATGGGCACAATATATCTTGTAAAAATAATCTTTTTCAGGATTCCAAGGACGCTCCTTTAAAAAGTGACATTTTTCATTTGAGAGATCTCGTAGATGCATGTCATCAAGCCTCAGAACAGGGATGTCATTGAATCTATGGTCTGTGGCACATCTTTGTAGTCTTACACCTTTATCCTGGAGGAACGGTTGCCTTTCTCTGTCAGCTCCTTATACATAGTATGTATGGAGACATACATTTTTCTTTGAAAGTTTGAGCTGAGCAAAACCTTCTCCTTGAGTTTTAGGACATTTTTTCTCTCTCTTGGCAGAGGGGAGAGGAGTCAATTGGTCTCCAGCCTCACCCACCAAGGCTTTAGAAATGCAAATGATAGGTCTGTCTAGGTACAGTGAGATGGTCAAGTCACATCCACAGACACACATACCCCTCCAGCTAGAAAGGTGACACCCAGCAGGGAACAGAGTTCTGAAAGACTTAAAGTGCTAGAAAGACTTCAGGAAAAACTTCCTGGAGACTTCAAGAAAAGGTTCTTTGACCTGGCCTGACCTGGCCAGTGGGAAAGAGAGATGATGAAACTCCTGGGCATCAGGAGGAGGGTGTACTGGCTGGGCAGGCTGGCAGGGCTGCTACTGCAGTGCGGTGCTGAGGGAGTTGAGAATGGGCGTGGCAGAATGCGAAGGAGGGAACAGAAGCCGAGGCTTCTGCAGCCTGATGGCTAAGTGGAGACAGCGGGGAATGCAAAGTCCGGTAAACAATCCAAAAGTCAGGCCTGGGGCTGATACTTATCAGAGGCTAGACAGCAGGGGGGTCAAATAGGCAGTCCCAGGTCAGGGTCACTAGCAGTCCGCTGGTCATTTTCCTAAGTCAATCCAAGGTCGAAAGCGGGCAAGAGAGTACCCGAGTGGCGCATGACTGAGGCCAGAGTTCAGCATGTTGCATCCACATTTCAGCAGGGTTTTGCCGCACCTTATCTGGGCGGTTATCGGAGTGAGCTTTATCCTGCCATCACTCACTGTCACCTTCAGCCGTAGTAATCTCTTTACGTCTCAGTAACCTAGCTGAGCGTCGACTTTCACTAAGCAGCTGTCACATTATTAATACTTTATCATATTCTTGCAACAAATATGGTCGTATTCAGATGTTCTGAACAGAGCCAAAATCAATTCCTCTCCATTCAGAATCATATCACTAATTCTGAAATTTTGAAATAAAAATTTGTTGGGCGGGTCTGCTTTTCAAGCTTTCTAAATCATCCAGGCCACTCACCTGAGGTGGGGGAATTACCTGCCCCAGTCCCAATTTCTTGCCCTGAGGAAAGGGAGAAAAAATTGGCTTCACATAATGACACTCTAGGAATTTCCCCGGTCTTTATGGTAAAGACCATAGAGACTGGGGGGCCGCCAAGAGCATCACCCAAACTCCGTCCTCCCTAGGCACCATCCCCCATATTTACCAGAATTTGCTGAGGCAGTTTAAGGAACCCTGAGCGCATACCGAGTAAACAGAGCCAATCAATGCGTGGTGGCCAGTAGGATCTTCCGCCCTGATCCCACTTGAATGCATGAAGTACTTTATAGTGAGTCAGAACTTTGGTCCATCAAGGTCAATCATGTCTGCTCTGGCTGGCAGTGGATCTTCAGAGCATCAGGCAGAAGTCTTTCACATCACCTGCACTTGACCCTTTTAGCTAGAGATGCCGGGGATTGAACCCGGGACCTTCTGCATGCAAACTAGATGCTCTGCCATTAAGCAATGGCCCATCCCTGACGCACTGATATTATTTCTATTGAGAACATCTGCATAGGGCTTAGTGTCACAGGAAGAACTAAAAACAACATCTGGGCTCTCTGCCTGGTATATGGCTTCTCCCATACAACAGAATCAAAGCTTTCGATGATAAAAATAAACACTTCTCTCAGCTATGGGTGAACTCCCTTCAGTTCTATTCAGAATCACCTCAGTAATTATGAGCTTTCTCAGTAAGCATTTGGGGGAAATACCATCTGTTTTCAGGTACATTTTCCCTCACGTCAATTAGCAGCTCCAGAAGAATGATTTGTGTCAGGAAAAGCAGCATGAGGGGAAAGGGTTGACCTGACACTGCAGACCCAGGCCCAACTTTACCTCTGTTCTTTCCCCCATTGGCTTACTTTGGCAACCATGACAGTCTGCCTGTCTTTTGGACAACTGCATCTGGCAAGATGCCATCTTTCCCTCTGGACGGCTCTTTGGCCTTCCTTCAGGTGAAGGGATGGGGGCCCTTTTCTAGGCCTGTTGCTGTCTAAGCAGCTATTTTTTAGATGTGTGTGTTTTTTTTAAAGTGTACTTGAACATCCTTCAATGAAGTGTTTGTTCATCAGGGGCTTTCTTTTCCTGTAGCTGTTCCTGTTACCCCCTGAGCATACATAGCTTGGCCACACAGGAACAAGTTAGCGATTCTACATCCACGGGTATGCAGAAGAATATGACTTTGCAAATTAACCAAAAGGTGGGGGAGCAAAGAAAACACCCCTGACCTGATGAGGATTCAGTATGTTCCAGAAGTACAGAATGTTGAGAGCAGCTAAGTGGGGAAAAAAAAGGCATATATTGGACTCAGCTTGCTCTTGCCCCAGAAAACTACAACAATGTCAAAGGGTGAGATTTTAGGGGTGGACTTGGCACACTGCTTCCCATTCTTGCAATTGCTAGAGATTTTGTCCATCTTGCATTTATTTTTCAGAATTATACCCCGCCAGTTCAATTACTAAGAGTCAATGGAAGGTTGACAGGGGTGGGGGGTGGGGAGGGATCATGCCACCGTGAATATTTAAAGTTGGAGACAGCTTCATTAACAGTGAGAAGTGGGTGCTGCTTATCCACTCAGCATCTGCCCACCCGCACAGAATTGAAGCAGCAGTCCCGGTGTCTCCAGTTCCACCCTCTGATGCCCTCCAGCCAGGGCACACTGGCTCCCACCAGTCAGTGGCATTCAGTCTGCCTGCGATGGCAGTATAGACTACCACTGAACTCATGTCAACCTATATTCACCTGTGCAATCTCTGTCATATATCAATGATTGAATTTGTACTCCACCCTATCCAATAAGTTCAGGGTGGCTTACAACTTTGATTGATTTAATTTATTGGCCTAATCTTTGGCCTACTTGTTTTTGTAATGGATCCATCCAGCCAATCTCTAATTTATTTAGAAATTAAGTTACCTGATGCCACAGGCCGAGAGTCATGACTACTAAAACTAGACTTGTCTGCCATTTTGTCTGCCATTCCAGGATGAATAAAGAGCAGACTCTTTAAACCTCCATGTTATAAGTCAGGGATAACCAATTGGTGTCCCATAGTCCCCAATGGGCCCTGACCTGGATGGCCCAGGCTAGCCTGATCTCGTCAGATCTCAGAAGCTATGCAGGGTCAGCCCTGATTAGTATTTGGATGGGAAACCACCAAGGAATACCAGGTTTGTGCAGAGGAAGGCACTGACAAACCACCTCTGTTAGTCTCTTGCTATGAAAACCCCAAAAAGGGTCGCCGTAAGTTGGCTGCGACTTGAAGGCACTTTACACACACACACACACACACACAGTCCCCAATGGCCCTACTAAATATTGCTCAAGATATTTTTTTAAAGATCAGTTTTACTTGAAAAGAAGCAGTGAATTCATGTGCATATTTTGTATGACTGTTGTTGAGTTGCTTTCAGGAAAACCGATAAATAAATAACTAGTTTGGATCCTATGAATGAGTTCCAGGTGCACTAAGTCCCTACTGTGGAGTAAACTTCCTCTTCCATTAAACCACTGATCTTGCACAAACAGAAATTATAGTGGAAGAGGAAATTCACATCATGGCAGAGGCTACTTGGGGTGCATGTACCTTCTTCATAGGGACTAAGCCACTATTTCTTGAGTCAATCTTCAGAAACACATTCATTCCTGAACTACAACCCTCATTAAGGGTCTTTGTCGTCCGCCTGTATGCTCTCATGCTTCCTAACCACTGATTGTTAGGAGATGCCAGTTTTATCATGGAGACAAACCAATTCTTCTTCTTCTAGCTCCAGGGATCAGTGGAAACTCTATGGTTTTAATGCAGAGTTGACTGAGGCTGGCAACATGCAGTTTTCCAGGGTAGAGGCTGCCAGGGGAAGGGAAGGGAAGAACCAGAAGATGGGGGCAGATAAAGGTAGGCTGCCTGGAAGGCAGGAAGGAAAGAAGTCAGGAAGGAAAGAAGGAAGTAAGAAATGGGAAGAGGCTCCCATCATGTACCCAGGATTTCAGGCATTTCATGCTTCACTGTCACCACCCATTTCTTTCCTCGTTCTCTCTTCCTCACCTCTAAGCGTTAAGGCTTAGAACATTCTTCTGCTTCCCAGGAAGGGGGAAGCAAAAATCTGTTTTCATTCTATTCACATTCCTTCCCAAAACACGCCTCTCCCAACAATTGTCACCCTAAATACTATTTCACAACCAATGAAAGACAAGGAAAAAAATACCTCTGTTTTACTTTGATAACCATCTCGAGGCATTCTTCTCTCTTCATTTATTTTACTCCATTTACAGTTTACCTTTCCCACTGAGCCTCAGGATAGATTAAACAGTGTAAATTGATTTGATCAATAGGATGAGACATGTAATAAGCAATGCATTAGGACTAGGATTACAGAAATATGAGACAAGCATAGAATGATTCAGAATGCATATATAATGCAGAAATTATTTCATCATTAGAAAATAATGCAGTGATGAAAGGATAATACATACCACAAACATGTAATACATCCTATACTCAGTGGTATAGTTCACAGTCCCTTTCCCTACAGCATGGTTAAGAGCAGCAGACTCTAATCTGTAGAACTGGGTTTGATTCCCCAGTCCTCCATATGAGCAGCAGATTCTAATCTAGTGAACCGGGTTAGTTTCCCCACTCCTCCACATGAAGCCTTCTGGATATTCTTGGGCTAGTCACAGTTTGCTCAGAACTTTCTCAGCCTCACCAACCTCACAAGGAGTCTGTTGCGGGGAGGGGAAGGGAAAGTGATTGTAAGCCGGTTTGAGTCTCCTTAAAAAGGTAGAGAAAATCAGGGTATAAAAACCAACTCCTCCTCCTCCTCCTCCTCCTCCTCCTCCTCCTCCTCCTCTTCTTCTTCTTCTTCTTCTTCTTCTTCTTCTTCTTCTTCTTCTTCTTCTTCTTCTTCTTCTTCTTCTTCTTCTTCTATAAATGTCTTTCTGAACCATTCTTTTATAACATACCTGTATAACCTTTGTAGAAATGCCCTCCTGAACATTCTGTTGTACATAGCTGCAGAATGTCAAGTGTGGGATCAATCTTGACTTTTTTATTTGCCATCAAGTCACATCTGATTTATGGTGACCCCTAGTGGGGTTTTCAAGCCAAGAGACATTCAGAGGTGGTTTGCCATTGCCTGCCTCCACATCATGACCCTGGTCTCCCTTGGAGGTCTCCCATCCAAATATTAGCCAGGGCCGACCCTGCTTAGCTTCCAAGATCTGATGAGATCGGGCTAGCATGGGCTACCCAGGTCAGGGCCTCCTGACCTATAGCGAGCAAAAAAAGTACCTTTTAATTATTATTTAATATCATAATATTATTTAATAGCCATTTCATTTAAAATTGAACTGGGTAGATTATGTACAGCAATGGAAGTAAAAAAGGGATTAAAAGGAAACAGGCTTTTAAGACTTCCCATGGACCATATCTTCTAGAAGGGTAGCATGTATGTGTCTTTAAGCACATTAGTATTCTTAGAATACCTATTTTTTTAGACAAAAGTTTCTTTTAAAAAACTGATTTTGCAAATATAACAATCAAATAATAAACAAACCACTGGGATTGGAACAAATAGGTTATTATTCTCAAATATCACGTCCAGCAGCGATAGTGATAGCCTCAAATCCAGCTGCGCGTAGATGAATGCCAGCATTGTCTTTAGTATGCCAGAAACTCCCATCTCCAGATATTCACGCCAAAGACAGGTGTCTTCCAGTCTCACAATAAATGAAGCAATGACTATTTCTTTCCCATTTATAATAAATTTCGCAATAAATAGGCCAGGATTCTGAATGCTATATTGCATATATCCCAATACTTTTGCACACACAACAGAATTTTCTAGATTTCGCCTTTTGAAACAGCACCTTGGAGTCTCAGGGCTACTCCAGAAGTTCCCCCTACAGGCTTGTCAAATATCCAGAAGCCCATAAGGCACTTGAGGGCTATAAATGGGGGAGGGCTGTAAATGGGGCTGGGCTGGGCCAAGAGCTTCATGAAGCACAGTTTATAGAAGGAAATAAAGGAAAGGCAAAAAATAGGGTTGCCAGGTCCCCCTTCCCCATGGGTGGGAGGTTTTTGGGGTGGGGCCTGAGGAGGGTGGAGTTTGGAGAGGGGAGGGACTTCAGTACCATAGAGTCCAATTGCCACAGTGGCCATTTTCTCCAGGTGAACTGATCTCTATCAGCTGGAGATCATTCATAATAGTGGGAGATCTTCTGCTATTACCTGGAGGTTGTAGGAAATATAGTACACACTCAATTGCTAATAATATCAGAAAAACAACTGTGAAACAATGTCAAGGTACAAAAATTCTTATTGTGCATCTATTTCAAACAAGACAAACACACATGTGAGTGCTAACAGTAAATACAGTGAACAAAAAAGCCTCAAAAACAGAGGACAAAGCACCTCTACTTAGAGAAACAGTATGAGCAGTCGAAATTGACACCAGAAAGATTGTGAATGCTTGGATATTAATTTATTGAGCTTAAAGTTGACTTACTACAAAGGTGAAGTCCGGCTGAAGAAGCCAAAATCTTTTGGAGAAAACGCCCACTATCCAGAAGGCGTTTCCGTGCCCCTCGCCTCTTGTGCTTGCGGCGCCCTGCGCTCTTCGCCTCGGCGCTTCGTTTATCTCTCATTGTTTTTGAAACTTTAGAGCTTGTTGCCTGCATTCGTGTTACACTTGATTCCACCTAAAATTTGTCCTCTGTTTTTGAGGCTTTTTTGTTCACTGTATATACTGTTAGCACTCACATGTATGTTTGTCTTGTTTGAAATAGATGCACAATAAGAATTTTTGTACCTTGACATTGTTTCACAGTAGTTTTTCAGATATTATTAGCAATTGAGTGCGTACTATATTTCCTACAACTAACTTATTAGTACGGGTGATATCCTTTTTTTGCCATTACCTGGAGGTTGGCAACCCTAGCAATATAAGCCAGTCTCGCTTTGTTTGCAGGCTTTGCCACAGGAACTGACCTACCCATAGGTAGGTAGCTGGAGATCTCCTGCAATTGCCTAGGTGCATCTAATGGCAGGTCCGGCCTTGTATTTGGAGCCCCTTGGTATTGGAAGTAGGGCTTTTTTACTGGTTCCAGATTGTGCTGGTTTGGGCTCAGGGCTCATTGGGCTCAGGGCTGTATTAGATTTGGTCTGTGGATGGAGTAAGCCCTAACTAGGGATGACAAGAATAGTGCAGGTTGCTAGCTTATGTGTGTTAAGGCACAGTGAACGTACGGCAACCCAGTAGGGTTTTCAAGGCAAAAGACTAACAGAGGTGGTTTGCCATCGCCCTCCTCTGCACAATAACCCTGGCATTCCTTGCTGGTCTCCCATCCAAGTACTAACTAGGGCCGACCCTGCTTAGCTTCTGAGATCTGACAAGATCAGGCTAGCCTGGACCGTCCAGATCAGGGCGCTAGCTTACAGGTAGAGTTAATTAGCAAGCATGCTGAGTCACTGGATGATGAAGACAGTTTTGCTTGACCATCCCTTCATGTGCTTGTGCAGCTGGAGGGGATTGGGGAGGGAGATTCCTTTGGTGGGAAGTAGAAACCCTTAGTTGCTTGAGCCGAAGGAGAGGGGAATAAGACTCAGCACCTCTCAGCACAGCTTGATGTTCATGCTAGGATAAACAACATAAAACAGAACCTCAGCATCACCTTAAAGATGAGCAAAGCCATTGGTAGTACTGGTTGAGTGGGGAGCCTGGGTGGGGCTGACCCAAAAGTGCTGGAAGCCATAGCAGGTTACCTCAGGGGGTTAACCCAAACTAAATTATGGATGCCTAACATCCATAAATAAACCCAGTTTAAATTTCATTTATGGCCATTTATGCAGGGTTGTTTCCCTCGTGGTCATCCCGCCGACTGCTTCAGGGCTTCCTTTTGATTATGCACGCCTTTCCTGACCATAAGAGCGTGCTCCCCACACGTTTCCATGTGTTTTGCCTATCTTTTCCGGATGTTGTTTTAGCCATTATATGGAAAATGCAGGCAAAATGCACGGAAACGTGCGGGGAGCGTGAGGTGACCTCTGACTGTCAGGAAAAGCATGCATAATCAAAAGGAAGTAGATGGCAGGGTGACCATAGGGAAACAGCCCTGCATAAATGGCCTCTGTGTCTCCTGTCTTCATTCTGGAATGTGTGTGTGGGATTGAATGGATGAGTTTAATTTTTGTATTTGTTTTGTTTTTTTCCCCTTTGGGGGCCAATTTACAGAAAAGCTACAGGCAAGCTTTCTTTTCTTTTCTCAGATTGCTTTTTAAAATAACTATGGGGGTACATTGACAGCTTTTCTGCTAGGTTCTGAGCTAAACTATTACCCATCTCCCAGTACAGAGGCTGATCAGGTAGGTAAAGAGTAGTTTGCTTAAGAGATGTCTAGGTTGTTTAGATACAGTGCTGAGAGTCTGGAACCATTCCTATTTGAGGTGGCCATTAGGGTTGCCAGCTCCAGATTGAGAAATACCTGGAGATTTTTCGGGTGGAGCCTGAGGGAGGCAGGGTTTGGGAAGGGGAGGCACTTCAGTGGGGCATATAAGAGTCCACCTTCCAAAGCGGCCATTTTCTCCAAATGAACTGATCTCTGTTGCCTGGAGTTCAGTTGTAATAGAGGGAGCTCTTCAGCCACCACCTAGAGGATGAGCAAAACAAAAACAAAGGCACCTCCATGCCTATACCAAATAGGTTTGGAATTTAGCACGGGAAAGTGGTACACAAATGCACATAAACAGGTTGCAAAAAACGTCTATAATGAGTAATGAAGTTGGAAAGAACAAAACAAGTGTACAACATGAAAGCTTAGCAACTAAGTGACTGGTTATATACAAATATACAGGTAAGAATGAAACAGTCTATTGGTGTGTATCTGGAGGCAAAAAGTCCTCTTCTGAGTTTCAAAATTAATCAGTTCAGCAGGATATCCAATAGTAGGTATAAATCCAAAAGCTAGGGGACGGCCGTTTCACATTCGTTTCTTCAGCCCCACATTGCATCATTCATTTTGTAGTAAGTCAATTACATATACAAGTCCATTTCAATTCAGCATTCTGCAGCAGCACTCTCAACAGGTTCCCAATGGGGATTGGGGAGGGAGATTCCTTTGGTGGGAAGTAGAAACCCTTAGTTGCTTGAGCCGAAGGAGAGGGGAATAAGAGTCAGCACTGGGAACCTGTTGAAAGTGCTGCTGCAGTATGTTGAATTGAAATGGACTTGTATATGAATGATGCAATGTGGGGCTGAAGAAACGAATGTGAAACGGCCATCCCCTAGCTTTTGGATTTATACCTACTATTGGATATCCTGCTGAACTGATTAATTTTGAAACTCAGAAGAGGACTTTTTGCCTCCAGATACACACCAATAGACTGTTTCATTCTTACCTGTATATTTGTATATAACCAGTCGCTTAGTTGCTAGAGTTCATGTTGTACACTTGTTTTGTTCTTTCCATCTTCATTACTCATTATAGACGTGTTTTTTGCAACCTGTTTATGTGCATTTGTGTACCACTTTCCCGTGCTAATTTCCAAACCACCTAGAGGATGGCAGCCCTAGTGGCCATGTTGTTTAACCACGTCTCCTTTTCCCTAGCTTGGCAAGGTTCCTAATTTGGGTGTGGATTACAAGATGGAAGAATCAAGAAAATATTACAGGTCTTTCCTTCCTGCAATTTAACAAAAGGTTGAAAACATTTGTTCATGACACTATAAGCTATCCATAAAGACATCTACACAGAGGCTTTACTAATATGCACATTTAGTTTATTGACTAATCAACTGGAGCAAAAGATGATTAAGCAGCTAGAAATATTCTCTGATAGACTGCCTTACATAAAATATTACAAGAATGTCATGATCCAAAGCGTATTTGCTGTAAATGTGGTTCATAACAACCTGATTAGTTGAGACCACAACAGATTTCAGAGCAGTTGTTAGAATTCTCAGATCAAAAATCATAAGTGGCAGAACCACACTGTGGGACTTGGATTTCCTTTTCATTGAAAATACAATGCCTGGGCAGCAATTGCTGCTCCTATATCCTTCTCTAGTTTGCGCATTAAGGCTGCCAACTCTGACTTGGGAAATTCCTGGAAATTTGGAGGCAGTGCCTGGGGAGGGCAGAGTTTGAAGAAGGGAGGGAGCCAAGCGTGGGCATGGTGTTATGGAGTCCACCCTCCAAAGCCGCCATTTCCTCCAGAGGAACTGATCTCTGTAGTCTGGAGCTTGGCTATGATGCCAGAGAACTCCAAGCCCCACATGGAGGCTGGGAACCCTGTTTAACATGCACAGGCCTTTTGCAAGCGATCCTCGCAGCATACTCTCCCTCCTGCTCTTGGCAAGCCCTAGCACAGAGTTGTTGTACCGCTCCAGTGGGAGAAGCACAATGTGCGGAGGTGCTAATCGCTCAGCTAATTGGCAGGTGGAGAGCCAAGAATGAAGGTGATGTAAGGCTGTGGTGGGGAGGAATGTAAACAACGCCATTGCCACCTAAAGCCGCTACTGCTGCCTATGAAGGTAACCTAAGTCCTGTGACAGCTGAGAACAGGCTTAATTGCGATAGTGCTATGATCTCTGCAGCAAAGACTCGACTTTCTCCAATACAATAGGGGCGCGTTTCAAAGGTTTGAGGTGTGGGGGGCTTGTGAAGGAGTAAGATTAGGGTTAGGGTTAGCTCAAAAGATGCAATTTTTCTTACCTTCCTAAGTAATCAAAACCCAAATCAGTGCCATGAGCCATCTACTGGTCAAACTTAGTCGTTTTAGGTTCAGAGTATGTTAAATCCACTCATAAGATGGTATCTGATGAAGAGAGCTTTGATTCTCAAAAGCTCAGACTCCCAAAATCATGTTGGTCTCCAAGGTGCTACTGGACTCGAATCTAACTGTTCCTAAGATAGAGCTATACCTTGGCTTTTAAGGCGAATTTGTTCAGCCTTATTTCCCCTTCCATAAAATGCAAATTTGTCTGATTCTCTCATAGCTGTTGTGATAATGAATGAGTTCAAGATCGTAAAATGTTTTCTATACTTACACTGAAATAGGTCTAGTGATCTAACACGTATTCCTTTCCAAACACAGTCCCCATATTCACAGCAGCTCAAGAGTCTTTCATAACGTCACGTTTAGGGTTGTGCAAAAAAAAAAAAAAGAAATAAAGGTCAGTTTTGGGTTTGGGTTTATTGGGCCCAATTTTTTTGGTAAACCTGGAATAAGCTGAATACCCATATTGGTAAAGGGGTATTTCAGCTTTATTTCTGGTTTTACCGAAAAATCCAGGTCCATTATAGTCCATTTTTCGAAGCTCCTGTGGGGGCATTTTTTGAGGTAGAGTTCCCAAATTTTCAGGGTAGCTTCAAGGAACTCTCTTTGCATGAGCCCCAATGTTTGGTGAGGATTTGGTCAGTGGGCCCAATTTTATGGGCTCTGGAAGGGGTCACCCCCTCTTCCATAGACAAGTATGGTAAAGTTTACAATGCTTCTCTATGGAAGAGGGGGTGACCCCTTCCAGACCCCATAAATCCAGACCCCCCTGACCCAATCTTCACCAAACCTTGGGGTTCACACAAGGAGAGTCCCTTGAAGCTTCCCTGAAAATTTGGAAACCCTACCTTCAAAAATGCCTCCCCCAGAGCTCATTAAAAATTTCCCATAGGGAAAAGCCTGGGGAAAGCTGAAGCCGAAAAAAGGTGAATACCTATTCGGCTGATTTGGCAATCGGCTATCCGGCTTCGGCTTTACTCCCAGATTTTGGTATTCGGTAAAACCGAAAACCGAATATTTCAGGTTTATTTTCGGTTCAGGTTTATTGCTACGCACAACCCTAGTCAGGTTCCTAGCATCTGTCTCGTACATTTTTATCACATCCTTCCATCAAGGGCTCAGGGCAATATACCTGATTCTCTGTTCCCCATCTTACCCTCGCTGCAATACTGTGGTATAGGTCAGGTTGAGAGAGAATGACTGACCCGATACCACCCAGAGAGCTTCAAGGCAGAACAGGGATTTGACCCTAGATCTCCTAGTCCAGCATACTAACCACTATGCCACATGGCTAGTATCAAAACGCTAGTATCACAGTTATTGGAGATGTGGGGGACCAGGTACTGTTGGTCAACAAAAATAAGAGATAGTAGATGGGATCCAAAGAATCAGAAATGGAGAGGAACGTATGGAATGGATCATTACCAACTTCCCTTGTAGTAGAAAAGAGCAAGAGTCCAGTAGCACCTTAAAGACTAACAAAATTCTGGTGGGGTATGAGCTTTTGTGAGCCACAGCTCACTTATTCAGATACCTCATACCCTGCCAGAAGTTTTGTTAGTCTTTAAGGTGCTACAGGACTCTTGCTCTTTTCTACTGCTTGTGACAGACTAACACGGCTACTCATCGTGATCTATCTTCCCTTGTGTTTGTGCAGCCCTGTAACCTACTCTTGAGGGTCAGGGTACTT
The DNA here is from genome assembly GCF_029931775.1 of Euleptes europaea. Classification (NCBI taxonomy): domain Eukaryota; kingdom Metazoa; phylum Chordata; class Lepidosauria; order Squamata; family Sphaerodactylidae; genus Euleptes; species Euleptes europaea. Next base: position 23,675,296 of record NC_079317.1, on the reverse strand, counting down.
TAGGGACAGCAAAAGATGCAAAAGATGGGGGTGTAGCTTTAATGGGAAATACATGGAAACTGTAGAAACACCCCCCTCCTTTGCATGAGTAGAAGTGCCTTCTGCTCACACAAAGACACCTTAGGACCCAGTGGTTCTTTTTTAAAAATAATAATAATTTATTAGAAACATTTAATCTTACAATAAAAGAAAAAGGAAAAAAAACTAGATATAACATTACTTTAAAAAAATCAAATACTGGTGATACAAATTATTTTTTTAAAAAACTAAAACAGCGCTAATATACGGTAACTAAAATACCCATAGCACTTAATCAAATAATACTCTATTTGTCTATTTAACTAAAATCCGCATTATTATTACATCACTCCCTCTCTACAGATTATACATTAGAATGCTTTCTCCATCCTTAAAATGGTTGAATTCCAGCAAGCATCAAGTTCTTGGGTATTTTTATCATTATTATAGTAAGTCAGCTTAATTAAAGCATAGGTTTCTTTAACCTTGTTGAGCCAATTATTTTAGGACCCAGTGGTTCTATTCTGCAAAGTGAGAGATCTTCCATTGGAGAAAGGAGCCCTTCTCCTGGATGTCAGATCCACCCATTGGATTCAAATCACTGACAGGAGATTATGCAGAGAACAGAATCCATAGCTGAATATTCTATTCGCATAAGCTCTACTTGTAATAGTGGTGTATCTCAAAGACACAATATACCATATAAATGCAGAATTAGTGACAAATCCATTATTATCTGCAAGAACCAAGGCAGGTACATAGATGGAAAAATAAGGAAACACCAGCAAGAAATGGCTGATTGTCATGAGCATCTACATATAAAGTTATGTAATTGGTAACACCAAGTTCTTTGCTAAGGCCCTAGGAACAAAACTATATTTGCAGATAGCGGGGTGGGGGTGGTAATATCAATGTTAAGCTTCAGGCCTCCCCAGGAATATTGTTTTGGGGATATTTACTGTGTACTAATGCAATAGATGGGGAATCTGTGACTGTGTAATGCACTGTATTCATGTGTGAAATGGATCAAAAGGGATTAAAATGGAAAAACCAAACTTTAAAAAAATGAATGATTTGAAATCTGTTGGTTCTGGGGTCATGTGTGGCTATGCTGCCATCTCTTGGTGTTGCTGGGGAATACAACATAAGGGATAGGGACAGTTAAGTTTTGTTTCCTGTAGTAAACATGGGACAATAACGATGTTCAGAGCCTTTATCAGGAAGCAGTTTAAAATATATGTTTGTGAGTCAATATAGAAGACCAGGAAAGTCTGGCTTAGTTCTAATGCCATCATACTGTACGTTGGAACCCTGTGCCTCAAGATGACAGGGATTTAGGAGGCTAAATAATTTTTTCCTATTATTTCTTCTAGAATGATAGGTATTTACAATACATTTTGTCTGACAACAAATAACTGCCCTTCAAAATAAATGTGTTAGAACACATTAGTTAGAACACATTGGAGTTAGAACACATAACAGCAGCTGGATTTTAGCTAGTTTTATTAAGAAACCAGCAAATTGTACCTGCATACTTGGTCAAAGTGTTGGACCAGGTTCAAATTCCCCACTCTGCCATGGAAACTTGCTGGGTTACCGTGGACGAGTCGCACTCACAGCCTAACCTGAGTCATGGGGTGGACGTTGTGAGGATAAAATGGATGAGAGGAAACAATGTAAGCCACTTTGGACCAACATTTGGGGAGAAAGGTGGGGTAAATAGGGTTGCCAACCTCCAGGCACTAGCTGGAGATCTCCTGCTATTACAACTGATCTCCAGCCGATAGAGATCAGTTTCCCTGGAGGAAATGGCTGCTTTGGCAATTGGACTCTAAGGCATTGAAGACCCTCCCCTCCCCAAACCCTGCCCTCCTCAGGCTCCGCCCCAAAAACCTCCCGCCGGTGGCGAAGAGGGGCCTGGCAACCCTAGGGGTAAATGAATAAATTTGTAAACAGCACTGGTCTTGCAAGACAAACAATCAAAGCTCTTCAGATTTCCTTTACAAATGCAGTTTTTAGAACTCTGTGATCAAGCCAGGCAGGAAGGACTGTTTGGCATCCCTGTCAATCTTAACATCTGCCCTAGGTCACGTTTCGAGCACATTGTAGTGCCCTTCTTTTGACAGGACAAATATTTCAGCCTATCAGAACCTAACTTTCCAGCACTAATCAGGATCCACCCCAAAGTCTACCAATAACAGTCAGTGTCCAAAACTCTGGACCAATGCCCAAAGGGACCCTGTTATTGCACCAATAGCAATTATTCCCAATAAGCACCCAGGTAAATTCAGATGCATAAGCAAGGCTCTCTTGAGGCCCATTTTGGTAGATGGCTGCCATCCAAAACGAATTGCCACAAACACTGCAAGCTCTCCTTTTTTCTGCTCCTTCTCTTTTTCCTTTCCTGATTCTCATTGCAAACTGGTTTGTCTTAACCAGCTTGTTCCAACCCATGGCATCCTAGTCAGAGAATCCCTTCCCCATTAGCCTAAATTCTTCACATTATCCTAAACCCAAGGCTGTACATCCAGCTATCTATGTATGGAAGACACATGGAACTTTCCCACATTCATCTCCATTCATGTAGGCCATTCGGACCCCCAGAAAAATCATTCCTAGGCTAACGGGATCAATGTGGAGGAAGAGCGATGCAGATTGGTGGGCTGCAGTGAGGAAGGAGAAGAGAACAAAATTGGCCTCTTTCCTTGGCTGAGCTGTGCTTGCAGAAGGAGCAGCTATTTAGTCCCTTGGTCCTCTCTCACTCCAGCTTCCGAACTCATGCAGTTATTCCTCCATGTTTCTCCTGAAGCCCTGGGAATGATGGGGGGTGGGGGTGTCAGAAGGGACAGCAGGAACAGAGGGGAATGCAAGGGAACACCATGCTCCTTGCACAGAATTGGATCCAGACTAATGTTTTGTCAAACGCAAGACTTCTACTAATGGAGCACTTTTTTTCTGCTCCCACCACAGCAGCTCGAAATTTCTCCGAAATCTTGGTCCTGAGGGTCCACTCTCCTCCGAGAACAGGAGTTCAGGGAGTATTTTAGACTGCTGCAGGAAGGAAGAAAATCATGTTCTGCAAGCAGAAATCTTTGTGCCTGCAGAAACTCCTAGTCTGAATTCAACCCATGGAATGTTAGGATTCATGCCAGATATCTGTTTTTTCCCGTCTTTTTTCTTTAGGAGACTGTATCTACATAGGGATGGCAGTTTTAATTATAAACAGGGCCATAAAATCAAATCAAAACTGGACTCCCCAGATTGTTGTAACAGTTTAAAGAAGAAGAGGAGGAAGAGTTGGTTTTTATATGCTGACTTTCTCTACCACTTAAGGGAGACTCTTCCTTAAGTGGTAAAGAAAGTTGGCATATAAAAACCAACTCTTCTTCTTAATCCTGCAGTCCTCCTTCCTCATAACACATCTCACATGCCCAGAGTGTGAGACTCCCAGGCCCATAAAAATTACTGTCCTGCTCAAATTGAATGTGCCACTGCTCACAGCAGGGACAGTTGATGATAAAACTGGAGCGTAAAGAAATCCCCAGTGAGCCTCTATTTTTAGGCTTCATGTATTTTTGTTTGTTTTACTAAACACTCTGTACATAATACTTTGGGAAGATCTATTCAGGGCCTTACCACTTAGTGCTTCTTAAGAAGCCACATCACATAATCTGCCGAGGATGTCTTCGGATGGTGCTTGTACGTATGTGGCAAACAAATTACAATATTGTAAGCGGAGTCATCTTGTTAGGGTTTTTTTTATGTCTCATATCCTTTCATATAAATCATCCCCATCTGCTAGGATATAGTTGTGGAACTTTTGCTGTCCTTAATACTATAATTTAGCATACCAATAATTTTGTTCTGGGTGTTTTTATGTGTGTAGATCTTCGTATTAGCAACATCCTTGCCAGAACATGAAGTTGTAACCTTCCGGTATTATCTGAAAGCAGCAATTTTAGCATAAGGGTCGCTAATTGCATGTTAACGCACATTTCAACCCATTCGTTTCTCTTCCCACACTCCCATCACAATTATAGCAGCTAGTCATTACGAGTTAGTTTACATTTTTAGTCCCCATGGGATTGCAAAAACTGAATTGTTGCGAGTTGAAACTAATGTTCTCTCTGTCTTTTTTTTTAAATTGTCACAATGAAGAAGCCACATCATATATGTGATGTGTGTACCATCAACTCACAACCAACTTATGGCAACCCAAGACAAGTGAGAAGCAGAGGTGGTTTGCCAGTGCCTTCCACTGCAGTCTTCCTTAGCGGTCTCCCATCCATGAACCAAACCTGCTTACCCTATGAGATCGGGCTATGCCATACCATTCTACATCCCAACTACATCATACAAGATCTTTCTCTCTGTCTCCTAGACAGTAATTTGTGGATCCTTCACATTTCCCCCCACATTTGACAATTTGAGTGTTTACCACCAACCCAGAACAGCAGGACTTTGAATGTAGGTTATCATCATTACATTTGACATAGTACATCCATGCTTCAGATGCAGCGAAACAAGGAAATCGTTTTCATTTGCTTGTTGGACTGAACCCGTTTTTGGTCATGCTTATGTTAGTTGCCAAAGGTGGACATTAATATTCTGCCTTAACTAAGGACACATTTTACGGTCATGTTTAATCATGTGGATTTCATTCTTTTCAATGGATGTGCACATTTTTGAACCAGATTGGTAAATACTTCAGCCATACCAACCAGATGCACCTCTTTAACACAGCCCATATTTTCTTAGTACTAGTTAATATTGTCTAATCAGTGCCAGTCTTACTGTTTTATTTATTCAGAAAAAATTATGCCACCTCTCCAAGAAACCTGAGCAAGGCACCTTATCACATAAAACATAAAAAGTTGATTGTGTGTGTATGTAAACTGCCATCAATTCGCAGCCAACTTATGGCAACCCCAGCAAAGGGCTTTCAAGGCAAGTGAGAAGCAGAGGTGGTTTGCTATTGCCTTCCTTTGTAGAGTCTTCCTTGGTGGTCTCCCCCATCCAAGTACTGACCTTTCTTCACTTCCGAGATCGGACGAGATTGGGCTATACCATGCTGCTTTCCTCCCAAATTAACCAGAGCATAAAAAAAATGGATAAATCAGCAGTTTAAGATGAATAGTTTTCAGACTTTAAAAAAACCCTATTAAAAATGGTGTTAAAAGATCAGTCCCTTGATTAAAATTGAAAATCAAGTTGGTGTAGGGGCCATAAGTGCCTTTTACCAGCTGGATCTGGTTCACCAATTCTCACCTTAGACTCAGCCCATCTGGCCATGCCGGTCTGTGCTTTTATAACCTCGTTGTTGGAGTATCATAGTGCACTCCATGCTGGGCTGGCCTTGAAGACAACCCAGAAATTTCAGCTAGCAGGCCAGCTGTTGTCAGGGACTGGCCTATCCCTAATGTCTTGGCTATATTAAAACAGCTATATTGGCTACCAGTTCTTTTGTGAGTCTAGTTCAAGGTGCTACTTATGACCTTTAAAGCCCTTAATGGCCTAGGACCCACATATCTTTAAAAAGTCCCCTCATATATGTTCCTGTGTGCCAGCTACAGTCTTCAGGATATCAACAAGGGACTGTTCCCTCACTTAAGGGGGCCTGCTTGGCATCAGATCCTGCCTTTCCGGCAAGTGGTGTGCATAAGAACATAAGAAAAGCCCTGCTGGATCAGACCAAGCTCCATCAGGTCCAGCAGTCTGTTCACACAGTGGCCAACCAGGAAGCCCACAAACAAGACGATTGCAGCAGCATCCTGCCTGTGTTCCACAGCACCTAATATAATGGGCATGCTCCTCTGATACTGTAGAGAATAGGTATGTATCATGACTAGTATTTATTTTGACCAGTAGCCATGGATAGCCCTCTCGTCCATGAACATGTCCACTCCCCTCTTAAAGCCTTCCAAGTTGGCAGCCATCACATCCTGGGGCAGGGAGTTCCACAATTTAACTATGCGTTGTGTGCATGGTTCTCCTTCCCCCATATTTAACTTCACAGCACCCATGTGAGGTAGATTTGCAGGGTTTTGAATCCAGGTCTTCATATCCTAGGCTTACACTCTAACAACACTGGCTGAAAAAGGATCATTGGATACAGCCCATTGTATGTAAAATTTGCAGCCCCTTAGATATATTTATTTATTGAAATATTTATATCCTGCCTTCACCTGTGGCTCAAGGTGGATTACAATACATAATTTAAAACATCAGGCAAGTATAAAACCCCAAATTCTCCCCACTCTAATAGCATACAAGAAGGATGCATCTGCCCCCTTTCCCGCTTGCCTCTTTGAATCAGGGAACGGGACCGTGGCATATATTCACCCCAGATATCTGTGTGAAAAATTAACACCTCAGTAACTTACAAAGCAATCTTGACAGAACTCACATGAACAACTCCCCCCACCCCCAAAAAGCAAAACATAGCCCACACAGTTTGATTCCCAGTTCTGAAGTCTGTAGTTGCTTTTGGCCGCAAGTCTAAGATTTTTTTTTTTTTGGCGATGCTTAAATCATCCTTTGAATTCTCCACCTATATAATATACAGCCTGCATTAGAATGTCTACAATTCCTGTAAAGAATTTCTTTTCTCGGTTTCTCTCACATATTGAGCACCTTAAAGCAAAAGCTTTTGTTGAATCAGAGCTCATTTCATCCATCCGAAGCAGCTAAATTCATATTGAATAGTTCTAGGCACAGAAAAGATGGGGATGGGGCGTAGAGAGGAGTTACAAGGAAAGGCCGGCATAAAAACTAGAACCAATCAGAGTAATCGTCCATTCAGAGTGGGCGAGAACCAATCCCAACTGTTGATAGACAGGCGAGGTATCAGTGTCAGACACGTGAATCAGATTCAATAGAGCTGCACAGAGACCATGTAAAGGAAAAGCTGAATTAACAGCTGCAAAGGGTGGGCCATGCTGAGATATTAGCATCTATAGGGAGTGAGGAAACCTACGTCCTCATTCAAGACTGGGGGGAGGAGCTAGTGCTAACCTTCTTGATGACTTTTAGATTAAAACCTTTGCACTGGATCACCATTCTAAAGTTCTTTGGGAGGAGAACAATCAATCTTCACTGAGCCACGCACGCTCTGGAAGATTAAAATGTTCCTCCACTGATTTCTTATCTTTCACAGAGCATTCGTGTGTGATTCACTTTGGTCACTTGGAAAAACTCTTAAGAGAATTTTTTAAATTCTTTGCTAGTGTAACACCTAAAAGCAATCGCCTGTTTTGTTAATGTATGGGCTACTAAGCATTGCTCCTGGTTTTAAAGGGTATTCGTGCCGGGGAATCATCTAGTTTAACTGCTGGCTTTTAACAGTAGGAATAAGCAAGAGCCCAGTAGCACCTCAAAGACTAACAAAATTTCTGGCAGGGTATGAACTTTCATGAGCTGCAGCTCACTTCTTCAGATATCAGAAGAAGTGAGCTGTGGCTCACAAAAGCTCATTATGTTGGTCTTTAAGGTGCTACTGGGCTCTTGCTCATTTCTGCTAGCTTTTACATTTTCAAAAGGGTAAATTCCCATTTTTTTGTCTTTTTGCTTCTCTGCCAATGCCATTACATCACTTACAGCATGACCTTGTATTGCCAAATACAGGCAAATTAAGCTACAGTTTAAAGCTTCAGGTAATGAGGGACCTCTAAATTTAAAAAAACCCTACCAAAAACTATGTAATTTCTATATTTGGTAATGTTATGGGGCCTCTTACATTTGATGTAGTTTAGGGCTTCAGTATGTCTTAATCCAGCCCTCTTTTGAGCATCCAGTCTGATGGGGAGCTTGAGAATTTGGCTTACTGTTTTGCTGAGTCCTTTTAGAAAGGGGTTCTGTAACTGCTGCTTTTGGAGTTTTCCTAGGAACCAACTAGAGAAGACTGACAAGGCAGGGGTAGGACCTCGCAAACTTGGCTGATTCAAAGCGCTCTATTGACTTTGAGCGAGGCCCTAAGCATAAAAAGGGCGTCTGTGCATAATTGAGCCTTTAAACTGGCTATTACCTCTCAACAGCTTGGCTTGGCAGACATTCTTGATCTTCAGCCAGACATGTGAAGAGCAGCAATTAGATGAGAAAACACTCTTGAGAGACGGCTAATTAGCCAGCAAAAAAGTGCCATTATGCACAACCCGGGAAATTTTTTTTAAAACATACATCTCCAAAACTGGAGCAATGCTTGTGCATTGCAGTCGGTAGAGAGGCAGCCATCTCAGTCTCCAGCTCTGGTGAATTAGCAACCTGAATATAGGTAATTTCATTTAAAGAGATTTGTTAGAAGTCATTTACAAGTTATACTCCCAGACAGAGGGTACTACTCGTCAGAGGTTTGTTTATTGGACATTTTAGTACCTTCATTCCCCTTTAGGATTAGGTTTGCCATCTCTGATCCCAGCAGATAAGCGTTCACAGTATTCCTCTCTAGATGGATTTGCTATCAGCCTGGCAAAAAATGTCCTGCCCCTTAAACAGAGGTTTAATGGGGTGTTTTTTTACCAGAGGATGTTATTTTCTCAATGCCATGAAAAGCTTCAACTGCTGGCTTCTACACATTAATCTTCTATTAAAGGGACAGGAGCCCCATGGTGCACAGTGGTAAGCTGCAGTACTGCAGTCCAAGCTCTGCTTACAACCTGAGTTCGATCCCAACGGAAGTTGGTTTCAGGTAGCCGGCTCAAGGTTGACTCAGCCTTCCATCCTTCTGAGGTCGGTAAAATGAGTACCCAGCTTGCTGGTGGTAAAGGGAAGATGACTGGGGAAGGCACTGGCAAACCAACCCGTAAACAAAGTTTGCCTAGGAAACGTCGGGATGTGACGTCACCCCATGGGTCAGGAATGACCCGGTGCTTGCACAGGGGACCTTTACCTCTTTTTAAAGGTACAGGACATTTTTCTGTTGGCAACCCTAGTGTGCCATATGGAGAATTCACAGCCAGAACCTCTGCAGTTGTGTTCCCTGCTGGGCACTTTCTTTTGTCAAGAGATCGGCTTTAACAACTTGCCCAATGGAGGATACTCTGAGAGCACCAAGGCAGTGCCTTGGCAACAGGAACCACACACTGTATGTCAAAGTTAAGTGTCTCTTGCTCTCAGACTCTGAACAAGAACAGATGGCAAGGCCGTTTGGGGACTCAGCTACATGTACAGAACTACACAAATTGATTGCTCTCTTTAAGTATTTGAAAGGCTGTCACTTAGAGGAGGGCAGGGAGCTGTTCCTGTTGGCAGCAGAGGATAGGACTGGCAATAATGTTATCAATTGTGGGTAGAAAGGTACCTGCTGGATATAAGGGGGGAAATTGACAGTGAGAATAGTTCAGCAGTGGAATCAGCTACCTATGGAGGTGGTGAGTTCCCCTTGCTGGCTGTCTTCAAGCAGCGGCTGGATGACCGATTGCTCGAGCTAATTCCCCATCCAAAGAGCAATTTTGGTAACAACTTGTCAGGGATGCTCTAGGCTGATCCTGCATTGAGCAGGGGGTTGGACTAGATAGTGAATATGGCCCCTTTCAGCGCTATGATACTATGATTCTAAATGCATAAGGATCTGCTTTATAGATAGTGATTCAGGCCAACTGATCCATTTACTTCAATATAGTTGTTAAAGTGCCAGACTAGGATCTGGGAGCCCAGAATTATTTATTGTCTTAACAATACAACATAATTTTCTTTTTGCCTGCTAAATGTTCTCATCTTGCCCCATGAGCTATGCTGTTAAGGGGGCAAACTCTTCTCTGTATATGCCCCCAGCATCAATTGCCTTTTTTTGTCTGGCATTGTGGCTTCTTCTCATAGTTTGAGAACCAGCTTCCCTTGACTTGAGGTTAGTTCAGCCTGGATTTTCTCTGGTAGCATTTTCATTTCTAAATCCAGTATGCCACATAGCCATACCCAAGTGGACTCAAACAGCATCCAGTTGTTGAAAAGAGCGGTAGGCTACCAAATGAAGATATTTTTAGCATAAAGTTCTCAGAGAATTCCTTCCAGCCCAACAATAACAGGAGTCCGTGTTACTATATTATCATCTACTGCAGTGTTTCCCAACCTGTGGGTCAGGACACAAAAGTGGGCTGTGAAGCCTCCGAAAGTCAGACCTTGTTCACAGTCAGACCTCTCCTCCCGTTAAGGGCTTCTTGGAGGCAAGGGGGCCTCTAAAACTGGCATCAGAGCAGGGCACTGCTCACCAAAATGGATGCCCCTCAGAGTTTGTGAACCATTTTGTTTCAAGCCTGGGCAGGAAGGGGTTGACCCCACAGCTGTGAAAATGCAGAGGGAGATCACACATGTAGAAGAATGGTGCCCAAACCAATTCCAGTGCTTGTGGATCGATTGCCAAGAAAATCAGAGTAAGCCGCGCATGTGGAACTGCCCTGGGGCTTGATGATAGGATTGTAGAAGTTACTGCTGGTTATGAGGCCACTGCTGATTTCTTTGATGACCCACCTGGGAAGGGATAGCCTGCTCCCCTTCACAAGGAAGGTCAGCTATGGGTATAGCTTTGTTGTTCTAGAGAGCATGTAGAACAGTGGTGGCGAACCTATGGCACGAGTGCCAGAGGGGGCACTCAGAACCCTTCTGTGGGCATGCGCGCTATCGCCCCCGCACAGAGTTCGCCTGAGTTCGTTACTAGAAAGCCAGAGGGACGTGGGGCTGGGCTGCTCCCCTCCCACTCTCCATGCACGCCTGAGGGCATTTCTCACATCACCCGCCCCTCTGCCCAGCAGCCCAATGGGAGCGCTTCCTCCCTCCCCTGTCACATGCGGCAGGGCAGCTCACATGCCGGGTGGCTCACATGCAGCGTGAGGGTGCGGCACGGACAGCAGCCTGTTGAGTTTGTGGCGAAGGTGATTCCGTGGTGGGGTTGGAGAGGAGCTAGGTTGGAGGGGAGCATAGCTCACAGCGTGGCATAGCTGGAGGGGAGCAGAGCGCTCGGGCCACGGCGCGGGCTTTGCGGCGCCTCCCACCTTTCAGTGAAATCCCCTACTAAAAGAGAAACCCACTTACCCAGCATGTAATTAACCTGTGGAACTCCTTGCCACAGGATGTGGTGATGGCATCTAGCCTAGATGCCTTTAAGAGGGGATAACCTCAGTATTCAGGTTAAATTGCCGTGTTGGCACTTGGCGATAAATAAGTGGGTTTTGGGTTGCAGTTTGGGCACTCGATCTCTAAAAGGTTCGCCATCACTGATGTAGAATAAACAGCATGAAAACAGTTTCTTAAACTTGTTTTATTTATCCATAGAAAAGCTTAGCTACAATTTTTTGTTTAGTTGTTGAGTGACTGGAAAAAAAATTGAGACATTGATCTGGCTACTGATCAAAAGAGCGCAACTGAGGCCTGTCACAAGTAACAGAAAACCTAAGGTTGGGAGGAGTTATAAGGTCTTATTCTGACACTACCCTAGTGATTCACTGTTGTGTGGCCTAGGTGTGAAGTTATACTACGTGCTGCTCTTTCTTCATCTGTTAGGAGGGGAACATGCTTGTGGGAACTGAAGTGCCGTAGTGGTTAAATTATGGTTTAAATGGATGCCTGGAAAATGCGAAAAAAATGGATGCTTATGGAGTTGTAGGAGCTCACAACTGAAAGAGAACACCATCTCACAGCAATGTAAAGATTGTTTACGGGGCTTCTGGAGGTTAAGCAACGACACCTAAGTCTGTGATTCCAAGGCCTGGAATATAATCCTTGTGTGTGTGTGTGTGTGTGTGTGTGTGTGTGTGTTAAGTGCCGTCAAGTCACTTCCGACTCAAAGCGACCCTGTGAATCAACGTCCTCCAAAATGTCCTATCTTTGACAGCCTTGCTCAGATCTGGCAAATTGAAGGCTGTGGCTTCCTTTACTGAGTCGATCCATCTCTTGTTGGGTCTTCCTCTTTTCCTGCTGCCCTCAACTTTTCCTAGCATGACTGTCTTTTCCAGTGACTCTTGTCGTCTCATGACATGACCAAAATACGATAGCCTCAGTTTAGTCATTTTAGCTTCTAGGGTCAGTTCAGGCTTGATTTGATCTATAATCCACTGATTTGTTTTTTTGGCGGTCCCCGGAATCCGTAACACTCTCCTCCAACACCACATTTCAAAGGAATCTATTTTCTTCCTATCAGCTTTCTTCACTGTCCAGCTTTCACACCCATGCATAGTAATAGGGAATATGATGGCATGAATTAATCTAGTCTTGGTGGCCAGTGACACCTTATAATCCTTAGTGGTTTATAATGCTCATAACTGATACAAATGTGGCCTGGCTTGGATGCCTGATGCAGATAAGAACTCTTCTTTCTCTTCTCCTTCCCCACTAATTTGCTGTCCGCTTTGCAGTTGCTGCGTCAACAGGCTGTGACTTGTCAAAGGAGACCATTCCATCCAGGGCTGAGTTCTTTCAACTGATCAGCCCCATCCCCCCCGGCTGCTGTTTCTGTTTTATTGCTATATTGTGATTTATTTATTTTTTTCAGTTGTTTGTCAGTTTTGCAGCTCACTTGGAGTCCTCTTTTGCAGAGAGAAAAGTGGGGTGGAAATGTTTAAATAAAGAAAACAGCAGTGCCAATTAGCCAGCTGACCCTAGGGATGCCAGGTCCCTCCTCACAACAGGTGGGAAGTTTTTGGGGTGGAGCCTGAGGAGGACGGAGTTTGTGGAGAGGAGGGACTTCAATACCATAAAGCCCAATTGCCCAAGTGGCTATTTTCTTCAGGTGATCTGATCTCTATCGGCTGGAGATCAGTTGTAATAGCAGGAGATCTCCAGCTAGTACCTGCGTGCTGTTCATTTGCTCTCTAGTACCTGCAGGTTGGCAACCCTAGCTGGCCCCCACATAGGAGGAGGAAGGATCTTCTCCTTCCCTGCCTCCCTTTCTTCCTCCCCTGATGCACCAGCTATGCACTGAGGAATGTATTCCCCATGGATAGGGTTGCCAACCTCCAGGTAATATCTGGAGATCTCCTGTTGTTACAAGAGATCTCCAGCCAACAGAGATCCATTCACCTGGAGAAAACGGCCGCTTTGGCAATTGGACTCTATGGCATTGAAGTCCCTCCCCTCCCCAAACCCTGCCCTCTTCAGTCTCCACCCCCAAAACCTCCCGCCGGTGGCGAAGAGGGACCCGGCAACCCTACCCATGGAAACTCACAACTTAATATCAGGCACCATGGGGACTACAATTCCCAAGGTGCATTGGGGGTCTCATACCCTACTGAAGCAACATGTTAGACACTGGATGGGAGAAGCAGAGGGAGGCAGGGATTGAGAAATAGTCTCCTTCCTCCTCCCATCAGTCAGGATGGCTGTTGCCGAAGCAGTCACTCCCACCCCTGCAAGGCAACTGAGCTGGCCACTCAGAGGCACCTGGTTGGCCTAGAGGCACCTGGTTGTCCACTGTGTGAACAGACTGCTGGACTTGATGGGCCTTGGTCTGATCCAGCAGGGCCTTTCTTATGTTCTTATGAGTTTGTCATGCTCTTTCTTAAAGGAGCTTAGGGCAGTTTACAGAAGTTACTCCTCTGTTTTCTCCTCCCACCAATTCTGAGATGCGGGTTAGACTGAAAGAAGGTGTGTGACTGGCCTCAGGTCACCCACAGAGCTTCAAAGCTGACTGGGTATTTGAATCCAGGCACCAAAGTAGCTCTCCTTTCTGCTTGCTGGCCCTTACACACTGCCCTTGAATGCAAACAAGGTAATCTCTTAGCTTAGACAGCATTAAACCTCTGTGATAAGGTTTCAGAGTCCAGGCAAGGATGTTCTGAAAGTATTCATTTTGGCTGGACAATGAATGCACCAAGCAGCTTCAGCCTGTTTCTTAAACAGCTCTGGGGCTTTGGAGTAGATCTCAGTAACTACACTCAAGCTGGTTTGAATCTTATCCAAAGCAGTATGTGTAGTGCTAATATTTGAAAATTCCAGCTTCTTGTACCTTCTTTTCTCTTTTGTTAAGGTGTGCCATTATTTATGAACAAGACCAGAACAGGAAATTAGGATTCAAGATTGCAGTGGTTTCCAAACTTTATCTGTCTGTCTGCCTGTCTGTCTCTCTCTCGCTTTATATATATTCTGCAAGAAGTATAAAAAGGCTTGCATTTCCCAGTAGGAATAAAATAGATGACTTATGGAATCCATGTATGGAACATTCTAGGAAGAAAATAAACCCCCATTAACTATACTCTTTGAATGAGTTATTTGTTTTGGAGAAAGGCCTTTAAGATTGATGACTCTGAGATGGGAACTTGAAACAAACGTTTCCCCCGAGTACCAGTAGAAACTAGCCGGTGGAGGAATTGCTGGTATTCGTTGCTACAAAACGTCACAAAGACACTGAGAAATGGAAGAACCCGCCGGCTTTGGAAATTTGTTTTGCATGGGAGAGCACTAGGGTCTTGCCAAAGGGACTGATTCGGAAAAGCTGTGAAGGAGCCCTGCTGATATTCTCCGCACCATTTTTTGTCCTTCAGAACGCTCCCTAGTGATGGGTTCTCTCCAAGATTCAGAGGCGCAACTGCACTTCATGCCTACATGCTAATGGCAGGCATTCCTCGGTAGTGATGGCATTCAACCAACAGGCTTTCCGCCTTTCAACCCTGAGGGAACCCTTTCCTCATCCCCTCGTTTGCCAAGGAATTCCTGCATGTCTCATTTGCTCCAGGAGCCCCAGTACAGTGCAAACATTTTGGCAGACGATGTTCAACAAGCAACCTTTGGAATGGCATGTCAACAGGAATGTCAACAGCAAAATCCAGTGTGGTGGCTGGCAACTTCAGACAATTGGCTTAGCACAGGATAGAATGACTAAAAGCCAAACTGGGTGAGATTCCCCCCCCCCCCCGGGATCGCCAAGTGATTCTTGTGCTAGCTGGCCTCCAGAGAGACACAATGGTCGCTCTAACCTCCGTTATTCCCCGTTTCAGCCAGGATCAAATTTTTCAGTATGCACGCTATCTCATTCCTTGGAAGCTCAACGCTGTTTCGACACAAAACGAACCCTGCTTTTCCCATTCCTCTTCTGGCCCGAATTAAACCGTTCATCCTGGCTCTTTCCGGAGTCACAGAGTGTGCATACTGCATTAGGGGGAAACACAGACGATTGGCTTCTCTCGCAGAAGTGTGTAAAGAGGCGGGGATTCAAGTCCTTCCTGCTACCTCGGACCTCTTTCTGAGCAAAAGAAAGGCTTTTTAAAAACGAGGCTTGGATTTCTCCCCCCCCCCTCTTATGGAATTAAAATCTGGACCGATCAGCAAAGTTTTTAGCATTAATCGTGCAATGAGACCCATTGTAGCCAAGATTTTCATTTCTTTAAAGTTAAGCATCAGGATACTCCCTTAGGTACAAAAGAGGACAGAGTGGCTGTACCTTTCATAGTTTTGCACAAGAGGGAAGCAACTGTGGCTCCTCTCACCTGTGCATGAGCTGTGGTAGCCAAATTTCCTCTCAAGTAGATTACCTCAGACTTCCAAAGTTCATCTTCAAAATAAAACCTGGAACTGCTACAAAACTTCTTCCAATGACCTGATTCAAATGCCATCTACACGATTCTTTCTTAATGAGTCAGGCCAGGGTTGGAGCCCAAAATGGAGCAAATAACTCCCCCTGGGGCTGTTTTTATAGGGTTGCCAACTCCAGGTTGGGAAATACCTGAAGATTTTGGGGGTGGAGCCTGAGGAGGGCAGAGTTTGGGAGGAGAGGGACTTCAAGGGGATATAAAGCCATAGAATCCACACTCGAAAGCAGACATTTTCTCCTGGTGAACTGGAGATGAGTTGTAATAGTGGGAGATCTCCAGCCACCACCTGGAGGTTGGCAACCTTATGTTTTTGAGTCCCTCCCCCCCCCCACATCACAATCCCAAGCTAAATTGGGCCTCTGCAGATTTTTAAAAGCCATGCTGCTGCAGGGAAAGGAAGTCAGGTCCTGACTCATTAAAAATGTATCATGTAGTTTGGCCCTGAGGAAACAAGGATGATAAAGGAGAAATAGAGGTGGGAGGGTGGGGTGCTGAATTTCACATACTGATTCGAATCAATGCTTTGACGAAAGGCTTCTAGTTCTCCCATAAAATTGGTGTTTGTATTTGTTTGGTCCTCTAGATGTTATTAAATAGAAAATCCTGCCATTTATCAAAAAATAAATATCGAGAGCAGGTTTTTTTTAAAAAAGACATTGACCATGCAATTTGTTCTCATCCATATGAAGTTCATTTCCAAATTCACTTTGATGCAAATTTTAGAACCAGAGAGAGCAAAGGTTAACTAGGAATACAACAGGAAATGGAACAACAAATAAAAACCCTGGAAAAAAAACTCCTGCATTTTCTGTAATTTGATCATTAATTGCTTCATCCATCAGGGACCTTGACGCATTCTGGGGAACATAGAAAACAGGATTTGGTTACATAACCCATTCCACAGCCCGGCAAAACCTTTCTTTACAGAAAGCTGGCTCGGATCCAAAGGCCTCACTACAAAACACCAAAGGAAGAGGCGGGGGACACTTTTCTAATACAACACCTCTTTTGATCCCCGCCCTTACCCTATAAAGTCCCTCTCCCAATAACAAACACACACACAAAAAAATCTCATTTTGCTGCAGAATGTACCTAAAACTGGATTTCAAATATCCTTTCTCGACCACAGAGAAACACAAATCCTGGTGACAGTTTCGGTGGCGTTTGGCTGGGATTCAGGCCCACACAGATGCAATTCCTGTGTGCCAGGAGCTTGCAACCAATGACTTAGAGCCAAATGTTCAGTACCAAACTAAAAATGGGGTTGTTAAAAAATTGGGGTAAGTAGAGTTGCCAACCTCCAGGTACGAGCTGGAAATCTGCTGTTACAACTGATCTCCAGCCAATAGAGATCAGTTCACCTGGAGAAAATGGCCGCTTTGGCAATTGGACTCTATGGCATTGAAGTCCCTCCCCAAACCCTGCACTCCTCAGGCTCCGCCCCAAAACCTCCCACCGATGGTGAAGAGGGACCTGGCAACCCTAGGGGTAGGTGGGGTGCTAGAGTAACCAGTAGGTGAAGGGAACAGCAGGGAAATAATTTTATGGGACTAAAGGACTTGTGAAAGATGCTTTACGGGAAGGGAAATGGTAGAGGTGAACAGTTGCCAGTAATTCAAGTGTCAATAGAGTTGCCAGGGCCCCCCTCTCCTCCAGCAGGAGGTTTTGGGGGCAAAACTGAGGAGGGATCACAAGCGTGCGGCTGTGGCGGCACAATTATGTCACTTCTGGTTTACGTCACTTCTGGTTTATACCCGGAAGCACCGCATTGCAACGGGTTGCTTTATCACGCAAATATTGGGGGTTTGAGTGGTAACGCAGCTCATCGCTATGCAGCACTTCCAGGTGTGAACTGGAAGTGATGCAATCGGGTCAGCAGGGCCAGGCATGCAAGCAATCCCTGCTCCTGAGCCGGCCAATGGATGGGTGGGCAATTGCCTGACAATCCAAATGACCTGGCAACCATGAGTGTGAACCAGGTGCAGATTTATGCCAGGGCACTAAAGCAATTGAGCAGGGTGCTCCTGTGTATATTTATTACACATTGTGGCGTTTGGCACGTTCTGATAAAGTGCTTGCAACAACCATTGTTTGAGCTGCAGAAACATTTTGGGTTATTAACAGTACTTGTATACAAACAGCTGCTCACGTTTTATTTTATTGTAGTTTCTACACGGAATCTTGTAATGAACTATTAAGCCCCCTGTTGGTAAATAGATTGAATGTCTCCGATTCTTTTAACGTTCTCTATTTATTGAACAATCGTTCGCCCCAAATGTTGGAGACGGTGGCTCCGTTTTTAAAGTTTGTTTTAAAAGCCTGCCAAACAGCTAATCAGATGGCACAGCCAACAAACTGTATCTCTCAATGTCACCGCCTTTTAACCATTTTATAAAGGGCACCTTTCAACCTTTCCATTCCTGTTGTAACCTTTTGAAGTGTGTTTGCATGCCAATAAAGGTGTGATGATGATGATGACAATCAACAGGTCAATTATCAATAGTGTTAAGCTGTGTATTTTTCAATTATGAAAAAAATGTTTTTCTTATACTTGGCTGTATGTTGATATCCTGCTCTCAGTTTTGACATGCATTGGCTCTTTCATTGAAAAAAGAATTGCTGCTTTTGAACAGTAGCAAGCAGCTGAGTGAGTCATGTAAATCCCAGGGTATCAAGTCACCCAGTGGTTGCTGCTGGGCCTGGCTCAACACGTTTCAGTTTTGCTCCCTTGGCAAGAAACAAACCCATGATGCTTTAATTTTGCACCATTTCCTCCAGCCAAATTTCTCTGGTAAAAATGAATGCGTTTTTCAGTAGTATTTGTAGGTCCATAATACCAGCATTAAAAATATATGTATATATGGTACATGTAGGACTTATAAATACCATATAAAATGTATATAAAACCTACACAGCTTGCAGGCACCGTTCAAGCTGAACCTACAAAATCGACAGCGAACAGTAGAGAATCTAACCCACTGACCAACAAAAAATTGTATAAAAAATATTTTAGAAGACTCAAAATAGGGAACATTCCCTCATCCCAAACTGAATCATATGCCTCAGCCTGACAGTAATTTTTTTCTAGATTTTTACCTACTTCTTCACAATACAACCAGTCTATTCATCTGACCATCTGAAAGAACAACGCATTTGAAAGTGGGAGTGGAGGGACTTGGCATTTGACTTCTCCTACACTTGTCATTCGACATTAAATACCTTGACTACACTGATTATAGCTGGAGTATGACACAAGGATGGAAAAAGCTGTCAATTCGTTATCAAAATATATAATGCCTCACTTTTAATTACTCACTTAGTAGCAGATTAGATCTTATTGCCTGCCAACAGGGTCACCTTTCCACCCCTTTAGGGTCAGCATAAATCAAAAGAAATCAATGGGCTCGGACTGTTCGTTGAGCCATTTCTAACCCTTTCATAAGAAAATCTGGGTTGTTTTTTTTAAAAAAAGCACAAGACTGTGCTCAATAAAGAAACCCTTATTAACTCTAAAGAGCCAAATTTCCTGCTTTTTTAACTGCGTGGCCTCAAGTAATATTCCAGGAAAAAGCTCCAATATTGTTTCCTTTGTGGAATTAAAAAAAGAAAGAAAATTAGTGTTAGAAACACAAGCTTGCTTACAGGTTTGCAGCAGGAATACAGCTTCCCTGGCTCCATGCTGTAAGCGTGAACAACCTCAAGCAATATGAAATGCTATTCGTCATGTTTATTGTAAATGTCCTGAGCCGACAAACCTCTGCTAAGTTTACAGATATAAGCATCTTAGGCTTTTCTGTGATCTGTTTTCTTATTGAGAGTGTGCTGGCCCAGGGGTCCCCAACCTAGCCATAATTAGGGTTGCCAACCTCCAGGTGGTGGCTGGCGATCTGCTATTACAACTGATCTCCAGCCGATTGAGATCAGTTCACCTGGAGAAAATGGCCACTTTGGCCATTGGACTCTATGGCATTGAAGTCCCTCCCCTCCCAAAACCCCGCCCTCCTACGGCTCTGCCCCAAAAACCTCTCGCCGGTGGCAAAGAGGGACCTGGAAACCCTAGCCATGGTGCCTGCCAACACCTTTCATGGTACCCACCAAGTGTTTATAGAAAACGGGCAGGGTCAGGTAGGGCTTTTGCCCAGTAAGGCTGTGCACAAGTTGGCTGCTTTGGCAACTGCTGCCATCACAGCACAAGAATCTCCACTCTTTGACTGAACATAAAGTGCAGGAACCATTTTGTGGCTGCACCCGCCATGCTATATCGCAATTCCAAAGGTGCTCGCAAGCTCAGAAATATTGTGGACCTCTGAGCTAGCCCATCAAAGGGACAGATGGGTCATTTGAATAGCTGCCAAAGAGACAACCTGCGGAAAGCTCTAGTCTTAGCCCTAGGCCTAGGGTTGCCAGGCCCAGATTGGGAAATACTTGAAAATTTTGGGGTGGAGCCAGAGAAGGGTGGGGTTTGGGGAAGGGAGGGGCTTCAATGGAGTATAATGCCATAGAGTCCACCATTTTCTCCAGGTGAACTGATCGCTGTCGCCTGGAGATCAGTTGTAATAGTGGGAGATCAAGCCAACCACCACCTGGAGGTTGGCAACCCTACCTAGGCCCCACCCCAGTTCCAGGCCAATTGGGGGGAGGCCATTTGGCCAGGTCTCAAGCTAAAAGGTGGGCAGTCGCACACACACATAACATGCTTACATCGTTGCTGGGTTTAGTTCCGCAAGTGCTGCATCGCGAAGGGACCTTTCTGGGACTAAACCCAGCAGTGACATAAGCACGTCATAGAGTCTACCCTCCAAAATGGCCATTTTCTCCAGGTGAACTGATCTCTGTCACCTGGAGCTCAGTTGTAATAGCAGGAGATCTCCAGCTACCACCTAGAGGTTGGCAACCCTAGATATGGAAAATAAACCTCGGGAGAACTGCTGGCTCGGACCCAAACATCTGTCAATTGATATGTTTTGCAACTTGTTTTTATGCACATCATATGTTATTAGGGTTGCCAGGTCCCTTTTCACCACTGGCAGGAGGTTTTTGGGTCAGAGCCTGAGGACAGCAGGGTTTGGGAAGGGACTTCAATGCCATAGAGTCCAATTGCCAAAGCGGCCATTTTCTCCAGGTGAACTGATCTCTATCAGCTGGGGATCTGTTGTAATAGCAGGAGATCTCCAGCTAGTACCTGGAGGTTGGTAACCCTATATGTTATCATCTTATTACATGAGCGGGCTCAAACGGTAGAAGTGGCCTGGGCCTCTCTCTGCCTCTGAGACGGACCAGGCCCCAGTTTCAAGAAATACTTGTAGCAGTATTATAGGCACAGCCGTAGCCTACTATGGGATCAAAGTGGGAGAAGTTCCATGGGACTAGGAGAAAGACTCTACGAAAGTGTCCTCTGCATTTCAGTCCATGTCCAAAATGTTGACCCTGGATACTATTCTGCATGCACTGTGAGATTTGTCCGTGGTTCAGTTCATCCCCCTCTTCACTAACCACCTTGTGAGGAAACTCTCCTACTGCATTAGCTACTTTTTTACTAACTAGGATTCCTAGAGCAGTAGGAAGTCATGTCCAGGACTAATCCTGTATTTAAGCAGGATAAATTAGCCCTGAAGTCCCCGGTTTTGGAATACCATTAAAAGCAATCAAACTATTTTAATTATTGCTAGATATTTTTTTTACCACTAGTGGAGGAGCACCATTTAGATTTTCTGCATGAATAGGGTTGCCAATCACCAGGAACTAGCTGGAGATCTCCTGCTATTTCAACTGCTCTCCAGGCGACATAGATCAGTTCCCCTGGAGAAAATGGTCACTTTGGCAATTGAACTCTATGGGCACTGAAGTCCCTCCCCTCTCCAAACTCTGCCCTCCTCAGGCTCCATCCCCAAAATAGGTATTTCCCAACCCAGAGCTGGCAACCCTATGCATTAAGCACCAAATAATCTTGGGCTATCTTAGATCAGCCCTTCCAAGTACATATCCCCCCCCATTTCCCCCCTCACAATAACACTGTGAAGAAGGATAGGCTGAGAGACCGACTGACCCATGGTGAGCTTGAAGGCTTGCACCTTGACCTCCTTGGCTGTAGTCCGATATCCTAGCCACTCCACTCCACCAACAGAACTAAAATGAGTCTGCCAAATGACCAAACCCAAAGCAGAAAAATATATCTGGATTGTCTCCTCTCCTCCTAGGGTTGCCAGGTCCCTCTTCGCCACCGGTGGGAGATTTTGGGGGCAGAGCCATAGGAGGGTGGGGTTTTGGGAGGGGAGGGACTTCAATGCCATAGAGTTCAATTGCCAAAGCAGCCATTTTTCTCCAGGTGATCTGATCTCTATCGGCTGGAGATCAGTTGAATTAGCAGGAGATCTCCTGCTACTACCTGGCAGTTGGCAACCCTATCTCCTCCTCTAACATAGGCACTGCACATTTTCTGTTCTCATGGCAAATCTATTAGGCGGGAGGATACAAATGTTTCAGTAAGGCATACCTGCAAACCTGACCCAGCTCCGGGGCGCACCATGGGGACTGTTAAGAGTGTACATATGTCACCTTCCCTTCCTGCTGGAGCGGGAGGTTTCTTGGGAAAGAAAAAGGAGAAATCTCGCCTGGGTCATAAATGACGGGGCCAGTTTTGCAGCGAAACCCCAGTTTGCCTATAAATAGAGAGAGCCCCACAAGGATCCCAAATGGTGCTTGAAGCTTTTATTAGAGACTCCAAACATTACAGGGTCAGCTGTGATTTCTGGGCTGGAGAGCCCGGAAATCAGCCACTTTGTCACTTTGGGCTGTGTGACACCTAATGGAAAGATGAGATTAATAAGTGCCCGTCCAGCGTGTGCACCATTCGTTAGCTGCCTAGCTATATGCAGCTCACCAGCCTATTTATGGTTTGTTGGGTCCTTGACAAATCCCTTCGTTTCCTCCCTCCCCCCAAAAAAGGTTTATTGAGTCTCTATTGAGCAGCCACATCAAACCTTTCTACCCTGCAGACTACCTTGGATTCCTGGAAGTACCCAAATATTGAAGGGCCTTTACTCTTGCGCGTTTCAATGCCTTACATTCAGCTCTCCTGGAAGGCAGGTATCTCCGCACTCCCTTTCGTCAACGATTATGCCCATGCAAAACAGAGAAAGTGGAAACAACAGAACATGTTCTGCTTCAATGTCCTTTCTACAACGACATAAGATCGCAGTACATTCTCCCCGTATTGTCATCCTTTCCTGGAAGATGGGAAGAAGCTAAAGTTTCCCTTCTCTTACCAGACTCCTCTCGGGAGATAACCACTCAAGTAGCTAAATTTTGCCTCCGGTCTAGTTGGATTCATAAACAGCAGATTGAAAACCTTTCCCCATAGAAGATCTTTCCTTTTCTTCTTCAAATCATCCCTCCCAGAACCATCAACTTTTATTATTTTAACCTAACTATGATTTTTATTCAGAGCTGATATTGTATCGAAATAAAATTTGATTGATTGTTGAGCAGCCATATGTGTTTGGGGTTATGTGTTTGGACTGGTTAAGTGATGCAGTGTAGGCATGCTCTACAGGGAAAGCACGGAGGTAAGACTTGTGTCTGAAATAAAGTTGTATGACAGTGTTTCATTTTGTTTCCCTAAGTTATAAAATCACAAAATCACACAAGGTTGGAAGAGATCACAAGGGCCATCCAGTCCAACCCCCTGCCATGCAGGGTCCCACAGTGTGAGTCTTTGCATTCTGCCCCTTTTCATTGCTGGAGGGCCTGGTGTGTTTTTTTCTTTAATGCCTTTTATATATCAAATGTATGGCATCTTTATGCCATTTGTATGAAAGCCAGTGTGATGTAGTGGTTAAGAGCGGCGGTACTCTATCTGGAGAACTGGGTTCAATTCCCACTCCTCCACATGAAGCCTGCTAAGTGACCAGCAACAAAACCCTGTCCCCTTGTTCTCTGGGACTGTCCTTTCAATGCCAGGAGGAGGTTTGGCTCCAACCCATGCCATTTACTATCCTGACTGCACCGATCTGCAGAGAGAAGATGGAAAAAAGTTTGGCTCAGGAGCAGTTCGGGCCAGTCACAGTTCTCTCAGAACTCTCTCAGCCCATGTGGAGGCAGGCAATGGCAAACCAACTCTGAACGTCTCTTGCCTTGAAAACCCTACAGGGTTGTCATAAGCCAGGATACTGTCCCTGTCCCATAATACTGGAAATTGGGGGTACCAAATTAAGTTGATGGGCAATAGATTTATGACGGTAAAAAGGAAATTTCTTCTTTTCTCAGCAAGTAAACTTGTGAAATTCACTTGCACAGGATGTAGTGATGGTCCCTAGATTAGCAGGCTTTTAAAAGGGATTCGACAAATTCAAGGGGGTGGGGGAGGCAGGTCCATCAATGGCTACTAGCCGTGGTGACTAAAGAGAACCTTCATATTCAGAGGCAGTAAACCACTGAATATCAGTACTGGGAGACAACACTGGGCAAGGCTTTGGCCTTTATGCCCTGTTGATGGACCTCCAGAGAAACTGCTTGGCCTCTGTGTGAGACAGGATGCTGGACTAGATGGGCCACTGGTTTGATCCATGCTCAGTTATTGGTGAGAGAACATCTTTTCCCTCAGAAGATTGGCTCCTTTATTTTTGTTGTCCTTCCTGCTTTCTTGATCATCTGCTTACTCTGGTTAGTGACTTATACAATGGGCTTTAGTTGCTTATTTGCAGCTGCACAACAGCTATATAATAACATATGATATGAGTATTGTCGAAGGCTATACTTTTTATTATTTGTATTTGCATTGGTTTTACAATGAATTCTCTTGGTTGCACACTTTGTTGCTGAAAATTGCCTTGTATTGTGTTTTTTTCAAAAAGGGAGTGTGGTATATAAATGCACTAAAGAAATAAGATGAAATAAACAGTATGGAAGGATGAACAAGCTTGGGGAGGGAATGGTATTTTTCCATTGATGAAGTATATGGTTTGTGTGCTTGAGAAATACTCCTTCCTCGCAGCAGAAGTGGCAACTTAAGGACAAGCCTTGAGACCTTCTACCATATGTAAGTAATAATGAATCTGGAGGTGCAAGATTTTCTTGTGGAAGAATACAGAAAGGAATGGGAGAGAAATCTTCACACTAGAGGGCACCAAAGCAAACATAATTCTCTGTGCTCTAAGGTAAATTACAGAAAATCACAAATGGGTTTTTAGAAGCATGAATAATGCTCTAAGGTTCAGATACTGAAGATCTGACAGACTGTTTGCGTACATGTAAAACTGTACATTGTACAAAGATTTTGTCTATGTCATTGTACACATTTTTTGTCTATGACATTTCTAATGAATTTAGGGTGCTATAAACACTCTGTTATTGAAGGCAAACTCCCACTCATAAATTCTTAGGACTCTGGGTAGGAATGAAGAAAGGTTTTCATTTAAGTGTATACCATAAGCATGTTCTTGGACACCTTTAGTGGCACATCTCACCAGGAACAAGTATTTTGATCCATGAAGAGATCAACTCTTTTTCTTGTGCACAATATACAGGTTGAGTATCCCTTATCCAGAATGCTTGGGGCCAGAAGTGTTCCGTATTTTGGATCTTTCTGTATTTTGGAATATTTGCATATGCATAATCAGATATCTTAGGGGTGGGACCCAAGTCTAAACACGAAATTCATTTATGTTTTATTTACACCTTATACACATAGCCTGAAGGTAATTTTATACAATATTTTTAATTATTTTGTACATGTGGAGCATCATAAATTCTTAGGATGCTGGGTAGGAATGTGGAACATCATGGGGAACCTGCCATTGACACGACCGGCCTGCACACGTGCCATTTTATTACCTTTTGTGGGCTCTCAAAACGTTTTGGAGTATTTTGGATATCGGAATTCTAGATAAGGGATACTCAACCTGTATCAAATGACAGCCAATCTGGAGGAGGAGGAGGAGAAGAAGAACAAGAAGAAGAGGAGGAGTAGGAGTTGGTTTTTATATGCTCACTTTATCACTTAAGGAAGAATCAAACCGGTTTACAATCGCCTTCCTTTCCCCTCTCCACAACAGACAGTAGTAGGTGGGGCTGAGAGAGCTCTAAAGAGCTATAACTAGCCCAAGGTCCCCCAGCTGCCTTCATGTGTAGGAGTGGAGAAACCAAGTCCATTCACCAGATTAGCATCTGCTGCTCCTATGGAGGAGTAAGGAATCAAACCCAGTCCTCCGGATTAGAGTCCAAACCACTGCTCTTAACCACTACACCACGCTGGCACCACCATGGGCATTAGGGTTATGCATTCATTATCAAACAAATGAAAAAAATGAACTCATTCATTTCATGCATTATATTGACAAGGAATGGGGAAAACGTTAGATGGATTAATGCTATTGATTCATTTATGGCCTCTCTCTCTCCTCCTTGTAGGGGAAATTGCGGAAGACAATTGTACTCACGAGGAGGTAGGTGGTGCTCAATACAGCCCTTCTCCATGTGAGAGCAATCTCAGGGAGTTAATTGTCACACCGCACTGTAAATAATGAGCACCTGGTGATGGGGAAATAAATCTGGCTTCGCTCACTACTGAAGGGAGGAGGAGAAGAGGGCTCCAGATAAGAAGCCAGAGAAGGAGCGTCTGCAGAACAAGGACGGGCTACCAGACAGGACGAAGTGGCTTACCTCACAGGAGATGACTTCCCATCTTCCTAAGGTTATTAGCCTGGATACAGGGTTATTTTTGTTTAATAAAGCTGCATACCTTTTCCTCCCCAATATCTGCCTGTTGGAATCCATTTTTTCTGAACCATGGGTAATACACTCCTCATCTACTCACTAGATTCTCCTTCCCTCATCTTACCCACTAGATTTAACATTTTCTGGGCTGTGACTAGCCATTTTTGTTGCACCAAGCCAGGTAGGTGAGCAACCAGCCAGCTAAGAAGTAGGCAGGTGAGAAGAAAATGTCTCCCAGCCCTTTGAACTTGAGACACTGTTCCCAGTGCATCCAAAGCACTACTCCATGGTGCACTCTGGGATGTTTAATCCTCAGGAACTCCAACAACTATATTTCCTAGGGTGCACAAGATACCACACCCTGGACCATAGAATCATAGAAGCATAGAGTTGGAAGTGACCACCAGGGTCATCTAGTCCAACCCCCTGCACAATGCAGGAAATTCACAACTACCTCCCCCCTACCTCCAGTGACCCCCTACTCCATGCCCAGAAGATGGCCAAGATTCCCTCCCTCTCAACATCTGCTTAAGGTCATAGAATCAGCACTGCTGACAGATGGCCATCTAGCCTCTTCTTAAAAACCTCCAGAAAAGGAGAGCTTACCACCTCCCGAAATGTTTTTTTAGTCTTATATATCATGAGCCCTAGAGAGAAGCACCTGCACAAAAGAAGGGTTTGGATCCAATCTGACTTTTCTGCTGATCAAAAGGGAAGGGGTGAGTCCCCACTAGGGTTGCCAGCTCCAGGTTGGGAAATAACTGGAAATATTTGGGGCGG
The DNA here is from genome assembly GCF_029931775.1 of Euleptes europaea. Taxonomy (NCBI): domain Eukaryota; kingdom Metazoa; phylum Chordata; class Lepidosauria; order Squamata; family Sphaerodactylidae; genus Euleptes; species Euleptes europaea. The sequence continues at coordinate 23,648,273 of NC_079317.1, read as the reverse complement.
AGCCTGAGGAGGGCAGAGTTTGGGGAGGGGAGGGTCTTCAATGCCATAGAATCCAACTGCCAAAGCGGCCATTTTCTCCAGGGGAACTGATCTCTATCGGCTGGAGATCAGTTGTAATAGTGGGAGATCTCCAGCCACCACCTGGAGGTTGGCAACCCTAGTCCCCACTGAATATCCAAAAACACTATGCTAGGGACCACGGGACCTGCAAATGCCAAAGCCACCTGTAATGAAGGCTATTGTAAGGAGCAGCTGCTGCCCCAAAGTTGTGTAACGAACTCCCTGCCAGGGGCTGTTTTACCATCTGAAAATGGAGTGAGGGGAGGCAGGAGCCCCCCTCCCCCATGCCAAAGCTCCAAGCCAAAAAGGGCATCCTCTAGCCTTGAAAATGGCATTCCCTGAAGCTGCTGTGGGACTGCAGGGAATACAACTTGGGCGGGGGAAGCCAGATACCACCTTGCAAAAACGTAATGTCTAGTTTGGCCATAAGTTAGTACATCAGGAGAATATGGAGTCTCCCCAGCACCAAGAAAGATGGGAGTGTACACTTTCCCCTCAAGGAGAAATGGGGCAAGCAGGTCTGGTGCAATCCCCTTCTACTTGAGCATCCGGAAACAAGGAAAAATAAGCAAACACATACACTAATGTTGTCATGCCTCTCCGTGAACTTTCTGCAATGAAGAATTTTAATTGCCACGTTTTCTCTGTCTCCAGTTCAGCATACAGGATTTCTTGGAGGAGTACAGACCCTGAGAATGTCATCTCCATTTGGCGGCAAAGGGGGAAGTTAACACTCAGAAATATGTTTCTTACTGAAACAAGTGGAAACAACCATCATGTTGATGAAATAATACAATGAGGGTTGATTTTTTCCCCCTTATTGATGACATACTAAAGTTAATGGAACTGACTCGAATTTTTTAAATTGATTTTGTATATCTGTATCTTCCCTGAAGTTGCAAATATAGCTGGAAAATATATTGTATTTGTTATTATAACCAACAGTAGCATTCTTAGAATAATAAATGTGATGCTTGCTTGTTACATAAACAGTTGTGACAGTTGCTAAAATCTGCTGCCTTCTACACATCTCCTGCCTTGACTGCAGTCTTTTGTCCCTGTTTTATAAGGTAATAAGGGAGGAAACAAATGTTATGGCTGATCAGGATATTAATGATGTTTAGTTTTCATTAAGTGTGGCACCTGTAGCCAAAAATAATACTTACAAATTCTGTTTCTCATACTAACGCTTGGCTTGCATGGCATTTTATCAGCCTTTTTTTTTTTAAACTTACCTTTTTGTGTAGATTTCTTCATCCTGAATTTGTACTCCAAGAGGATAGGCAGGGAAAGGAGCATGTAGAATCCCTCCATATATAAAAACTGATTCACTTGGGAGAAATACACTGACCAAGCAACACGGGCAGCCCAATCCTACAACGGGGGGCAGATCAGTGGCGGCCGGGAGCGGCACAGCCACGCCTCCACCTCAGAGGCTTCCCGGCCACCGTGGAGGCAAGAAAAGACTTTTAAAAAATAAAAAGAGAAAAAGGGGGGAATCCCCCATTGCCTCCAACGGGGTTGCGCCACCAAAAAAGTGGTTCAGCACAGCCGCAGTTCAAGGGGGCGTTACCGGGGTGAAAGGGATGAGGAAGCTGCCTGATGGCAGCTCCTCAACCAGGAACACCCTGGGAATGCCCCCCCTATTCCAGAGTAGGCTTTCCCTTCCATGAAAGCCCTGCTGGTGTGGCTGCACTGGCAGCGGGAGCCAGTAGTGCCCAGATGCCAGTGTGTTTGCCCCCATATCGACGTAGCTGCCACCTTATTCCATGATAAGGTGGCACCAACACTGGAGCGGGGTCACTCCAGCTCCTAAGGAGCTTCATCCCCACCTTCAGGAATGGGCTCTAAGATCATTTTCCTGGGTGTAAGCCCCACTTAATAGATTTGAGTAGGATCCTGCTTAAGTTGTCACCATAAGTTTGTCAGGTGTGTCACAATGAAGGGACAGTTCTCATCGCCTTGACTGTAAGAACCCTTATAGGTAACCAAATGACCATGTGTGAGTTCTCTGTATTATCTTGAACACTTGACCTTCTACTGAGACAGACCAAGGTTTACCATGGTCCATCCTGTCTATATAGATCCTAGCAACACCATCACTGGGCCCAGCAACGTCAGCCATACTATCTCAGGTTCATACTCCTGCTCATCTTCTAACGTGATTTATGCCATCACATGCCAACAATGCCCTTCCACCCTCTTCATCAGACAAACAGGGCAGTCCCTGCGACAAAGATTAAATGGACATAAGTCTGACATCAGAAGCCACAACATTCAGGAGGGAAGAACACTGAGTGTCACTGAATGCTCCCATAATCAGTACAGACAGCTGTTTGTTTGTTTGTTGCCCATCTTTCTTGCTGGGAATCAAGGTGGATCACATGATGAAAAGCAATGCGATTACAAAAAATTAGAAATAATGGTAGAAGTATCAAACAAGATATATCATAAACAATGCAGAAAATGGGATTATGAAAGTAGAAGACAATGGAGTAGGAGCATGTGTACAGGTAGCCATCAATCTTACACATATGCAGGGTAGCACATCTGAAGGGGAATTATTTCTAACCACTACCACCCCATTCCAGAAAATAAAACCCCAAATTGCAAAGCATTTGGCATAGTAAAACTGCAAATAAAATTTGTTGGATGATCTCAAGCGCTAGAGATTTAAGACAGATTAATATTCTCTCTCTTTCTCTTTGCATTCTTCATAATTTTATAAATTTCTCAGTATTGTGACTATGGAAGACCCTTTCCAGAGAGATCTACCTGGCACCCACAACATAAGCATTTATGTACCAGGCAAAGACCTTTTTATTTCATTCAGCTTTTGGTTAAAACTTTTTCTGGTTTGGACTCATTTTCTTCTGGATCCTGACTGTCTCTGTGTTGCTATGTTTTGGGCCACTTCTTCTCTGTTCATCTTAGTGATTTCATGGTGTGTTATTTTTCTGTCACAAGCTTCTTTGAACAAATTAATTTTGAATCGAGGGGTATAAACACAGGGACAAACAATGCAAACTAGTTTTTTCACTAGAAGGTATAGGAGGCCAAATTAAATGGCCCCCTTTTCCCCGGCTTATTGGTTTGGGTGTCTTTTTTTTCATCCGTTTTTCCTTGCGTGAATCCAAGTTACCTGCCATTTGTGATAATTAGTCATTTACTGGAGAGCTAGTTCTTCAGGATGTGAAATCCACTGCAAAGGAAACCCCTTTTTAAAAAAAAATCCTTTGGCAACGGCCGTGAATGACAAACGCAGGACTCCTTGGCAATAAACTTGAACTGCCATGGTCCCGACACAAGTTAAAATTCATAGACTGTTAATTAGCGTGAGCAAAAGGCAGCGTCTAAATCGTTTGCCAGGCTGTCTGTATCCTAAGAAGAAATGAGCTTAAATGACCCAAAAAAATTGTTTAAAAACTTCCATGTTACATCACTAAAACTTGAAGCATGAGTGACTTCTGGTATTGCCTTCATTCATGAAACCTTATCTGCTCTTGTTTAAATCTTTAAGACTCGGGCTTAAATTGCAGCCCCTGAATTTCTTTGAGAGGATTGATGCTGTCAGGGCAGCCAAACAAGCATTCTTTTTCCTGGTGTCTCTTTTCCAGTCCTTCTGTGTTCATTATATCAATGTCGCCTGCTTCTTTAAGCAGCTCACTTACTGAAAGCCAAACAAAATCGGAAACAGCTATGTCAGGCACCGAACACTCACCATTTCTCTCAAGATAAGCAGGAAGATCTGACAGATACTGTCAAACAGGATCGTTGATCAACCGAGCACACTTAAGCAAGGAGCTGTGCATTGAACATGGGCAAGAGTAGTTTCCTGGTACACCATCGGGATCAGCCACTGGCTGTTTGTTCTTGGGTCACTTCTAGCCCCTTAATTGTGATGCCTGACCCCACCGGCTGTCAACGCAAGTTCTTCATCCACATTTCCCATCAGTTTGAAATGTCTGTTTTGGCAAGGGAAGGGAGGTCTTCCATTTCGTTTCAAGGCGGTGGGAAATGTAGATGGAAAAAAATTACCCTCTTCTGAGGAATGCTTGGAAAACCTTGGGAAACAATCCTGTTTCCAAGGCATTTTTCTCAGACTGGAGACTGGGATCATGTCTTTGGGATCCGTTTAAAAATGTTCAAGGCAACATATAGTTAAAGCAACATGTGATAATAATCAGTAGAATCAAACCTTTCAAAGAAGCACCAGATTTGTAAATCAAAACCGAAGTAGGAGTTAAGTTTTAAAAGACCTTCAAGAATGTTAAAAAAACAGTCTTTAGGGGGCACCAAATGCCCTCAGCAAGTGGGGCTGGCTATAAACATGTCCAACGGTATAGAGCTCCAGAGAACAGGGGCAGCTGCTGAGAAAGTCTTTGCATGGGTTGCAACCAGATGTATCTCTGAAATTCTGTTTCAGAAGATAAGCATGTTGGTCTACAGTAGAACAATTAGATTCAGGTCCAGCAGCACCTTAGAGACCAACATTTTCAGGGTATAAACTTTCCATTCCCATTACAGACACCTTGACTGACCCAAGCGCACAGGTAAATGAATACAGGTGGAGGCCTTCTGAATGCATTTTCTCTCCTCCCTGTAACTACAAATGCTTCTAACAGAATATGTGAAATAGAGTCTCAAAGCACTCCCTCAGAGAGAGACTGTTCACACACATTTGACTGTACACAATACTGACTGAAGTGAGTCGCAGGGACCATACCACTCCAGTATTGTTCTATCTACACTGGCTTCCAATATGCTTCCAGGCTCAATTTGAGGTGCTGGTGTTGACCTTAAAAGCCCTGTACGGCCTGGGACCAACATACCTGGACCACCTTTTTCCATATGAACTTACCCATTCACTCTGGTCATCTTTAGAGGCCTTGCTTCAGTTGCCCCCCCACACACACACACACCTGAGGCTGGATGAGTGGTGACCTGAGAAAGGGCTTTTTTGATCATGGCACCAAAACTCTGGAACTCCTTCTCCAGGGAGATTTGTCTGTCTCCTTCTATCAATGTCTTCTTTCAGTGTAAAGACTTTTTTGTTTTTGGCCTACCCCCAATAAAGGTTACTGGCCCTCTGGTGTTGCCTGTTCATGAGTTTTTATTGAATTATTTTATAACTTTAAATGTTGTTTTACTTGTTCAAATGTTTTCATGTTGACTACCATGGGGACCCCAATTGGGCAGAAAAGTGGCATAAAAGTGTTTTAGAAGAAGAGGAGTTGGAGTTGGAGTTGGTTTTTATATGCCGACTTTCTCCACCACTTAAGGAAGAATCAAACTGGCTTACAATCACCTTCCCCTCCCCACAACAGACAGCCTGTGAGGTAGGTGGGGCTGAGAGAGCTGTGACTAGCCCAAGGTCACCTAGCTGGCTTCATGTGTAGCAGTGGGGAAACCAATCCAGTTCACCAGATTAGCATCCGCCACACATGTGGAGGAGTGGGGAATCAAACCCAGTTCTCCAAATTAGAGTCCACCACTCCAAACCACTGCTCTTAACCACTACATCATGCTGGCTTTTAAATAAATAAATAAATAAAATTTGGAAATTGTCAGATAAAAATGTGAACTGCCTCCATTTTTAACGTAATAAGTGATAAGAACAATATTGTCTGCACCATGGCTGACCTGATGATTTTGGGAATCCCAAGTAGGGTTGCCAGGCCATGCCTAGAAACCAGTGAGAGGTTCAGGGGCAGCAACATGGGGGAGCATGATGTTGGACGCACCTTTATGTCACTTCCAGTGGAAAGCCAGAGGTGACCTAGGGTCACTTTAGAAATAGCCAGAAACTCTATGGAAAAACCATAGCGTTTCTGGTGATTCCTAGAGTTACTTTATGTCACTTCTGGGTTTTTACTGTAAATGACATAGCAACACATGAAAAATTGCCATTTTTCAAAAAAATTCTCCCACTATGCTTGTAGCTGCGGCAGGCAACAGGAGATGGGGCAGAGGATTCCTCACTCCTACTGGGGGAATGTAAGCCTAGCCCCAAGCAAGGGTGCCCAGGGTACAATCTGAGACCCTGCCCAAAGGCAGAAAGGTAGTGCCTATTGGAAATAAGCACCCTTCTCGCTACAGGGAGGAGGGGGAGATGGGATAATGCCACTTGCCCTCCTCGCTTACCCCGTTTCACAGGAAGGTAGGGAAAGCCGGGAACATGCTTCTCGGCAATCCTCCTCTCCCCCGTCAGCTGGTGCATTAGTCCTTCAAAGGGCAGGTGGGACCACCCTGCCTCCCCCCCCCCAGATGAGGGAGGGAGCAAGCTCCCTGCAGCCAGCTGTCCACTAGGGCCTGGGGTGCCTCCCTGATGCTGCAGCTAGGTGGGGGGTGGGCTGGGAGGCTCTCCAGTCTGTTGGGCACTCCAGGCAATGGCCTAGGGCTGCCTAGTGGATGGCCCACCCCTTTCTATTGAGTTTAATCTGTGATGACTCATTCACACATGCAAGTAGTCTGTGGACACTGTTCAAGTGATAAGCATCCATGCGCTGAGTTCGCCAACCTTCCGGCAACCGCAGGCTAGCAGCTGGAACGTTTCTCACAACTATCTGTGAAGAACTGGCAGCTGATCAAATATGCATAGGCTTTATTCTTTTGTACCAAATAACTTTTATTTTCTGGATGTTGTAGAATATTTTAGCCAGGATAAATAGATGACTTGCTTGTTTGGGGGAATCATTATGTGACAACACTGGTAGGTTCTTGGTTCAAAATTTATAGCCTTCTTTCCCTGCTGTTTCAAGAACTCTTTATTACACTGGACCTCAAGTATACACACACACACACACACACACACACACACACACATAACCTGGGCTTTTAAATAGTTGCCTTGTCAAAAGCTCTGCTGTCCATTACTCTCCAGATTTTCAGCTTTGTGTCTTAAATGTGCCTCTTATTTGATTTATTCTGACTAGAGTTACATCTGTTTAACATTTGGCACATGAAATATTAGGAAACATGCATTGAAAAAAAATGACTGAGTTATTGGACTAAAGCTGGAGGAAATATAGAAGTAACCCAGAAGATATAAAAGTGTCCCTATAAACTTGCTGTATATCAAGTAAGACAACTGGTCCGTCCAACTGAGCATTGTCTACTCTGGCTGGCAATGGCTTTTTCAGTGCCTCAGGTCAGGATTGTCCAAGTCCTATTTTAACTGAAGACATGACCTGTACACATGTTGAATCAATGAGCAGACACAAGCACTTTGGCCGGGCCCCATGCAACAGCCGGCTTGTGAGGACAGAAGCTATGTTTGGATAGAGTGGGCACAAAACACCTCCCCCACAAGGGGGAGAAATGCCTTTTGGACATTGCAGATTGTAGAGAGGGAGTACATGCATATATACTTCATCTGTGCACAGATGAAGAGCACAGTGGTCTCCAACAGGTTAAAACAAATCACTGCCAGCACAATGACATGACATCACTTCTGGAGAAAGTCCTCTCTAGGGAATCATCAGAAACTCTATTGTTTTACCACAGAGTTTCTGGCAATTCCTAGAGAGGTGTGACAGCACTTCTGTCATCCTCCCTATGCCTGCCTCCCTTGATCTTTTGCTGGTTGCCAGGCCAAACCTGCAACCCTAGTTCCAGATTAGGGTTGTGATTATTGATAAACTTGAACCGAAAACAAACCCGGAAAAGGCCTTTTCGGCTTCTTTCAGGTTTAATTAATGAAAGCAGAATATTAAAACTTGGAATAAAGTCGAAACCGAATAGCCGATTGCCAGATCAGCCAAATAGGTATTCGGCTTTTTTTAGCTTCGGCTTTCCCCAGGCTTTTCCCTGTGGGAATTTTTTTTAAATGAGCTCTAGGGGAGGCATTTTTGGAGGTAGAGTCCCCAAATTTTCAGAGTAGCTTTAAGGGATTCTCCTTGCATGAGCCTCAAAGTTTGGTGAATATTAGGTAAGGGGGTCCAATTTTATGGGGTCCCGAAGGGGTCACCCCCTCCTCCATGGAGAAGCATTGCAAACTTTACAATGCTTCTCTATGAAGGAGGGGGTCAACCCCTTTGGGACCCCATAAAATTGGATCCCTTGACCCAAACTTTATCAAACTTTGGGGTTCATGTAAGGAGAGTCCCTTGCAGCTATGCTGCAAAGTTGGTGACTCTACCTCCAAAATTGCCCCCTTGGGAGAATTTTAAAAGTACTTACTTTTCACAGTCTGAAATGGCCACTTTTTCTCCAAAGAATCATAGGAAATATTGTCGAAGGCTTTCACAGTCAGAGTTCATTGGTTCTCGTAGGTTATCCGGGCTGTGTAACCGTGGTCTTGGTATTTTCTTTCCTGACGTTTCGCCAGCAGCTGTGGCCAGCATCTTCAGAGGAGTAACACTGAAGGAGAGACACTGTCCTTCAGTGTTACTCCTCGGAAGATGCCTGCCACAGCTGCTGACGAAACGTCAGGAAAGAAAATACCAAGACCACGGTTACACAGCCCGGATAACCTATGAGAACCAATCATAGGAAAACTCAGTTCCCCATGAATGCTTGCAATGGGCCTGTTGTGGTGGTATTCTGAAACCTGTTACAACAGAAGCTCAGAGTACATTCCAACAACTGGACAGAGCCAGAATATGGCATGACCAAGTGAAGTTCCTGGAAGAGTCACAGGCTAATGAGATCATGTGATTTGGCCCTTACTTATTACTACAGTAGGAAAAGCAGCCATCTCCACACCTTTACAGGTTTCAGGGAATGAAACCTGTGGCACCTTCAGCCTTAGTTATAATGAGGTCCATGTAACAAAACAAGCAAAATAATCTGGAGCTGCAGTTGCTTTCCCCCTTGTTTTCTGAGGTGGGGGCGGGGAAGTGAATATACTTTCTCCATACCATAAATTATTTTCATGTTCTTTTCCACAAGCTCTTTAGTTTTTCCTAACACATTGATCATTGGTAGAGTTGCCAGCACCGGGTTGCGAAATACCTGGAGATTTGAGGGGGTGGAATCTGAGGAGGGTGGGGTTTGGAGAGGGGAGGGACTTCAATGCCATAGAGTCCAATTGCCAAAGCAGCTATTTGCTCCAAGAGAACTGATTTCTATTGCCTGGAGATCAGTTGTAATAGTGGGAGATCTCCAGCTACCACCTTGAGGTTGACAACCCTATATTTATGTAGTCCCCATCCTTTCCCTAATTGTATTTATTGTTTTCCCTGTTCCTTCCCTCTGAATGGGTCCCCGCCAGTGTTTTGTGATATGGTTTTAGGGCACTTTGGGAAATGTTAAGTGATTTTGTGGTTTTAAATTGAAAACTGTAGGGTTTTTAATTGTACTAGTATAATGTAAGCCACTCTGAGCCGGACTGAAAGTCTGGAAGGGTGGCATAAAAGCCAAATAAATAAATAAACTGCACACTCAATTTGGAGAGATACTTTGGGATCCTTTGTGTTTCACTATCCTGAATAATATGCTGTCACCTGCAAACCTGGCTCCATTTCCCAGGTTTGCAATATCTATCTAACATCGGGTGGAATGTATTTTCTAGTGGCAATCGCCACTCTTTCCTGTGCACAGCAGCAATGATGAGGGAGGGCAAGAGTCAGCCAGGAGTCAGCCTCTTCTGTGTCTGGATCCAACTCCAGTTGAAAATCTCCTCCCCATGGAATATTTTGCATTGAACTTTGCATCCCTTGTATTAGTTTGTTCATTTTCTTACGGGAGCTATCCGGGGAGCCAATTTTTATTTATTTATTTCATTTATAGCCTGACTTTCTTGCTGAGACTCAAGGCAGATAGTACAATTCACAACAATGCAATGGGAACAGTACAATGCATGCAACAAACAAGGTAATAAAAGCAGGACTGTGAAGTTAGAGAATGCATTAGAAAGCTGTATACTACAGACAGCCCTGACCTGGATGGCCCAGGCTAGCCTGATCTCATCAGATCTCAGAAGCTAAGCAGAGTCGGCCCTGGTTAGTATTAGGATGGGAGACCACAAGGGTTGCTGTGCAGAGGAAGGCACTGGCAAACCACCTCAGTCTCTTGCCATTAAAACCCCATAAAGGGGTCGCCATAAGTCGGCTGTGAGTTGACGGCACTTTACACACACACACACATAATACAGACAACAAACCAGGATTATAAAACCGAAGCGTGACTAAACAAATTGAAGAACAATTCAATGAACACTGTATTTCACAGAACCTAATATATTTTTTAAAAAAGCAAAAGCAATCACAAGCTCTTCTACTTGGTATTTTACATCATGAAGATTGATTTGGGCATGTAAAGCATGCAAGACAGCCTGAAAGACATTTTCTGTATCGCATGAGAAAATGACTTTAGGTGCACTCTCAAGCACACATTTTAATACAGACACACGATGCTAAAATCTGTTTAAGCTACAAATGAATGATGTTAATGTGGGATATACGTTCCTAGTGAATGTAAGTTGTATATTCACATTAGTCAAATTTAAGCCTCTTGAACAGATTTATTGTGACATGACTTTCCATCAATCAAAGGTATGAAGTGTATTACCAAGATAATAAGCATATATACGCATGGACCGAGATACATCTTGCACATTTTAAAACTTCTATAGTATCTTTTTCTAGGGCTGTCTCAGTGGCAGTGTTAGGTCTGTGGAACAGAACATGAGAGATCTATTCAGCATCCTCATTGCTAGCATTTTGTTGCCATGCAAAGAGTTTGTATTTCATTCAGTTTTGATGGACCATTTTCTGGTGCTAGCTAATTTGGTAATGGACTGTGGCTGCAGAATATGAAATACGTTTAGCATAGGTTGGGAACCAGCAGGAGTCCGGAGGCGCGGGGATGTGGGGTGGCAGCCAGGCGATGGTGTGACATCACTTCCAGGACATGACATCACACCTGTCTGGAAACTGACAGAAACTCTATGTTACAGTGAGTGGACTTACATTGCTCATGGGTTTTCCCCAGAAGTGACATCACTCAACAGCAATTTTTTTCCTCCCAATGGCCACCAGAGCTTGGTTCAGCAAAACATACCCAATCACACTGTATGTTTTTAAAAGATATCTGATCATACATATATTAAGCAAGAGACTTCTGCCCCCCCCAAAAAAAAATTAACATCTGAGTTACTAAAAATTGCAGAGGCTCCAAACGGAGTATAAAGCTTTTGCCAAACTTAGCTTATATCACAAATTTAACACATCCCATTGTTTGGCCATTCAGAAGACTGGGTATGTCACCCATGATTTTTTATATTTCTAAGGCCTGCTTGCCATATGTGCATTCATTACCTCCAGACTAACAAAGACTATAGTCAACAATAGCCATGGAGATTAGCTTTGGACTTCACACATTAACAGATCACTTCAGGATACAATGGTTCCATATTAACATACCACACCGTCATTAGCACATTATCTTGATACTTACAGGACAATGATTAGCACATTACTTTTGCAGGACAATGACTCAGCTCAAACCCAACCCCTTTCTGACTATATCTTCCTACACACTTGACACTGAGAGACACTGTCCTTCAGTGTTACTACTCTGAAGATGCCTGCCACAGTTGCTGGCGAAACGTCAGGAAAGAAAATTCCAAGACCATGGTTACACAGCCCGGATAACCTACAAGAACCAATGAACTCTGACCGTGAAAGCCTTCAACAATATTCATTACTTTATTTAATAGCTGCAGCACTGCATGTGTGATGATTTGCATGTACGAATGGACCATCAAAGATACAACACCAGAAACAGAACTTTGATGTCATCTCAAGCAACTTGCTTCTCAACGGAAACAGTTTATACATTCACCTTTGAGTCATCGAGGCCTGGTTCACACATATATCACTTGATGGTTTGCAGTACAATGTATGAACTACTTGTTTTGCTGAAAAGCCTTGGCTTAAATTCCCCAGAATATTTTGTGGGTGGGAAGACATATGCTGATGAACTTTCTCGCCACCCCCTCTCCTGTGGCTGCTTGAAGTGCTCCCCAGAATCCTGGGGGACAAGAAGACCCAGGAAATTACCAACCTCCTGGTACTAGCTGGAGATCTCTCGCTATTACAACTGATCTCCAGCCGATAGAGATCGGTTCACCTGGAGAAAATGGCTGTTTTGGCAATTGGACTGTATGGCATTGAAGTCTCTCCCCTCCCCAAATCCCACCCTCCTCAGGCTCCACCCGAAAAACCTCCCGCTGGTGGCGAAGAGGGACCTGGCAACCCTACTTTTAACCATCATAATCTTGAAAGGTAAATTAGGCTGAGAAAGTGACTTGCCCAACGTCACGTAGCAAGCTTCGATGGCAAAGTGGGGATTTGAACCTGGGTCTCCCAGATCACATGAAACTTCCTTATACTGAATCAGGCCATTGGTCCATCAAGGTCAGTACTGTCAGTCCTCAGACTGAAGTGGCTCTCCAGGGTCTTGGTTAGAGGTCTTTCACATCGCCTACAACCTGTTTAGCTAGAGATGCTGGGGATTGAACCTGGGACCTTCTGCATGCCAAGCAGATGCTCTACCATTGAGCCACAGCCCCTCCCCAAATCCATGTCCAACCACTACACCATGATGGTGTATGTATCTGTGTATCAGCCGAGAATACTGTGACATTAATCAAAATTCTGTTTCTTATTATTTAACAAGAGATATAGGTGCTGTAACTAGTGAGCTTCCATGGTGTACCATGTAAGCATAATTTTAGGTGTTGTGGCCACCCTGGGGCAATAGAACTGCAGAGCATGTTATCCTAGTCATGTTATCCTTTTATCTGGAGATAGCTGTTTGTGCTTTTCCAAAATCTGGTAGCACTATTGTGGTGGTTTGGCACTGAAGATGTTTCTAGTTCCACTACCACTCATACAAGAATTTCTGGATAACAGCCCAGAATGCAGTGGACCAGAGAGAAAAGGAAAACCAGAAGTGATGCCATGTTTTGGCAGATCGCGCCATGAGGCTTTGAAGAAATGGGGTTTAAAACCTGTGTAATTGTATTTCCACATTGCAGGTACCTTTCAATTAGCCACTTGCCTGAATCCCCTGTGGCAAGTAAAAATTGTCTTCATAAAGAGCAATAAAACCGTATGTGGTAGTTTGGGCTCTGCATTAATCCTGTTCAAGATGTGGGGTCAGTAGGATTGTCAGCTCCAGATTGGGAAATACCTAGAGATTTTAGGGGTGGAGCCTGAGGAGGGTGGGGTTCGGAGAGGGGAGGGACTTCAATACCATAGAGTCCAATTGCCAAAGCGGATCCAGCAGAAAAGCATGCAGAAGCAACTGATGGAGCAAATATTTCACAGCCTTCTCCATCCCCAAGAAGCCTAGTGTTTGTCCCACAAATCCCAACCGGTGGCCAGGGGGAACCCAGCAACTAGGGTTTGCCTGCTAAACAGGGTTGCCAACCTCCAGGTAGTAGCTGGAGATCTCCTGCTATTACAACTGATCTCCAGCTGATAGAGATCAGTTCACCTGGAGGAAATGGCGGCTTTGGCAATTGAATTCTATGGCATTGAAATCCCTCCCATCCCCAAACCCTGCCCTTCTCAGGCTCCACCCCAAAATCCTCCTGCTGGTGGCAGAGGGACCGCGCAACCCTACCAACAACGCCATCTTGAAGGAATCATGATAGCCTCACAAATAGGGTTTCCAGCTCCAGATTGGGAAATACCTGGAGGTATTTTGGGGGTGGAGCCTAAGGAGGGCAGTGTTTGGGGAGGGGAGGAACTTAAATGCCATAGAGTCCAATTGCCAAAGTGGCAATTTTCTCCTGGTGAACTGATCTCTATTGGCTGGAGATCAGTTGCAATAGCAAAAGATCTCTAGCTAGTACCTGGAGGATGGCAACCCCACTCACAAACAAAATGCAACACAGTACAGGGCACTGTAGAAATGAGGGGAAATCAGGTAAAAATGAACCCTTGTATGACAGCAGTTCCAGCCAGTTTCCTACAGCATTGTAGATTGGAATGAGCCAGTCCAAGTGTTGTCATCTCTGCTGAGGTACCTCACTTCCCCCAAACCCCACCTTCCTGAGGCTCCACCCCCAAATCTCTTGGAATTTCCAAACCCAGAGTTGCCAGTAGGGTTGCCAGTTACCCCCTAGCAACCAGAGGAGGATGGAGGTGGGAGAACCTACCGGCAGCAAACTGAGACCTGGGCCTCTGTCGCCAGTGACACATCAATGTCACTTCTGAGGCTCAATGGAAGTGATGCCATCACATCGGCGGCAACATGGGGACGCTCTGGTATTTGGACAAAAACTCTGTTGTAGAAGCCATTTTTACCATAGAGTTTTTGCCCAAACACGAGAGCATCTGCACATCACCGATGACGTGATGATGTCATTTCGGGTGAGTGCCAGAAGTGACGTCAATGTGTCGCCAGCAATAGAAGCCCAGTCCTCAGTTTGCTGCTGGTAAGTCCCCCACTGGCTGGCTGAATGGTGCTGAGAGGAAGGCCCCCAAAGGGGGGAATCCCCGCCCTTGACTGTGGTCTGGCAACTCTAGTTGGCAACCCTAGGCCTAGCTCACTCCTCGTTACAATAGAGAATTGTAGGAAACTGGCTGGAATAGGTGCAATACAGCACTGTAATACCACCATAAAGCAACCACTGAAAATCCCCAAAGACATATGAGAAAGGAGTTTAAAATATTTTGCATACCAAAGTAGTGTATGTACCAGTAGCAAGAAAGCAGTTTCAGTAAAGTGGTAATCCTCTATATTTTTATTTTATTTTATTTTGGGCTTCTTTTGACGTGGGATTCCAAAAGAATGGACAACCGTGCGGGTCTCACTGTTCCATTCTAAAGCAATTTGATCACAAGATTTTAGGTTGGAAAAACACGCTTCCAGACTTTTGTAGAGTTCCGCTGTTCTAGGAATCAAGACATTTGCTACAGTTAAATAGTCACTGCTAATTTTAACTGAACATTAAAAAAAAATTACAACCATATTAGTCTTTGTGAGTGTCAGGGAAGCTGAGAGCAATACCGTAAGGGGTCTAGACTCTATCAAGAGACTAAACTCCTAGCAGAGTCACTCAAGACGGAATGGTCACAGCTGAGACACCAGACAAAGATGCATCCACCCCCTTAAGGAATCAATGGCCACATCCGCAGAAGAGAACAGGCAGTTCCAATGGGGATGGGGGTAGAGGAATCCCTGAAGGTTAGCTACTGTGCAGCAGCAGTAGTGGAAGGTGACACTGGCGGAAGATCTTTCGTAGACAACGGCAGTGCCACTACGGCTAACTCTGGTTAGTACTGCGCAGAAGAAGGCACTGGTAAACCACTTCTGACCAACCTTTACCTTGAAAACCCTATGATGAGACAATCCAAAATGAAAAAAGATATAGTGCTGGAAGATGGGACCCCCAGGTCGGATGGCACTCAATCTGCTACTGGGGTAGAGCAGAGGACAAGTACGAGTAGCGCTGTTCTTAATGATGCGATTGGACTAAAGCCGAAAGGACGTTCAGTGGTTGACATGAATAGATGCAAAAGGAAAGTCCGAAGCTGTTCGACGCATATAATAGGAACATGGAATGTGAGAAGCATGAATCAGGGTAAGCTTGAAATTGTTAAACAAGAAATGGAACGCATGGACATTTCAGTCCTGGGAGTAAGTGAATTAAAGTGGACTGGATTAGGACATTTTCAATCAGAAAATTACAAAGTGTTTTATTCAGGGAATGACAAAAAGAGAAGAAACGGAGTTGCTTTAATAGTGAGGCAAGATGTAGCAAAGGCAGTCAGGAGCTATAATGCAAAGTCTGACCGAATAATATCAATCAGACTTCAGGGAAAGCCTATCAACATAAGCATCCTTCAAGTTTATGCCCCAACTACAGATGCTGATGAGGAAGAAATTGAAAGTTTTTATGCCAGTGTTCAGGAAGAAATTGATCACACACCTAAACAAGATATGCTGATAATCATAGGTGATTGGAACGCAAAAGTAGGAAACAAAGCAGAATCAAATGTTGTTGGCAGATTTGGGCTAGGAGCACAGAATGAAGCAGGAGAACGCCTCGTAGAATTCTGTGAAGACAACAATCTGTTCATTGCAAACACATGTTTCAGGCAACCAAATAGACGATTGTATACATGGACATCACCAGACGGCCAGTATAGAAATCAAATAGATTATATAATTGGAAGCAGAAGATGGAGAAGCTCTATTCTCTCAGCCAAAACAAGACCAGGAGCCGACTGCGGTACAGATCATGAACTGGTAATATCGAAAATCAAGATAAAGCTTAAGAAAAACACCAAAACATTCATAGCACCAAAATACAATCTAAGCAATATTCCGGAAGAGTTTAAAGACCATGTAAGGAACAGATTTGCATTACTAAGTTCAAGTGAATGTAAACCTGAAGAACTATGGGTGGAAACTAGAGATATTATCAAGGAAGAATGTGCAAAGACTATTCCTGTAGCCAAAAGAAAAGAAAAACCTCGATGGATGTCTGAGGAAACTCTTAAAATTGCCAGAGATAGACGAGAAGCAAAAGTAGAAGGTGACAGAAATAGAATCAAAAGTCTAAGTGCAACGTTCCAGCGACTAGTACGTAGAGACAAAGAGACCTATTATAATAACCAGTGTAAAGAAATAGAAGAGAACAACAAAAAAGGAAGAATAAGAGATCTGTTCCACAAGATCCAAGAAATCAAAGGGAATTTTAAAGCACGGTTAGGCATGCTGAAAGATCAGCATGGAAATACATTAACTGAACAGGACAAAATAAAGAAAAGGTGGGAACAATACACTGAAGAACTATACAGAAGAGATGAAAGGATAAAAGATTCTTTCCAAGAAGAATCTTTTGAAGAAGAACCTACAGTTTTAGAAAGTGAAGTGAAAGCTGCATTGAGAGCAATCGGGAGAAACAAATCACCAGGAGCAGATGGGATATCAATAGAGCTATTTCAAGCCACAGAAACGGAGTCCATCAAAATCTTGACAAGAATATGCCAACAGATATGGAAAACAAAACAATGGCCCACAGACTGGAAACGATCCATTTACATTCCAATTCCCAAGAAAGGAGACATCAAAGATTGCAACAACTATCGGACCATTGCATTAATTTCTCACGCAAGTAAAGTGATCTTACAGCAAAGGCTGTTACCATATATGGAACGAGAAATGCCTGATGTTCAAGCTGGTTTCAGAAAAGGAAGAGGCACTAGAGATCATATTGCAAATATACGCTGGTTACTGGAGCGTACGAGAGAATTTCAGAAGAAAATCAGCTTGTGTTTCATAAATTACAGCAAAGCTTTTGACTGTGTGGATCATGAAAAGCTATGGCTGGTTTTAAAGGAAATGGGTGTTCCACTACATCTGATTGTTTTGATGCGCAACCTGTACTCTGGACAAGAGGCCACAGTTAGAACAGAATATGGAGAAACGGAATGGTTTCCAATTGGCAAAGGTGTCAGACAAGGATGTATTTTATCTCCCTATCTCTTCAATCTATATGCAGAACATATAATTAGGAAAGCAGGATTAGATTTAGATGAAGGTGGAGTGAAAATTGGAGGGAGGAACATTAATAATTTGAGATATGCTGATGACACTACATTATTGGCAGAAAATAGTGAAGATTTGAAACAACTACTGCTGAAAGTTAAAAGAGAAAGTGCCAAAGCAGGACTGCAGCTGAACATCAAGAAAACAAAAGTAATGACTACAGGAGAATTACACAACTTTAAGGTTGACAATGAGGAAATTGAAATTGTTCAAGACTTTCTATTCTTTGGCTCCACCATCAACCAAAAGGGAGACTGCAGCCAAGAAATTAGAAGGAGATTGAGACTGGGAAGGGCAGCCATGAAGGAGCTAGAAAAGATTTTGAAGTGTAAGGATGTGACTCTGGCCACCAAGATTAGATTAATTCATGCCATCGTATTCCCTATTACTATGTATGGGTGTGAAAGCTGGACAATGAAGAAAGCTGATAGGAAGAAAATAGATTCCCTTGAAATGTGGTGTTGGAGGAAAGTGTTGCAGATTCCGTGGACTGCCAAAAAAACAAATCAGTGGGTTATAGATCAAATCAAGCCTGAACTGACCCTAGAAGCTAAAATGACTAAACTGAGGCTGTCATATTTTGGTCACGTCATGAGACGACAAGAGTCACTGGAAAAGACCGTCATGATAGGAAAAGTTGAGGGCAGCAGGAAAAGAGGAAGACCCAACAAGAGATGGATTGACTCAATAAAGGAAGCCACAGCCTTCAATTTGCAAGATCTGAGCAAGGCTGTCAAAGATAGGACATTTTGGAGGACTTTCATTCATAGGGTCGCCATGAGTCGGAAGCGACTTGACGGCACTTAACACACACACACACACACAAAATTTACAACCATATTAGTCTTTCAGAACTAATGTTGCATCATTTTTTAAAACCCCAGAAAACTAAAAGTTATACAGTTCCAGAGTATAGTCTGTGGGTTGGAAGTTAATATTATTTTAAGTAGCAGTAAAAATAATTCTGCATTAACAACATAGCAGTAAAAAAAATTCTGCTTTAACAACATAGTTTCTGCTCATCAAAGTTCCAGTTTCCACTGGATTCCTGGTTTTCAGCTCTATAAATTCTAAATGGGCCTTTCATTTAATTTTTTTCCATAATTTAAATTACAGCTGTTCAACATTTACCTCATTGAATATTAGGAAATGTTCTAAAAAAGCTCTTCCTTTTACTTGTCACTCGTATGAAAGAATGTCACCAAATCTAAGTTTTGGTATAGTTACAGTTTACCAGATAAATCCCCTACTTAACTAGTAGTCTGCGTATGTTTTTTCCCCCCAACATGAAATATGAATGCAGTTACTCTTGGAACAAGCTTTAAAAACTAGGTAAAATATTATTTTCTTAAATATCTCCCCTCATATGTTTCCAATTTATATGTTCTAAGACTGAGAACAGGAATATGAAAAAGGAGACTACTTTTAATCTCTTTTACATCTACTACAAATTCATCAGATTATCACTTAGATTGAAGGAATCCCAATTCAAAGAACATCCCATTGAAATAAGGTGATAAGCAGTATCTCCTATATGGCAAGGCCTAAGGGAGATTTGCTCAAAAGGCATGAGGTAGCAAAATCCAGTTCTGAAATGTAAAATCCTTTAACTCCTCACATTTTAGATCCCATCCTTCTTTCATGGAGTTCAGAATAGTATACATAAATAGCATGAACCTATTTTTCTCACTACTTTGATAGGTAAATTATTCTTGAGTGAGAACAACAGGGCTGAGGTCATCTGGTGAGCTTCATAGTCTGTGTATGAATTTGAACCAAGGTTTCCCCACTCCAGTTGTCTAACCACTATACCCAGTGAGTAGCGTTGCCAGGTCCCCACTAACCTTCGGTGGGAGTTTTCTGTGTGATCTTGTGTGCGTGAGTGTGCCGGCGCCGACGCGGCACTTCCGGTGGGGACCTGGCAATCCTACTCACTGGGTATAGTGGTTAGTCAACTGGAGTGGGGAAACCTTGGTTCAAATTCATACACAGACTATGTAAACCAGAAGTGCCTCATCGGCGCGCGTGTGCACAATTGCCCACCGGCCCTCAGGTCACCTGGTCGGCGGGCAGAGGGGCACATTACTGGGGGTTTGCCTGCCACCAATGGGCACCTGGAAACCCTACCAGTGAGGCGGACAACAAAAGAGGTGCCATTGGCCTGCTTTTAGCAGTAGGGTTGCCAGGTCCCTCTTCACCACCGGTGGGAGGTTTTTGGGGCAGAGCCTGAGGAGGGCGGGATTTGGGGAGGGGAGGAACTTCAATGCCATAGAGTCCAATTGCCAAAGCGACCATTTTCTCCTGGTGAACTGATCTCTATCAGCTAGAGAACAGTTGTAATATCAGGAGATCTCCAGCTACTACCTGGAGGTTGTCAAACCTATTTAGAGACAAACCCTCACCAAAGCACCACCATTCCCTGTCAGTGCTCAAATCAGCAGCAGGAGAAAATGGGGAGGAGAACATTGTCGACATCCTTTTTCCTTTGCCCCACCCCCAGGGTCTCGGGGGTGTGTTCCATCGATGCGCTTGGCAAGCATAGATTACACTCCTTTGGGTGGCAGGGGAAAAAAAATTAAAACAACTGCCAGCAAAACAGCATGATGTCATTTACAGGGAAAACTGGAAGTGCTCTTAGTCTGCTATAGAAAATATTCCTAGAGTGGCATGATGTCACTTCCAGTTTCCCCCAGAAGTGATAACAAATCATCCATAATTAGGGTTACTAGCTCCGGGTTGGGAAATACCTGGGGATTTTTGAGGCGGAGCCTGAGGAGGGCGAGGTTTGGGGAGGGGAGGGACTTCAATGCCATAGAGTCCAATTGCCAAAGAGGCCATTTTCTCCAGGTGAACTGATCTCTATCAGCTGGAGATCAGTTGTAATAGAAGGAGATCTCCAGCTACTACTTGGAGGTTGGCATAATGCCAGTGTCCCCCATGTCCTCACTCCCCATCTTCTGCCAGGTGCCAGCCATTGGCAGGCAAGCCTCCCTATGAGATAGATTAGGCTGAGAGAGAGAGAGAGTCTGGCCCAAGGTCATCTAGTGAGCTTCCTTGACAGAATGGGGATTGGAACTTGGAGTTTACATATTCTAGTCTGACACTCTAACCACTATACCACACCGACTATTTATGGACTATATTGGAAATTCTGTTCCTTCAGGGTATTTTAAAAGTAAAATTATAAGTCACTGGGATAGAAGAGGAAATATAAACCAAATAAATAAAAGTATGTATTTGTATTAGGGTTCCCAACCTCCAGGAACTAGCTGGAGATCTCCTGCTATTACAACTGATCTCCAGTCAATAGAGATCAGTTCCCCTGGAGAAAATGGCCGGTTTGGCAATTGGACTCTATGGCATTGAAGTCCCTCCCCTCCCCAAACCCTCCCCTCCTCTGGCTCCACCCCAAAAACCTCCCACCAGTGGCAAAGAGGGACCTGGCAACCCTAACTTGTATGTTGGTCTCAGTGTATTTTTTCCTCTCTCACCATTTGTTCTTTTGCTTTAAAATCCTTTAAATGATAAAAAAGGGAAATTATGGTGGTGCCACTGGTGTAATCCACTTGAGGTCAAGGCATGAGCGTCACTGTGGGCCTGCACCCCACCCTCTGAAGACCAACAGGCCCGCTAATAGCACCCAGTATTGTTTGATTCCAAATCTCATCTCAAATTGAATTTTTTTTAAAAAAAAAATTATGAGCAAGCAAAGTCCTGTTCCCGTAAACACCGCCTTTCAATCATGCCATTTTAACATCACACACATGCATATTTCAGCTTCTTTTCCACTCCCCCTGTGGTAACCAATATATTTTTCTTTGTTTTGATGTGTGCATTTTACAGCTCAATCTGGTTTGAATGCACAGTCAAAAGCCTGTTATTTAAAACTGTCTGCTCCTGGTAGCGTGTATTCAAAGCAGAAAGCACCAAATTGAATTTGAATAATTCCTGCAGAGGGATCGTTGAGGGTTCCCTTGGATTGTGGCAGACTCCGGACTTCAAGATTTATTCTTTTCATTGGATTTGGCAACCCTACACATTCAGACTGATAATTTTCCTGATCTGCTGTCCCAAGTTTTTCTGGCTTCTCTCGCTCCCTTATTAAAAGTACTTGGCTTCTTTTTTTATTAACTTATAAAAACTGGAATTGTTCTTGGAATGAACTGGTAAAAAGCACTGGAAAGTTGGTAATCTGAACTCCCCGACTGAAACGGTATTTGCAGACAACTACCGAGGTTGGAACAGACAGTGAGTTTCAAAGATGAGCTTCTTTTCGTTCCTCTTAATAGAGCAGTGACTTCTGCTGTCCTGTTTGTGCATTCTTAATTCATCTGTGGGAAAGACAGCCCAGCCCAGTATTAGCCGCATTTAATGAGTCATAGGTCTTTCCCAAGACCAGCTTCCTAAAATCCTTGATTGGGGATCCTGGAGATTGAACTAGGGTTGCCAGGTCCCTCTTCATCACCGGCGGGAGGTTTATGGGGTGGAGCCTGAGGAGGGAAGGGTTTGGGGAGGGAAGGGACTTCAATGCCATAGAGTCCAATTGCCAAAGCAGCCATTTTCTCCAGGTTAAGTGATCTCTATCTGGTGGAGATCAGTTGTAATAGCAGGAGATCTCCAGGTAGTCCTGGAGGCTGGCAACCCTAGATTGAACCTAGGAATTTCTAGCATTTGCTCTAATACTGAATCAAGATAGCCCTTGCATTAAGCTCTTTCAGACCCCCATCTTTAATATGGGGGTATAATAATACTAGCCTGATAGATTTATTGTGAGGATTACAACAAGGTAAGCCTTCAGTTTGCAAGATCTGAGCAAGGCTGTCAAAGATAGGACATTTTGGAGGACTTTCATTCATAGGGTCGCCATGAGTCGGAAGCGACTTGACGCACTCAAAACACACACATGTGAAAGTTTTAATCCCTGAAAGCACTACATACATGCTAAGTAATCATTATTACGCTTCCAGTCTTGCATTTATAGACAGATCCTGTGTAGCCTTACCTCTGAGTTCACATACTCCTGAGTAAATATGCACAGGAGTGTACCTAACAGTGAGATCCTAATCAAAGTTACCTCATTTAGGCCCATTGACTTCAATGGACAAAGGGTTGTTAACTCTGCTGAGGGCTGCACCGTTAGTCTGTGCTTGACGGTACCTGTACCACCAGGCTCCTGTCCATTTCCCACTCTTTGACAAGTAATTCTTCCCTGTGTGATGACAATTCATCCTGCTGAAATGGGATCCTACTGTGGTTGGCAGCCATCTCCGCAACTGCCCAAGCCATTTTACGAAATGCACAAAATACCTGAGGAGCCATCCCTTTGCAAAATGTTAATGCTGGATCGTTTCCCTTACTCCCCAAAATGGAATGCTGGCTCCATTGATTTGTTTTCTTTATTGTCTTAACCTCCTCCCTCTCCACTACCATGTCTAATACCAAAGATTTTTGGATTACAAATTGCATGAAAACCACAACAAGTTAATGACATTAGGCTTAACTTACTGGGGCTTTTTATTTTGCAAAGCCAAACATAGTCAGGATTCTTTTTAAAAAAACATTTTATTGCCTATTTTATGCTTTGAGAACCATGGAGAATACATCGTTTTCCAAAGCACACGTGACTCCAAGGAATAAAATCTGCAGTTAGGCTTGTAAAAAACATATTATTTTTTAAAGCTTCAACCAAATGAAGCGGAAAAGTCTTCAGTGCCGTTCCCTGTTTTATATGAGGATATTAAGGGCAACTTTAACCCCACATAACAATGTATCATCTGTTTGGGACTTGGAAGGAAATCAACTTTCTAATACGGTAAAACAACATACGAGCTAATTTCCTAATTGAAATCTATGATCTCGGACAGCAATAAATTGATAATTGAAGCACAACCTCTGGCATTTGAGACTGGGAGATTAAATGTTTGGAATTCAGCATTGCTAAATACTCTCACATATATGCCATATGATGGTCAAGAAAGGGAACCCGCAACAGGCAGGAAATTCTACGTCCTACTTTTCACAGCAGCTGCTGCTCAACCACACTCAGTATCTGGCAATAAAAAATGCCGAGAAAACTCTCCATCCGTGCGCATACCTAAGCCAAGACTTTTTCAGGTGTTTATAGCTGCAGGAATGGCTGACAGCAAACAGAGTTTAAGGTTTGGGCAAACTTTATTTTGGACTGGGAAGTTCTCCAAGCCTAATTTCA
Source organism: Euleptes europaea (assembly GCF_029931775.1). Classification (NCBI taxonomy): domain Eukaryota; kingdom Metazoa; phylum Chordata; class Lepidosauria; order Squamata; family Sphaerodactylidae; genus Euleptes; species Euleptes europaea. The sequence goes on along the minus strand of NC_079317.1, from coordinate 23,624,491 downwards.
ATTACTCAAATATCAATTACGGGGCAATTTGTTTTGCGTATCTGTGAGCTGAAGGGCCAGGGCACTTGCGGTCCAGGCACATGGGTTAACCATACGGCAGAGTGCAACAGTAGGCTTTGGGGGTTGTGCACACTCAGCCGTCACACATACAACCCATTAAAACTAGTTCCTATTCACATGAGCCCTGTTCCCATCACTACATCGATGCCCCTTTTTTATTGTTGTTTTACAAGCCAAGTAGGAAGGGTGCATGAGTCTGAAGCACATGCTCATATCCCGCCACAAGAAAATGCATATACCTGGGCTACGTCTGAAATGAATTCCAGATGAGGCCTGCTAGCAGTATAAGGCAGTGGTTAGCTAGCTAGTTTCGGGACTGGCTGTTCAGTGCTCCAATGTACAGTGCAGGTTATGCGCTAAGAAGCTCTAAACAGCCTGTACCCAGATGTACGTGAGGATGTTACAAATAAACACTGAACATTAGTGCTGTGATACTAGTTGCTTTCACACACGTTAGATAATGCACTTTCCATGCTCTGTGTTTGCAACTGCAAATGATTGCTAGTGTGCATGGAGAGTGCATGGAAACTGCATTATCCAACTTATGTGAAAACAGCCACTTGAACAAAAAAAGATGTTTTCCAGCATAAGCTTTCATGAGTTGGAGCTTGCTTCATCAGATGCATGCAGTTTATGTCCATAACAGGCATTTATAGTTACAAGCCACAGAAGTAACTTGATGTAAAAATAGCTACTAGGGATGTGCACTCCAAGGCACCCAATGAAGTAAGCTCTAACACAAGCTTATGCTGGAATCAGTTTTGTCAGTCTTTTAGGTGCCGCTGTACTTCTCTTTAAGTTTTGCTGCAGCGTATGAATGCAGCTACACCTCTGGAACAAGTCAACAAGTCACCAGACTCCAATATCTGCTACTAGATGAAAAAGAAGCTTCCAAAGAGAGTACCTGGGAATGGAGAAGGCAGGGGTGCTTAACCCTTTGCCCATCATCTGCTTTTCAAACACAACTCTTCCTTACTAAGGTACTTTCCCCCATCTGGAACTCCAAGGGACAAATCAGTTGTACGGGGGAGTTCAAGAAGAAAAACAGAGGGGTCAGTGGTAGAAATAAGCACTTTATCCCACAGCTGCTGATCAGCTCCTATATATGTGTGTTCAGGTTGTTAACATTTCCCTGACTGAAATTGTCTCCCCCTGGACTGGCTTTAGTTTTGATGTTGCAGGGAGAAAGGTTCCCATAGTGCGCTTGTTTGTTTTTTGTTTCTACTCAAGCTGAAAGCAACCTGGAGAGAGGCCAGGGAGGAAGTGACACATGGAGGAGAGTCAAGGTAGCCTCTTGGTTCCCTGGCTCCATGGCCCTGATTCACACAGGATTCTACTGTTTTGAGCCTGGATTTCATATCGAGGGGGAATCTGACCATAGACCACCAGTGCCACGAGAGGTTCTGCCCTTAATCATGACCTCTAAAATCAACTGAAAGTGCACTTTCAAGTGTGCACTTGAAGCACCAGGTAGGTACTGGAAAGAAGAGCAGAGAAGCATTGTCACTATCCCTCCAAATGTTCTTTCCCTCTCCCCCCGAAAATCCAAGCGAATGAAAAGCAGCTACCTCTATTTGAACTGTCATTGTTGACGAATGATTCGCTCATAAAGCAGTCCATCACGCGGACGCAACTAGCTCTACAGAACTGACCAGACGCTTCTGAGAAACCTTACTCACAGGGAGAAAATGTGCAGCCACCACGGCAGCCCAGGCTGAGGGCCCAGGCAGAGAAGTGCAATTCAAGAGAGAAACTCAATCCCAGCCAGGCGGCGTTTTTTCCAGATCAGGAAACATGGTTTATGGTGGAAAACAGCCACTCTGTGAGGCACATTCCTCATTATTAACCAGTTCAGATCAGAATGAAGCCTCTTTAAATCAGCAGAACGGCTCATAAGGTAGCTACTGTGACCCCTACTTCGAGCCAGGTTAACAGGTTGGTGACCCAGGCAGCTGCCACAGCAGTGTCTGGTGTCATCTGACTGTTTCACTGTGGTAAGAGATGGCATGACCATTCCATTTTTGCCAGACCCTCCATGTGGCTGTAGCCCAGGTCAGAGCCCATCCCTAATGACGTTAGATTCAGATTTATTATTAATATGGCAAAGCCATTAAAAATGGCTAATGATGTTACTTGTGCTTTCAATAACAATCGTGTTTACCTTTGCAGACCATCTCCCCATAGATGTTCCTATGCATTTAGGACCCGGCCATTTGGGGAGTTTGAGGGCAGGAAGGGCCACGCAGTAGCTGGGCTCACACACTCAACCGCGAATGATTGGCCAGAAGACCCAGCTTGGCCACCATTGGCCGCGGGAGAATGCTGCTTACTAACTGATGGTTATGCTGCTGATTCTGAGCCCCCGAATTTATTCGCCGCCCCCCGAATTTGGCTTGTCGTTTTCCCACCTTTTTTTTAATTCGGTTCCATCCAAAATGAAAATTGCCGAATCAGGGGAAATTCGGCTGTGTTTCAGTTCGGGATGAACCGAATCGACAGCCCTAAGTTGGATCCACCCTGCTGTGCTCAGAATGAATGCCCAGAAGAAATGAACAGCTGCATAATATTCCACCATACTGGAATAGTATGGTTTCTATATTCCAAAATAATTGTTTTCAATCCAATGCTTGGATTATTTTTTTCCAGTCTGTGTATAGTAGTCTGGCTCCTACCAGCTTTTCTACTGGTGAAAGAGGGAGGTGAGACGTCTGTGGACAAAAGCCATGCAAGACAGGGGCTACAGCAAGGAGGGAACTGGGCAAGATTGAGCCAAAAAGCCGGCTGAACAGTGTTAATATCTTCTTTCAAATATTTTAAAATGGAAAATGAAAGAAATGATGCATGAACATTGGGAACATTCAACGTCTTGAAGCATTTCTGCTCTTTCAGACCTACATCCTTCGGCTTTTAAAGTTTAAGGACATGACCCATCCTGTCAATGAAATCCTATCCCATTTCTTCTTTTTCAACAGCCCCCAAATATCCACAAATCCACAAGATCAACCTGAGTTGCTCAAGGCTCTACTCACCTCTAGCTCTTCTGATCACTCTCAGAAGTGTCTTCTTTATGCTCTGGTAACAGCCAGCATGGTGTAGTGGTTAAGAGCGGCAAACTCTAATCTGAAGAACCAGGTTTGATTCCCTGCTCCTCCACATGAGTGGTGAACTCTAATCTGGAGGACCAGGTTTGATTCCCCACTCCTCCACATGAAGCCTGCTGGGTGACCTCGAACTACTCACAGTTCTCTCTGAACTCTCAGCTCCGCCTACCTCACAAGCTGCCTGTTGTGGGGGGGAGGCAACTGTGAGCTCTTTGAGAATACTTACGGTAGAGAAAAGTGTGGTGTAAAAACCAATCCTTCATCTTCTTTACCCTGAGTAGGACTATCGTTTCATCTAACTCACTTTTGCCTATGAGCTTTCTAAGGTCTCACTAGCCATGAGCCCTACCACTGATCTATGGACCCTTCTATTTCCCTGCTCTGATAACCACTGGATTCATGATTGACAGCTATTCAGTGGATTTTCATGCCAAAACAGCTGCACTAATCATAAAGACATTCAAAGATTTTGATTCCATTGTGACTAAAAATTAGAAACAACAAGGCACAGTGTTAACCGAATCTTTGCTTGGATGAATCCAGTGTTGTTCCATTGTGAGGTGAAAGAAAGAAAAGATGAAAGAGTGACGGTGCGCTGAAACCATTACCACTGAATGGAAGGGACAGCATAGCTGTAGAAGAGGTGACCTGAATATATCAAGTGAGCTACGAAGCCAAAAGGTTTGTTTGCTCTAATCGATAATCAGGGCATGGGTCCAAGGAACTGTCAGCACATGCTCCTACTTACTGCAAATCGTACATAAATGCTCATAGATGTGGCTTCGGGTACACTCCAACTCAGACAAGAATTTTTTTTTCGGTTGTCATAGCTGGAATTCAACAGTGGCACCTCATTAATAGTGAAGTTATTATAGCTGAATGTGACTGCACTCTTAGGGCCACAGAAACCAGATTTACGCTCGGGGGCTTCTCCCTGACCTACAGTTATTTTCCTTATTTAATTTTACGTTTCCAACTTCTTTCTATAGAGATAGAGACAGAAACAGAAATAACGGCAGGAGGAGGGGAGGAGGGAGATGTAGGACATGGTTTCGGGAAAAATGGATTTAATATATATATTTAATTAATCAAAAAGTAGGGCTCGATGGGGTGAGAGAGAGAGAGAGAAATAAAATCTGATCTGGAACTACTCAAGAACATGCATTTCACAGACCCTTGCCAAAGGATCAATAGGATCAATAATTAATCTTCTGCAACATTTTCATTTGAAACAACTCCCTTGACATGAGCACATTATAATTACATTTTCAGATACATAAATTTATATTTGACAGTCATGCTAAAATACATTTGACAGCCCTTTACATGTTATCTACATGTCCAATTGTCTATAAAAAGGTAATTCTGCACTGCATTTTATGAAGTCCATGTTATGCTTTTCTGGCTTACAGAGTCTTTACATGTACTTTGTGTGATTCAAGTCCACATGCTGTTGGCTCAATCAAGAGCTCTGGAAAGGCTGTACAGAACTAGAATCCTCTCTGTGTGCATCACCCTGTTTACTGGAACATGCTCAAGATGAACTGGGTTATTTCTGAGTCACCTAGGATGGGTTTGGTTTTTATACTGGGCAAGAAATCCTATCTACAGGAATAAGGAATTCCAGATGTTGCTTCAGCAATATCTCCTTGTTGATTGTCTTGGATCATTGACAGTTCACTATGTTTATGGAACTGTCAGCATTGCCCACCCCAGATAACAGCCCTGCTATTGTTCAGTTCGGTGATGGTCAACCTTTTTTTTTGGCAAATGTGCCACATGTCCAAGTTTGCAATGTGAGGTAGTATTGCCCTAGTGGGTGCTATAGGACATAGCCATCCCTTATTCTTTTGGCACTCATCAATTCTGTTCTGCTGAGCCACAGAACAGGCTGCAGAGCAGAGCACGAGCATCAGATAGGGGTACAGTCCTCAATCCATGACATAACCAGGTTTTATCCAGGACTGCCACCATCCTGGTTGCCTGTGCAATGCCACGGCTTGGCCATCCATGGTTTAGATGGTCAACTAAAACAGGATGGGAGGAAAGGGAAATTAAAACTCCTTGGCCTTTATGGGGCCCTCTTGAACTTCTAGTTTTTCCCCTTTAGCATACAAACCAGGCTTTTAAAATTCAGAATGAGTAATATCGCTAGCATGGTATAATGATTAAGAGCAGCGGACTCTAATCTGGAGAACTGGGTTGAATTCCCCACTCCTCCACAGGAAGCCTGCTGGGTGACCTTGGGCCAGTCACAGTTCTCTCAGAACTCTTTCAGACCATGCAGAGGCAGGCCATGGCAAACAACCTCTGAATGTCTTGAAGCGGGTCAGTGCCTTTCGAGAGACTAAGCTCTTAGAATTGATCCCTTCCTGAGAAGTGGTATGTTATCTTATTCAGATAGTCACCTACTAAGCAGGACTCAACTACTTTACTCACTTAAAAAGTAAGTCTTTTTATTGATGTACTCCAATGTAATTGTATATATGTGTGTATATATGCAAGTATTACAAAGTCTTAATATTCAGTAACAATGTATACAGTAAAGCAAGCAAGTTTTACATACTATTCAGTTTTAAAATCCAACTCTTAAAATATAACAGTTAAAGAAGTCTGATTTAGTTCAAAGTATCTAATTCACAATCTAGAATAATATATTTGTAAAGCCATACATACCAACTGCATCTTCTGAGAGAGGTCTGAAGTACTAGCCCTCTCCTTGCCTGTATTTATACTGGCAAAGTCACCTTCAAACAGGGTGACTTTGAGAATCGAGCAATTCTCATTTTTGCTGCACATGCTCAGTGGCCTCCCGTTGTATTACCAAATAAGGACTTCCTCTTCCACCAGACTATTTTGCTGAACTTTAAACAATCAGTTTTGAGCTTTATTATCACTCTATATAATCAATTTTACCATCATTCTCATCTCCAGAAAAAAACGTTGAGATTGAACCCATTCATTAATTAATAGCATCTTGTTTACATGTTTAAATCATAAAATACAATTATTGTTTACGTCATTAAAGCATAATCAGCATCATATACCCTTGCAATGGATAACATTTCTGCACTTAAAGTAATTGGAAAAGCGAGAATCAAGCACTCGGTTCTGTAACTCTAAAATTATAGAAAGAGCTAACCATTTCTCGTTAGCCATTGAAAAGAGAGGCTGATATAAAGAGCGGCTAACCGTTTCTCGTTAGCCATTTAAAAGGCTGGGAAAGGTCATAGAAAAGGCAGAATGTGCTGCTAGTTACTTACTGAAACCCTTAATAGTGTAATAGAAGCATAAGCCTCTGGCAAAGAATATTCAGGCTCTCTTTCCTTTAAAAAGGAAACTGCGTGGTTTGCAGTTTATATGTGTAATTGGATTTTATATTGAATAATTCTGCATATGTACAACACTAATACCATAGTTCATGTGCTCTAATATATCAAAGCCTGTAACAGTCTCTTGCTTTGATAGGGTTGCCAGGTCCCTCTTTACTACCAGCAGGAGGTTTTTGGGGCAGAGCCTGAGGAGGGGGGGGTTGGGGAGGGGAGGAACTTCAAATCCATGGAGTTCAATTGCCAAAGTGGCCATTTTCTCCAGGTAAACTAATCTCTATCGGCTAGAGATCAGTTGTAATAGCAGGAGTTCTCCAGCTAGTACCTGGAGGTTGAAAACCCTATGCCTTGAAAACCTTACAGGGTTGCTATAAGTCAGCTGTGACTTGACGGCACACACACAATATTGACAAAAGGATGTGGAATGGTATGGTATAGCATGATCTCATCAGAGCTTGCAAACTAAATAGGGCTGTTACATGGACAGGAGACCACCAAGGAAGGCTCTACAGAGGACGGCAATGGCCAACCACCTCTTCTTTTTCACTTGCCTTGAAAGCCCCTTGCTTGGGTAACCATAAGTCGGCTAGGACTTCACAGCACATACATACATAATATTGCCAGAAGTTTAACATTTATCTGGTCATATTTATTTATTTACTTACTTACTTACTTACAACATTTACACCTCTTCTTTCTGCTCAATCAGGGCCACCAACACAGCTAATGATTAAAATAATAAAGTACATCATAAAACCAATGTTTCACAGGACTAGAATACATATATGACACAGAAGGCAGCAAATTAAAATACAAGGCAGGAAGGAGGGATCATCAGGGGAATGCCAGATGAAAGTTTTAGAAAGTCTCCACCCACTGGCAGAAGGCAGTGATAGAAGGGGACGGGACTTTCTCCAGCTCATAACGAACAGCTGCATGATAAGCTGAGCCTCGTTTTCCCTGAGCCCCCACCCCCACCCCCAGCCTGGAATGTAATCCAAGTATCTGAGCATGCTTGGGATAGCAAGGAGCCCTGGAGCATTCATGCTAGAATTAGGGGTGCCAGTAGGGTTGCCAACCTCTAGGTGGTGGCTAGAGATCGCCTGCTATTACAACTGATCTCCAGCTGATAGAGATCAGTTCCCCTAGAGAAAATGGCTGCTTTGGCAATTGGCCTCTATGGAATTGAAGCCCCTCCCCTCTCCAAACCCCGCCCTCCTCAGGCTCCACCCCAAAAATCTCCAGGTGTTTCCCAACCTGAAGCTGGCAAGCCTAGATGCCAGCCCCCAGGTGGGGCCTTAGGATCCCTGGAATTACACCTCATCTCCAGACTACAGAGATCAGTTCCTCTGGAGAAAATGGATGCTTTGGAGGGCGGATTCTACAGCACTGTACCCCACTGAGGCCCCTGTCCTCCCCAGGCTCCACTCCCAAATCTCCAGGAGTTTCCCAGCCTGGATCTGGCAACCTTACCCTCCCTCTCCCACCAGTGGCTGGGGGGGACCTGGCAGTCCTAGGTAAAATATCCAGTACGGATGTCATGGAGAGCATGATGGGGTTTCTGAATTTGGAACTGAACTCAGATTACACCTTCTTAAAACCAATTGTTTTTTAATGTTTAAAACTATAGCCAACTATCACCAAGCAAACACCCAGCTGAGTGGCATCCTACACAATACTGACCTCAGAGTTCTACAAACAGGCAAAGAAGACTGTCATGCAAAACAATAAAGTATCTGCAGAATACACTGGGCCAAATTTTTCAAATGCTACACAATTCATTTCAAAATGCATTAATTTGATATGATTCATATCAAATGATTCATTTGAAGTATCCCATTGGGAATGGTTAACTCAGCTGTAACGTCTGTACAACTGTTTGTGATAGAAAATATCCTATCATTGGAACCTAAAAATTGAAGTCTACAAAGTTGGTTTGCATCCCGACTGGGAGATTGAAATTGTGTTTGGAAGTTCGGGTGTATATTTTGAAATATCATATTGAACGGAACTGAAGAAGAAAATAGAAACGATCGTCTTCCTTTTCACCTTGATATTATGAAGTTTTGACCACATTGTCTGTGTAGCAACTGTGGATCTTTGAACCCAAGAGGACTATTGAAATCGTGTTTGTACATTATTGTATATAGCCTGTGTGTTCTACCTTGTTTCTCCTTGCACTGAATACACCTTGTTATACCACGAGTGTTGTTTTTGTGGCTTAATTGTTAAATTATTGATGTTATCAGCCATTCCTGCACTAACTTTCTTACCATTGGTAGCAGTGCAGAGGTGTTTATTTTGGTTACTCAACCTCCAGGTACTAGCAGGAAATCTCCTTCTATCTCCAGCCGATAGAAATCAGTTCACCTGGAGAAAATGGCCGCTTTGGCAATTGGACTCTATGGCATTGAAGTCCCTCCCCTCCCCAAACCCTGAACTCCTCAGGCTCTGCCCCCAAAACCTCCCACTGGTGGTGAAGAGGGACCTGGCAACGCTAACCTTTTATAATAGAGCATCTCAATTTGCAGCCCCTAAAAAACTACTCATGAACACAGAACCTTGTGAATGGGGCAGTATGAGGTATAGGGGTCTGCAGTGGGGAAAGGGGGAATTGGCAGAAGAGGGAGTTCAAATCCAATTCAGTGTATTTAAATGAAATAAAATGTTTTTTTCCTGAAGCTATCCTTAACTGCATCAGAAATTCGTGATTCATTTATTTATTTTGTAAAATATAACCTGCCCCTTCAGACTTCCTACATCAGAAGGTTAGAGCTACATTAGACTCCTGAAAGGGAGGGGGGAGCACAGCTGTCTGACCGAGTGAGAATCCTCTGTAGAAAAAGAGAATGCTAACAAATATTTGCTAATCAGACCACAAATACTATTTTTTCACAACACTAATTGCAAGATTAATAGCTCTGCTTTGACATCCAAGAGGCTTTGGGGAAACTCTCGGGGTTTAAAAGCACTTTATAAATCATTTTTTTCAGAGCAGGGAGGGTAAAGCAATGACCAAGACTTACTTTAAAAATTACCACAGAACTTTGACATTTCCCCCCCCCCCCATAAAACCCAAAGTGCTTAGAATAACAGTGAATGTTTCTGAACCGCTCACTGATGCATCATTCCTTGCAGTGCTGCTGGGGGTTAATGTAGATGACTCCTGGAATGAGATCAAAACTATTGTGTCTTTCACGTTACCTTTGCACATTATGGCCCCTGTCCAAGTCTCTGTGAAGTCAATGGCCAAGCTCTCACTCACTCCAGTGGGTGGAAGGAACAGATTGCTGGTTTACCTCAAGAAAATGACGGAAGAGCTGTGAACAGGAAAGCAGTTTCCATTAAATTGCCTTGGCTTTTGCCTTGTGTTCTAAGTTGCAGCATGGACATAATCTCTAGCGGCTTGTCTTAATGCTATTGTGACACAAGGGCCCATCAGCTCAGCTCTAGAACCTGGTACTCATCAAATCAGGATCCCACCAAGCAGAGACCTTGAAGCATCACTTTGAAGTAAGCCACTTTGGATCCCCGCTGGGAAGAAAAGTGGGGTATAAGTGAAGTCAAATAAATGGCTCGGTGTTGGATGTGAGGGTGATCTGGCTGCGACATCTGTCACCCCATTGATCGCCTGGGTTGATTCAGCTGATCTGGCTGGCTAGGCAGGTGTCCCCTGCCTCCCTCACAGCTCCATGTGCGTCCCTCCCGAAGCTGTGCGCTCGGTGGAAGAGGACGACCATCCCAGATAGAAGAAGTGTACCGTTCTTCGGTCAAGGGTTTACGATAGCTGCTCTCCCCTGCTAGAACCTCCAAACAAGAAATGGCTCAGTGGTAGAGCATCTGCTTGGGTTCAATCCCCAGTTTCTCAAGTTAAAGGGACTAGGCAAGTAGGTGATGTGAAAGACCTCTGCCTGAGACCCTGGAGAGCCGCTGCCAGTCTGAGTAGACAATACTGACTTTGATGGACCAAGGGTCTGTTTCAGTATAAGGCAGCTTCATGTATTCATGTATCAGGGACAAGAATGCAGTGTCTTCCCCCCCCCCCCATTAGTACCCCCTATCAGTACCCAGAAGTTTCCCCATTGTGTGTGTATGTGTGTGTGTTAATTGCCATCAAGTCTCTTCCAACTTATGGAACCCCTATGAATTAATGACTTCTGAGGTAGGGTTGCCAGCCTTCAGGTACTAGCTGGAGATCTCCTGCCATTACAAGTGATCTCCAGCCAGTTCACTTGGAGAAAATGGCCGCTTTGGCAATTGGACTTTATGGCATTGAAACCCCTCTTCCCAAACCCCTCTTTCCTCAGGCTCCTCCCCAAAAACCTCCCACAGGTGGCGAAGAGAGACCTGGCAACCCTATGTGCAAAAGGGAGCTTAGCTTTTTCAGCTGAACCATTTCCTGATTGAACTCTCTCTTCCTCCCCCCTAACAATTCACTTTAACTACCATAGAAAGTACTGCAACTAGCATTTTCCCTTCCACAGTGGCCCAACAGTGGTGTTTTTGATTGCAGACCTGGAGCAAGAGGAAGAATTAAATCTCCATTTCTCCAATGCCATGGTCACAGTTCATATTCCTCCCCCATGACTGCTTTTTTGCCATTAAATTATATGTTCAGGGATCCAGGTCTCCAAAATCACATGTAGCCTAGACATAAAGATATTAATTAGTCTTTAAGGTACCCTCTTCACTGTTTTTGCTGCCTATCACAATTTTATCCTGCTCTTCCTCCAAGGAGCTCAGGGCATCACACAATGTTCTCCCTTCCCTCACTTTACTCTCATAACAACCCTGTGACGTAGGTTTGGCTAAGAGAGAGTGACTGGTTGGCTCAAAGTCACTAACAGTGCCATCCTATCCAGAGTTACTCTAGTCTAAGTCCCTTGATGTCACTGGACTTAGACTGGAATAACTCTGCATAGGACTGCATTCAAGTGAGTTTCAAGATTCAGCAGTTATTTGAATTCAGGTGACCCAGGTTCAAGTCCCACTCTAACCACTATACAACACATAACTTCCCAGCGTGGTATAGTGGTTAAGAGCAGTGGCTTGGAGTGGTGGACTCTAATCTGGAGGACCAGGTTTCATTCCCCAGTCCTCCACATGAGCAGCGGGCACTCATCTGGTGAACCGGATTAGTTTCCCCACTCCTACACATGAAGACTGCTGGGTGATCTTGGGCTACTCACAGCTCTCTTCGAGCTCTCTCAGCCCCACTTACCTCACAGGGTGTCTGTTGTGGGGAGGGGAAGGGAAGGTGATTGTAAGTCAGTCTGATTCTTCTTTAAGTGGTAGAGAAAGTCAACATAAAAAAACCAATTCTTCTTGAAGTTGTCTTTGTAGACTTTTGAGCTACTGATTGTATCACAGAAGCTTCCAAAGTGACCTTTGTGCATGTATGTGTGCGGTTATTGTACCATGTCAAATTCAAATATCATTATTTGGGTTTATAAATGAATTGGACTGTCCTTCTAAAGTTCTGGGGTATAATGTTCCTAGCTGCAGGATTTGGCCAGTGGAAAAATTCTGGAGAGCATTAAAGATCAGATGTCTTTTAGTTAAATTCATAAAGCCATATAAATCAAAGGAGAGAGAAAGAGAGTAGCCATGTTTTTGCTTTTCTACACTTGTCACTTCTGGCTTTTTATGTCCTGACATATTCTTTGCTCTTTTAATATGGAAACATTTTCAGCTCTGAAGTTTCTCTTCGTGAAGTTCAAGGGGAAATTGCGTTCAATGCTAAGAAGATTTTTGACATGCAAATCCTACCACAGAGTTCAATGGCCATAACGAAAAACTCACCATTAACATTTCAAATCTGTTTTGCTGAACTCAGGCAGTATCTACATTTCAGACTGATTTTATACCAGATTAATGTTTATGGCTTCCCTTAAAGAATCCTGGGAAATGTAGTTTGATGAGGATGCTGACAATTTTCTGTTAGAGATCCCTCAACTCATCCCACTGTGATAAACCTACAGTAATATCCTAAGGTGTGGCAATCCTTTCTGGTGATACTGACCTTCATAATTTTCTTAACAATAATCCACCATGCAGGGTTTTTTTTTTCCCATTAGAGGGAGATTTAGCAGAAGGAAAAGTTGCCAACTGCCCTAGAGAAAAAATGTCCTGTCCTTTTAATATAGGCTTTTAGGATGTTACTTACCAGGTGATGTTATTTACTTCCATGCCATGAACAACTTCAGGTGACCATTTCCACACATGGGGGTAAACAACATCACCTGATTTTAAAAAAATCTGATGAAGCTTCTATTAAAGGGACAGCATAGGGTGGAAAGAAATGTGGGTATTTCTATGTTTTTTATTGGTTTGTTACAAAATATAGTTATTGGAGAAACAGGTTTGGGGAAAGAAGGGTGGTAACCTTTTCCCTTCAGGTTGATTTCAAAGGTCTTTTATGCATGGCTGTTTCACTCACCGTCACCCCTCTAATGACTTTGGGTCTTTGTGTTGATTATGCATGCCATTTCCAACCGTCAGAGGTCCCCCTGCCTTTCCCCACGTTTTGTCCATGTTTTCAAATTCGAGATAAAATGGGTCTCTGAAAACATGGGGAAATGCAGGGGGAGAGCGAGGTGACCTCTGAAGGTCGGAAACGGTACGCATAATCAACACAAAGACCTGAAGTCATTGGAGGGGTGATGGCAAGTGAAACAGCCATGCATAACAGACCAAACTGAAATTCACCACTCCTAGTCCGTTTTACCACCCAGCAGGGAAATCTTACTAATACCTGCATGTTTGCTGCATCTTTGGGATGATGATTATCAGTGGGAAAACACCCTGTGAAAAATGGGTTAACCCCCATAACTTTTTCTGCCAAAGAAAGGAGTCTATTAAAAGGAACACAGAGGTGTGTGTGACGTAATTCTATTCTTAGTGATCACATGCACGTATTTACATTTATATGCACTGAAGAGAATTAAAATTACAAAAAAATGACAACTGCTGATGAAACTGCTGTCTCTGTGTCACATTCTCACCCTTCCCCTTCAGAGCACAGACCTTTCGTCGAGACACTGTCACCTGTGTTTTCCCCAACCTCTGTTCCAAATCAGCCAATGTGTTTCTGTGTCCCCAGTCATTCACAGGGGCCCATAAGCTGGATCTAAAACCCGCTAAGTAATATCTTTAGCAAACCTAACAACTTCCTTTAAAAAAAAAGGCATGTGCAAAATCCATCTCAGCAGGCAAAACCAAAATAGGGATTTACCTGGGACAGGTAGCAGAAAATCATCCACTGTAAACTGTAGCAATTACAATAACCTCAGGAATGTATATGTTTGAAGGTTTTGGCCAACAGATGTTCCAAAATCCAAATATGGGCCAAGTCTAATTTCCCCCTTTTATTTCTGGTGATTTGATGTATGTTTGCAGTTCAGTGTTGTACAGCTGCATGTGTCATCTCATTTCATGTGACGCTGCTTACCAGAAGTAGCACAATTCCCCTTGTAAGGAAAGCATATGGGGTTGGAGCTGAGTGTGTCATTGAGGTTTGAGTTTTCTTACTTTTGTGGAATTGGATTCATCCTGGGATTACCCCAGATCTGCAGGAGACTCTTGGGCGCAGATGTTTATGAAGGGATCACTGCTCTAGCATATATTCTATTTAAACAAACCCATGCTGGCAGCTGGCGTTCTATCCGCTCCACATCAGAGAAGGGTGACTTTCTCCACCACAAGGATTGAATAACTTTTGGGAGTAAAAGGAGCCTCATTGAAGTGGTCTTTGCAGAGAAGAAATAAAATGATCCAGACACTGAACCAAATATACCCTTCTTGGCCAAATTAAACCCACCCACTCCCCCCGCCCTCTTTTTCTGTGGCTCTGCTATGTTAAATTTGAAAGATGTGGATTTGGAATGGAGTACATTTTTGAAGTTTTAAGAATCTTGGAGAACTTCTGCAACCTACTTTGAGCCCAAATTCTAGTGTATTTCGAGCATCACTTGCAGAGATAGGGCTGCAGGATTTTCCTGTGAGCAGAGAGGAAACATACTGTAGCTCCCTCTGCAGTAATCTTTCACATTAGACTCGGAGAAGTTTTAGAACACTCTTCATTTAGAATCCCAGAATCACAAGGCTGGAAAGGAACCGGAACATCATGAAGACAAACCACAAAACAGCAGGAACAACAAGAGAGGTTACTTGTGAGACTGGAACAATGGAAGGATAACCGCCTCCCTCTTTGTTAGAGGGATGTTCTGTAGAGGGTAATTCTCATTCTCCAGTCCAGTTTCTCCAACCTTCCCTGACTGTATGGACAACATGTGGAAGCAGTTAGCATTCTATACAGTCAGATCTGAAGTGCTTACCACATGAGAAGTATAATACATACCCCACCCGAAAAGGCCAAATTACACATTACGTGGCAGATCTATCACTGGATCTCCTAACACTTTGATATGTAGTTAAAAGCAGTTTGAAGGGGATACAAATTTGATCAGACTATTGAAAGCATTAGGGAAGGGAGGTTTCACCCTTCCCCCGGTACCATTTTCCCATCTCAATTACAGACCCCACATTTACAAATATACTTTAAGTTGCCATTTGTCTTGCAGGATATCTGTATGTTTCCACAATGCTAATAGCAACTTTAGCCATGATTTAGATCAATAGGGACCTCAAAAGACCAATGGCTGCTGAGGGGAGACATGATAGAGGTCTATAAAATTATGCATGGTTTGGAGAGACTGGACAGGGAGACGTTTTTCTCCCTCTCCCATAATACTAGAACGCGAGGTCATATGTTGAAGCTGGAGGGTGACAGATTCAAAACTGATAAAAGGAAGTATTTTTTAACACAACGCATAGTTAAATTGTGGAACTCCCTGCCCCAAAATGTGGTGATTGCTGCCAACTCGGAAGGCTTTAAGAGGGGAGTGGACATTTTCAAGGGGGAGAGGGCTATCCTTAGCTACTAGTCAAAATGACTACTGGTCATGATGCATACCTATTCTCTCCAGGATCAGAGGAGCATGCCTATTATATTAGGTGCTTTGGAACACAGGCAGGACAATGCTGCTGCAGTTGTCTTGTTCATGGGCTTCCTAGAGGCACCTGGCTGGCCACTGTGTGAACAGACTGCTGGACGTGATGAGCCTTGGTCTGATCCAGCAGGGCCTTTCTTATGTTCTTAGTCTAAGGCTGTTTCATGCGCATGTGAGAATGTATGTATATGTGGTAAGTTCAACCAGAAGGTGGAAACTCATTACAGGTTTGGATAAGAACCAAGCAGGCCCGAGTTCAGCTAATGATGGAGGAATGGATGGAGGAGTTGTTGGAATGAACAAATGGACAACCAAGTAACCAAGCTATGCTTGCCAGGGAACATGAGCTAGGATTTGGGACAGAACCACAACAGCAAGCAAGCAAAGGCATGGGATCTACATGATTTATCCTTTCCAGACTTTGTCTACTGGGTCCATCTTATCCCCTATGGATCTCCCTAAATTCAGTACTCACAAGCAATCCATGTATAGCAAATAGTAAATATGTCCTGTAGGTAGACAGACTGAACCAGTGTTCAAATATCACTCCAGTATAAAAGAATCAGAGACCCAGCATGGTGTAGTGGTTAAGCTGTTGGACTAGGATCTGGGAAACTCAGGTTCGAATCCCCACTCTTCCATGGAAACTTGATGGATGACCTTGGGCCAGTCACACACACTCAGCCTCAATCCTGGCAAGTATTTGGATGGGAGACTTCCAAGGAATACCAGAGGTGTGACATGGAGGCAGTGACAATGGCAAACCACCTCTGAATATCTCTTGCCTTGAACACCCTACAGGGTTGCCATAAATCAGCTGCGACTTGATGGCAAATAAATAAATAAATCTCTGCCTGAGTGACGCCTACACAGAAGGCCAGTATGGATACCAGACTTCTTTAAACTCAGAGATGCCATCTTTGAACTCAGAGTTCAGTTTAACAAATAATAGTCAGAATTCATCTATTATCTGAGGTACAAAAAGGCTACCTAATGCAATGTGGCACATTTCACCAGCCAAAACAGTAAACATAATGAAGCCTTTTTATTCAAATGGGAGAAATTAAACATGTGCTATGCCCAACTGAATCCAATAGCGCTTCAAAGGATTCGCTCAGTTGTGCCTACTGTTCTCAGAGGTATTAATTACCATGTGTCCTATCAATGTTTGCACAGAAAAAAAATTACAGCTTTTAATCCCAACTAGGCAACATTGTCAACATTCAAGGGAGCCCCACATTGAGATGAGGAGAGACAACACACATGAAGCTGCCTTGTGCTGAATCAGACCCTTGGTTCATCAAAGTCAGTAATGTGATGCCTACTCAGAGTGGCAGAAGCTCTCCAGGGACTCAGGCTTAGGTCTTTCACATCACCTACTGCCAGATTCTTGAAATGGAGATGTCAAGGACTGAACCTGGGATCTGCTGCATGCCACGCAGATGCTCTACCACTGAACCATGGCCCCTTCCCAAAGCAGAGGGCAGGGATCTTTTTTGCTGCCCGTTCCTTTTCCCCACCTTTGTTTCTCAACTGGCAGGTGAAGAACACTAGAATGGCCGGTAGTATATTCCAAGAGCAGTCCAATTGTGCCTTCAGGACTCCTTTTCTGGAGGGGGATGATATCGGAGCCAGCCAAAGTTATGACCAAGGCAGCTCTTGTGAAGAAGATTGCATTGGTGAGGAGTCTTCTTCAGAAGCCTGGTAAGCAGCTGTAGAAGCTGGTGTTTTTTAGTTGGAAGGTATATCCCTCCAGATGGGACTGGGTGAGCCCTGTCTTTTAAAATGACCCTTCCAGACTAGTTTGGTCTGACCAAGCTGACTCCGATTACACAACCCCTACCTCAAAAGGTAGCCCTAACAAAACCAGTAAAAGATAGGAAAATGGGAGAAAGCACAGATCCATGCATCTGAACAAAGGCAAATAGCAAATATGTATTTGGCTTTTCGGGAATCGCATATTCGGCTTTGGGCAGATTCCCATGTTAAACCAAAACCCGGATATTGCTGAAACTGCAAATTTCAGGTTTATTTTCAGTTCGGGTATATTGATATGCACAGCCCAAGTCCTAATTGAAATGAGAATCATTCAAGAGTCCTAATCAATAGGGTTGCCAGCTCCAGGTTGGGAAATACCTGGAGATTTCTGGGGCAGTGCCTGAGGAGGAGGTGTTGAGAACAGGAGAAACTTCAAAGCCATAGAGTCCAATTTTGTAATCTATTGTTATGGCCATTGGCCAGCATAATAGAGTCCAATTTCCAAAGTGGCCATTGTCTCCAGATGAATTGATCTCTATCAGCTGGAGATCAGTTGTGATAGCAGGAGATCTCCAGCTAGCACCTGGAGGTTGGCAGCCCTACTAATCGGACTTCCTTTAATCTCATGGTTTAAAAAATGAATGCATGTAAGGGATGAAAATTACTTGGAAGTTTGTTATTTCAGAATAACCGATCTTACTGTGGGGTGTTAATTAATAATCCTGTTATCATGCAGGAAGGATTCTAGTAGCAACCACAAGGTTTGCCTGCAGAGGGTCCCCAGTTCAAACCCTGACCTCCTCAGTTCACAGGATCTCAGCAGGGCTGAGAAAGACCCTCACCACCTGCTTCCTGGAAACCTTTGAAAAGCCATTGCCAATCAGAGCACAAAGTTCTAGCCTACAACAGTACCCCAACAGTCTAAAGCACATAATCATGGAAATATTGGGTTTTTAAAAGCCTTTCCTAGCATCATGGCCTCAATCCATATCTACCCCCACCCCCCTCTATATTTAGGACATGGATATTGTTGTCCACTACAACTTCTAAACATTTTCCTGATGTGCTGCCACCTAGCCATTTATCCTCCATATTGGCTGATCCAGCTGTTAGCCCCTTTCGCATTTTCACACACTGTATATTCCAGCTGTTTAAGAAGCTCCTTCCTTCTAACTTATCGAGGGAACAGGAAATGGGGTCATGGCAATTGTTGACAGCTATGAGTCTTTTCCTTAATTAATCCTCTGTAGGGACTCAACCCACCCTCTGAATCCCTGTAGTGTATTCTGGGGTTTTTAAAAAGCTGTTTTGGATAATTTTATTTGCATCTCTTCCAAAAGAAATATGGCATCACAATTCTCTACTGGATAATGCATTATTACTGAAGTGATATCTGACGGTTCAGTGCCAAATACTATATTTTGAATTATTTTTTCATCTTAGATATAAGCATTTTTCCATATTCTGTGCATCTGTTGTGGCTTCTTATTAAGTACACACATTCTTTGCATCTGGTTATTGGATACATGGATCCATGCACTGGCAGGAGTTTGGGGAATGTTTAATATGGTTACAGGAGATGACTTTTTTATAAGTGCACATTCCTTTCTCCCCAGTTTCTATCAAATATTAATCAGTTAAAATGAAGAAAATTAAAGAAATGAAGAAGGGTGCACAATAAAATGACATTAATTGCTCTTTCTGCAACTTTTTGGAAGTATGCCGTCATGTGAGAAAATGATTTCAACACTCACCAGCTTTGTGTTTGGGCGGACAAAGGCACTTTAAACCAAAGGCTCATTTTTTGCACAATGGGCAGACTCCAACTTTAAAGCTGAGGAATTTTAGGAGAGGGAGTGAAATTATTGCTCATGGACAAATCCTGGATGAGAATTTGTGCCATTCAACCCCAGCTGTGCTAATGTATGGTTTGTTTATTTATTTGCTATATTTACTGTATTTATAATGAGCCTTTTTCACCAAGACTCAAAGGAGATTACCCATTGTAAATGCATACACTCAATAGGATGAGACACCTAATAAGCAGTGTTCTAGGACAAGGATTAGAGATATCTGAATAAGTATCTCATATTAGCCCTTTCCTGGATAGTCCAGGCTAGCTTGATCTTGGCAGATTTCAGAAGCTAAGCAGGATTGACCCTGGCAAGTATTTGGACCTCCAAGGAATACCAAGGCCATGATGTGGAGGCAGGCAAAGGCAAACCTCCTCTGAACATCTCTTGCCTTAAAAACCCCACCAGGGGTCACCATTAATCAGATGTGACTTGACAGCAAAAAAAAAAGCGTGTTAAACACAATATAGGGTGCAGATGCAATGCAGGATAATGGTATTATATCAGTAGGAAAAGAAGAAGAAGAAGAATCAAACTGTCTTACAATCACCTTCCCTTCCCCTCACCACAACAGACATCCTGTGAGGTAGGTGGGGCTGAGAGAGTATGACTAGCCCAAGGTCACCCAGCTGGCTTCATGTGTAGGAGTGGGAAAACAAATCCAGTTCATCAGATTAGCCTCCACCTCTCATGTGGAGGAGTGGGGAATCAAACCCGGTTCTCCAGATCAGACTCCACCTCTCCAAACCACCACTCTTAGCCACTACAGCACGCTGGCTCTGAATGTCTTTAAAACAGTATCTTACTTATCCCAAGTTCTAGTTATTATTATTTTAAAAAATTGGCTGGCTTGATTACTGTGAATAAAGCTGGACCTGTCATTTTGCATGTTGGCACCTTAGATACTTGAAAGAGATAAATGGTCCTTAATGGCTGGAAGGTTCTCAGTGTAGCCTTTGGAATATCACACCCTTTGGCTAGAGGGTGGGGGTGGACAAAGGTTTGCTGCAATATGAGATTAGGTAGAGACACAGGAGGATAGACAGAGAGCTGCAGATTTAGGATCAGCCAATCTACCATATTGTCATTTTATAACGCACTGCGGTTCTTAGCAAAAGCCAGAACCACGGCTATGCTGCATTTTAATCTATGCAGCCAAAGAAAAGAGGAAATGTTTCTGTGTAATAATAGTAATAATTACCGCTCTCCTAACGGAAATGTCATAACATAAGCAAAGTAAGTTTTATGATGTTTCCGTTAGAGAGTGGTAATTAACCCAAGAGAACACAGTTGCACAAGGCCTAGATTTACTAGTTCGCAAAGATGTAAACAGTCAAAGCCAGCAAAATGGAGACTTCAAGGGATCCATCTCTTCTTGACCAACAAAAGTGGGAAGGAGCCCAGCCTGGAGATGCTCACGGCTCTCAAAGCATAAGAGGGACAAGCAAGAGTATGATGGATGAACTCCAAAGCTAACTAATCAAACACCTATGCTTATGATTGTGTGAGAGAAGAGTCACCAACCCCCCTGGACCTTCCTTCATAGATAACAACTAAGCCATCTTGTTAGAAAGGTTCATAGTCTCGTCATAGAATCATAGAGTTGGAAGGGACCGCCAGGGTCATCTAGTCCAACCCCTTGCACAATGCAGGAAATTCACAACTACCTCCCCCCACACCCCCAGTGACCCCCTACTTCATGCCCAGAAAATGGCCAAGATTTGCTCCCTCCCATGATCTGCCTAAGGTCATAGAAGCAGCATTGCTGACAGATGGCCATCTAACCTCTTCTTAAAAACCTCCAGGGAAGGAGAGCTTACCACCTCCCGAGGAAGCCTGTTCCACTGAGGAACGGCTCTAACTGTTAGAAAATTCTTCCTAATGCCTCAACAGAATAATTTGAAAAGGTTCTTCTGAGGATGTTATAGAGCATTGTGGCTTGATACCATCTCTTGCCAGTTCTGGCTTTCCTACCAGAGCCCTTTCTTCCATGTCATTGGAGATTTTGTCCATTGTCCCCCTTTGGGAAGCTGATCTCTCTCAAGGAAAATGAAGCACAGACCCAAATCAACCCCCTCTTCCCTGAAGCTGCTTTTAAAGTTATCTAGAGATGATCCAATCACAGTTGTGCTTTAAAAACACAATAGATTTCTGCTTAATAAAATGGTTCCTTTTGCACCATAATGACTGAGGCCTTTCTCAGCTACTACAAAGTGGCTGAATTAGCGTTCCAAGGGCTGGAGAGTATTAGGGTACATCACTGTAGCATTGAGTCAGCATCCTAAACTATTCAGAAGCAATCTTAGAATGGGGCCCTTGGTTCACCCAGCAATTAAGAATTTCAGCTACAGTTAAACGTCTAAAGTTAGGGGACGTGAACATGCACACATAAGCCACATTGTAGGTCATGTGGTTTCACAGTGTTTAAGGGGAGCTTCACTGAGAGTTTAACAGGAAAATCTTTTACATACATGTGCAGATTGCAGAACAAGTTGCTGGCTTTAGATTCTTGCTTGGCTGAATGCTAACATCTCATGAACAGAATTTCACAGAATCTCGTTTTACATTCAGAGCCAGGGAAAAACTTTGGGAAGAAATCTTGCTGGGTTTATGGATGGGATGAATTTGTATTCCAAATGTTGAACTTCAATATACTGCTCCTTCACACTCTACATGCTATTTGGAATATGCAGTGCAATTCAGCATGAATTAAACTATGAGAGGATAAGCTCACTAATGGCACACTGAAGAAGGTTGATTTCAAAACGGTGGAATATCTAGATTACCGTACGTGCTTTGCTTAACATTTACGTGTGAAGCTGGAATCACGCTTATGTGAAGGATCTACAGAAGCTTGTCAATTGCTGTGAAGTCATTATGAAGTGAACTGTGGATTGCAAACAGTATGCTTTAAGGAAGAAGTGCTTCTTGGACTTTTGTATGTGTATTTGTCAATTTCTTTGGTTTTTCACCAACTGTGTGTGTGTGTAAAGTGCCTTCAAGTCGCAGACGACTTCTGGCGACCCCTTTTTGGGGTTTTCATGGCAAGAGACTAACAGAGGTGGTTTGCCAGTGCCTTCCTCTGCACAGCAACCCTGGTGTTCCTTGGTGGTCTCCCATCCAAATACTAACCAGGCCTGACCCTGCTTAGCTTCTGAGATCTGACGAGATCAGGCTAGCCTGGGCCATCCAGGTCAGGGCTTTTCACCAACTACATATGTCTATAATTTACTAACTGAGATAAATGGTTTAATGATATTTATACACAGCATTATTAGTGTGTTGACTATACTGACTTTGTGCATTGCATCACAACTTCAAACAGTAACATCACCATGAGCACAGATATCCCAATCAGATCACATGTCCGTCCTGGCCTACACATTCTGCTTGTGTTTGTTGCATCCTCTTTTCCTAATTTTCTTTCTGTGTGGCTCAAGAGCTTTGACATACAAGAACTACAGCTTTATAGTTTATGGTGGTTATAAATGACATCTTGAACATACGCAGCTTTGATATATGGCACATTGGATAGCATTACAAGTTCTCAGGAGCCAAATGGTTTGTAAATATGATTGCAAATGACAGTTTGGCGGCATTATCAGGAAATGTACAAATAGAGATTCCAATTCTGGCACAGGCAAATGCCAGGAAATATTTAAGAATCATTAAATTGAAGGGGGAAAGGCTTGGTTCGGGCACACTCTGGTGTGGTAACAAGCTAAATCAGCAGTGGTCCAGCTTCTTTCTTAAATGGAGATTGTGGCCTGGTTCAGCAGGTGTTTTTGCAGCAAAGTTGTCTGTGAGTCCAGCGAAACTGTAGCTTCTGTCTTAGGTATAAGTTCATAAAGTAACACGTTAACCTGGCTACAAAAACAAAAGTTAGATTTTAGAGTGTCCAAAATTTTGAGAAGTATCCTTCCAAGACACATAAAATGTATTACTGAACCCACAGGTTAACTTGTTGGTCAATTTGAGACAGAACTGGAGAGAAAAGGGATAGAAACTGCTGCAGCAAAAAAAAAAAAAAAAACCTCCAGAACTTTTTTCCCTGCCTTTAGCACCTGTACGTGAGGATGCATCTGGATGTCTGGATGCAGCTTTTGATGGGGATGGGCATTCCTATCTGGGGCCACCAGCTGTTCCATGCAACCAGAGGCCCACCACTAGAAATGGATCAGGACACCGTGATTCTGCATGGTGCAGAATAGTACATGCTGCATTGTGTAGGGGGTTGGACTGAATGGTCCTTAGGCCCCTTTCAACTTTTTAATTCTATGATTCTATTATTTATTTAATGTAATCTTTAAAAAAAAACCAAAAAAACTTTTACACTCATAGTAGGGTTGCCATCTCCAGCTTGAGAAATTCCTAGAGATTTGGGAGTGGTTCATGGGAAGGGTGGAGTATGGGGAGCAGAGGAGGTCCACCCTCCAAACCCACCATTTCCTCTAAAGAAGTTTATCTCTGTAGTCTAGAGATCAGTTCTGGAAGAACATCAGACCCCATCTTGAAGTTGCCAACCCTAACAAATATCCTTGAAGAGCAACAATGAGCAAATAATAAGACTGGCACCAAGTTTTTAACAGTGTTAGTCAATTAACTTTATGAGTTTTAATCAATTAAATCTGCACATATTTTCACATGAATGCAACAATAGTTGTGAAGGAAAAGCTCTGGGTTGGGAAATTCCTGGAGATTTTGGGGTCAGAGCCTTGGGAGGGTGGGGTTTGGGGAGGGGAGGGACCTCAGCAAGGTATAATGCCATAGAGTCCACCCTCCAGAACAACCATTTTCTCCAGGGGAACTGATCTCTGTAGCCTAGAGATGTAATGCTGGGAGATCTATTGCCACCAACCTTACCAGGCATACAGAATGTGAAAGGTAGAATGGGCTTTACCACTTCAACAGGAGGTAGGAAGGGTCACATTTTTTATGTTGCTCCTTGTAAACATTCTCTGCAAAGGAAAAAATAGTGCATCAGGAAGGGAAATTCTATCCAATCTGTTCATTTCCCATGCTAGTTTTTCACTTATCAACCTGAAGTGGTACAGTACATTCTTCCACCTCAGGATATTTTAATTTCAATCTATTAATCTAACTGACTCCCTGGCTAAACATAGTTGTGAATGAGAGGTAAGTTGTGTGTTTGGAAGTTCTATATGATCAAAGAAAGCAACAAATAAAGATTCAATTCAGACCTTGCCAAAGAAATGTTTTCCATGTATACAAACATACACAAGCACAATTAAGCTTTTTTAGTTTGAGGAGATATACAGTGATAACAACAGCAGTAGTTCATTTGAGATGGTTAATCTCAAGTTCTTGCACTTACGGGTCCTCTGGGAAAAATACAAATTTCAGAAGGAAAAGCAATGCATTTTCAAGAGTAAATGTTCAATATATGCGTTCTGTAAATTTCACCTATGTGTTTCATTATACTGGAGCCTTGTAGCATTTAAGGGGTTTACAGCTCGGCCATAATTATTCACCGTGGGGTACCATTTGGAACAAAATTGATACTTTCCAATTCTCTGCTCTGCTTAATGAAGAGTCATTCACTCGGGGCCCTATGCAGCTTTCTTTGCTATCAATATATTCACCGAGTTTATTGAAAGAGGTTTGCAAAAGATTATGAGCAGGGTTTCATGAAATGATTTCCGTGATGTACTCCTGAATTTAAAAATTGCATTGCCAATATATATAAAAAACAACAGCGGAGTTTTCATTAAGCCAGGCTTTCTCCTGAACTAAATGTCTGATGGGCAAATGCCTGTGATTTATGCCTAAAGCAAAATATTTTATGCCATACCAGTTCTACATACAAGAAGGTTTGTGTGTTCACTATACTGAAGGCCAAAGCTCAACACAAACTTAAAAGCATTTTCCAATTTTTTTTAAACCATGCAAATATTTGAGTACTATTTGACAGCTCAGTGTTTACTTAGAAGTAAGTCCCACTGAGTTCCATGGGATTTGCCCCTTGATTAAGAGTGCATAGAATTGCAGCTCTAGCAATTCATGCATTTGAAAGTTTACAACTAGTATATTGCTGTTTTTAGATAGTTGGCTGTTTAAAAGTTTATTTATGTAGCCAATGGCAATACATTTTCATTTCTGTGCTTTTATTGTGGTTTTGTACCATTTTTTTTACAATTACATGATTATTATTTATTGTAAATTACTTTGTCAAAATCTGAATGTTGGAACATAAAGGGAAAAAATAAACAAAATATGTATGTTCACATACCACAGATCATTAACAGTACAAAACTGAAAAGCCCCAATTGAGATAAGCAAGAGAAAGCAGCTAGGCATTCCTCCAAATGCCATCAGTGGGACCGTCAGGAGGAGGGAGAAGCAAGCAGCTAGACATCCCTTCACCCTGTCTGGCCCCGGTTTCAACGGAGATCTCAGTGGCCACCAATGGGGCCAAAGGTGGGAGGTAGCAATCAGGCACCCCTCCAATGGGTCTGGAACCAACTCTGGCTAAGCCCCTCCCCTCCACCTTGCCTCAGACCTCAAGAGAGAGACCATCAGAGAAAGGACTAGCAGCAGCCTTTCACTCCTCCCTTGGACCTGGAGCCAAACCTCACCAAGAACTTCTTTCCAATGTATAATGTATTGAATTGTATTTATAGCAACATATTAAATTGTTGTAAACTATTTTGGAGTTCGTTTGTTTTTGGCTCAATAACAAGCTAAATATGCAATTAATAAAACTGAAATTTTGTTTTGATGGGAAATATGGATTTTGGGTTATTATCATTATCATTATGGTTATCATTATAATTGTTATTATTATCATCATCAGGAGCTTGGCAATCTAACCTAAAACGAAAAATTTTATATTAATATGAGGTTTTTCGCTAATAGTAATTTGTTCAATTTATTTAAGAATTATATATCCCATAGTTTAGATACTGTATCTTTTAATTTATATGAATATTTTAATGGCTTTGCCATATTAATAAATCTGAATCTGAATATTATTATCGTCGTCGTCCCACCGAGACTCAAGGTGCATTACATAATGTAAGTCAAATACAATCAACAGAATGAAACATCCAATGAACAATGTGATAGGTTTGGACTACAGAAATCTGAAAACAAACAGAATTCTCAAACAGCTGAAAAAAAGCATGAGCTTTTAAACATGATACATTAATTAGTATAGAAACTATCTTGTCTGGTGCATACTTACAATGATAATAGCAATACAGTAGTGTAGGCCACAGTCCATATCCATTACCACTGCAGCTTTCCAGCCATTTCATTGCATTACAGCCATATTCACCTGTGGGAAAACCCTCTTGAATAATTCCATTTTGCATAGTTTGGGGAGAGCCAGGATAGTGGGAACCTTCCTAATCTCGTCAGGGAGGCCATTTGATATTGTGGAGGCCACAACAGAGAATGCACGAGTACGGGTGGTTATCGAATTTGCCTGTTTACAGGATGGTACCTGCAGAAGGCCCTGCTGGGGCGAGTGAAGCTGTCATGGCAGAGCATAGGGCAGTCCTATAGATAAGAGAGATTTGTATGTGATAGTCAGTACCTTGAATTGAGCCTGGTAATTGATGAGCAACCAACAGAGTGACTGCAGAATGGGAGTGATATGCATGTTCCACCAAGCTCCCAATAATAACCTAACTGAGGTGTTTTGAACTAAATGAAGTCTCCGAATTGACTTCGAGGGGAGACCTATGTAGAGTAGTCTAGTCTTGATGTTACCGTGGAATGGGTCCAGGTTGCCAGATCAGCCAAATCAAGGTCGGGGGCCATCTTGTGAGCTTGACTGAGTTGGAAGAAAGTGGTTTTTTGCAACTGCATTAACTTGCTTCTACAACTATAATGCTGGTGTCGGGGATATGCCTTGGACTGGTTAAAATTGTTCCTTCTGCTTCCAAACACCTCAACAGGTATGGTGTGGTATACTGTACCATAGGCTGCTGACAGATCCAGGAGGAGCAACAAAGAAGCATGACCCTTGTCTACAATGAGGCAGGGGTCAACAACTAAAGCCACTAGAGCCGTCTCTGTCCCAGCCTGAAACTAGACTGGAAAGGATCTAGGGCCCATGAGCTATCCAGGAAGACCTGGAGTTGGTCCACTACAGCTCTCTTAATCACTTTGTTTAGAAAGGGTAGATAAAAGACCGGGCAATAACTACATCATTTTTTTAAATTTAGGGGTAGTTTTAAGTAATGGACAGATGACCACTGTTTGAGTAGAAAAGGGCAAGAGTCCAGTAGCTAGGGCTGTCAAAAAAAAAAAAATTCGGTACAGTTCGGATTCGGCCGAATTTGGCCCTTGTGGGTTCGGTACGTGCTGAAGTCCGAACTCCCCCACTTCGGATCCGTTCAATTCGGCGGGAATTCAAAGTTCGGAAAAAAAATTCGGCCGAATAAAGCCATTAAAAACACAACCGCGCCTTTCCGCGGTTCTGGGGGAAGCATTTTTGGGCTTAGAGGTCCCAAACTTTCAGCAGAGCTTCAAAGGACGTATATTGAAAGACTCCCCAAGTTTTGTAAAGATTGGGTCAGGGGGGGCTGAGATATGGGACCTGAAAGGGGTCCCCCCCACCCTTAATGTGTATCTCTCAGCAGAGCTTGCCGCCCAGGCACAAAGCTCCCGGCCCGACAAACAGCTGATGAGAGCAAGGGCGGGGCAGGTGCTAAGAACTTTGCAAAGCAACACAACTGAAAAGCAACACCTTTGCAAACATGCAAAGGGCGGGGCAGGTGTGAAGAATTTTGCAAAACAATACAACTGCAAAGCAACACAAGCACGCAATGCAACACCTTTGCAACAGTGCAAAGCAACACCTGACACCTGGGAGTTTGCATACCATGGAAAGGGACAGAGGCAGCTAGCTATGCATAATGAGCAGGAGGGGGTGGAATTTCTCCTTTTGCATTGGACTTGGGACCAGGCAGATGCATTCTTTAAGTCACCATTTGAAAACCAGTTTTGAGCAAGCATCAAAATAACCTAACTGATCTTATGAATGAGGAAAAACCTGAAGAATAAAAATGAAGCCCCCCCTCAAACCAGGGAGAGAGAGACTGGAGGGGGAACACACACCCCAGGCAGAACTGGCAAAAGCCCCCTTTGGCTTCCCCCAAGAAACTGCTCCCTCCCCACACACACACACAGACTCTGCTTTCCCCCACACACACACACACAGAAAAGAAAAAATATAGATTAAAGCCCCCAAAGGGGTCTTACTGTGGCTGTCTTCTGTTCCAGCAGGAGGGGCTGGGAGGCTGGGTAATCCAATATGATTCCATTTGTATCCAATATAAGATCCATATGTATGCATCTCTCGAGGGTGATCCATTCATCCCAATAGGGAAAAGGGGAAAGCCCATATCTCGGGGGGCCCTGACCCAATGTTTACAAAACTTGGGTGGTCTCTTAAAAAGCCTTGACTGAATCTCCGCTGAAAGTCTGGGGTCGGCACACCCAAAAATGCGCCCCCTGCAGCCACGGAAAGAGAAAAGGGGGGAGCCAATATTTCAGCCCCCACTGAACCCATCTTTACAAAACTTGGGTGGTCTCTTAAGAGGGATTCTCTGAAGCTATGATAAAAGTTTGGGGGCTGCACCCCCAAAAAAGCGCCCCCTGCAGCCACGAAAATGGAAAAGGGGGGAGAGGAAAAAGGGGTGGAGCCCATATCTTGGGGGCCCCTGACCCAATGTTTATAAAACTTGGGGGGTATCTTAAGAAGCCTTGTCTGATGCTCCGCTGAAAGTTTGGGGTCGGCACACCCAAAAATGCGCCCTCTGCAGCCATGGAAAGAAAAAGGGGGGGAGCCCATATCTCGGGACCCCCTGACCCAATGTTTACAAAACTTGGGTGGTCTCTTAAGAAAACCTGTCTGAATATCCCCTGAAAGTTTGGGGTCGGTACCCCAAAAAATGCGCCCCCTGCAGCCACGGAAAGGAGCGAATGTGCACAAGCACCCCCTCACACACACATGAGGATTTCCCTCTCTCTCTCTCTTTCCCCGGCCGGCCGCACATCAGCTGATTCCTCCAGTACTCAATCCTGACTGATTGGCCAGAAGAAGACCCAGCTTGGCCACCGATTGGCCGGGGGAGGAGAATGCTGCTTACTGAAGGTTATGCTGCTTACTGAAGGCCCCGAATTGGCCGAATTTATTCGCGAACTCCCGAACTCGCTGAATTCGGCCCCCCCGGTTGCCCGCCAGTTTTGAGTTCGGTTCCTCCCGAACTAAAAACCGCCGAATCAAGGGAAATTCAGCTGATTTTCAGTTCGGGCCGAACCGAATTGACAGCCCTACCAGTAGCACCTTAAAGACTAACAAAAATATTTTCTGGTAGGGTATGAGCTTTCGTGAGCCACAGCTCACTTCTTCACCCGTTTGAGTGCTTGAGGCAAAATGTCATGGGTTAGTGACTGATTTATGATAGTCATCAAAGGCTCATGTATGTGGTTCTTAGTGTGCCCTTATTTTCATGGTTCATTTTGAATCCCCATCAGAAATGTAGCGAAACTCACATGGTGTTGCAGATTCAAAAAACTGATCCAGAAACTTGAGTTCTAGTAACAGATTCTAGATTTTGTGAAATTTAACATTTTTTCCTAATAAACAGTCAATGCTTAATTTGATGGTTTTGTTATGTGAGGTGTCCATTAAGTGCTGGAATATGCCCCCCCCCACAAAAAAACTTTTTATCCCAGTGGTACCATTAATTTGTTTGAATCATTATCATGGCCAAGGTTTCCTCCTGTCTATGGTTCTTTTGCAATCAAGAGAGAGGGGCGGGGGGAGCTCAAGCTAGCCCCTTGCGCTAAATTAGACATAGCATATCCTGAACTGTTTTCTGCTTGCACAAGATGCTGAGCAGTAGGGTTGCCAGGTCCCTCTTTGCCATCGGCGGGAGATTTTTGGGGCGGAGCCTGAGGAGGGCGGGGTTTGGGGAGGGACTTCAATGCCATAGAGTCCAATGGCCAAAGTGGCCATTTTCTCCAGGTGAACTGATCTCTGTTGGCTGGAGATCAGTTGTAATAGCAGGAGATCTTCTGCTATTACCTGGAGGTTTGGAAATCAGCACAGGAGCGAATGAATATAACAAAGTGCAAATATTTATATAAATTGCTACAACATATAACATAGAGTCACAACTAAAGACCTGAAAGGAATAAATGCGTAGTCAATTCGAGAAAATATATATAAAATGATGTATAGATGGCATTTAACACCTAAGAAGATTGCAAGGATTTATAAAGTGACATCCCCTAAATGTTGGAAATGTAATAAAGAAGTTGGTTCCTTTTATCATATGTGGTGGACTTGTGACAAAGCTAAGGATTTCTGGGACATGATTTATAATGAAATAAGACTAATAGTACAAAAAAACATACCCAAAACACCAGAAATGATGCTATTAAGTATGATACCTGATGACTTGTTAATACAAAGGACTTTTTTTATCTATGCGACAACAGCTGCAAGACTGCTCTATGCAGCAAAATGGAAAGGGGCAGACACTCCTGGGGAAAAAGACTGGATTATGAAAATGTTTGAAC
The DNA here is from genome assembly GCF_029931775.1 of Euleptes europaea. NCBI lineage: Eukaryota > Metazoa > Chordata > Lepidosauria > Squamata > Sphaerodactylidae > Euleptes > Euleptes europaea. Next base: position 23,593,820 of record NC_079317.1, on the reverse strand, counting down.
TGGTGGAAATGGCAAAACTTACAGCTACTTTAAACCAAAAGGACAATGTTCAATTTATGGGGGAATGGGAGGCTTGGATGAAATATTGTGAATATGAACTAGGATTGGGGAAAATGGAAGAGTACCTTTTAATCTGATCTAGATGATATTGCTAACATAAAGAAGTGTAATTAACTATATTAATAGAATATTGTGATTGAAATTTAACTGAGATATAAGAATAATTAAGATCAGATCAGATCACGATGGGATAGAATACTTTATTAAGAGGCGGACGGAGGTGATGGGGAAGTCAACAAATTTTCCTTTATTTTTTATTTTATTAAGTACTTAAATAGTTATAACAACATTACTTATGATTTAGTTTTTTATATTATTTTTATTGTTGTTTGTCAACATGGAAAATTTATATTATAAAAACCAATAAAAAATTTCAAAAAAAAAAGCTCTATTATTTATCCTACTATGTACAATGTATATTACAACAATCAAGTTGTAATATACATCAATCACAACTGTGTTACCCTACGTGGGAACTGGTTAAAATTTATCCTGCTTGAATTTTTAGCAAACATGCAATATGTAAGCTGGAGATATTACATGATGACTGATTTTTGTCTAAGGAGGGACTGATGAAGAAATGTAAAGCCAAAGAATTCGAAACGGCCGTATCCCTTCTTCAATTTTTGGCATCATCTCATGGCAGTGCTCAAGAGCAAGGCATTTGTGGCTGTGGATCTTTCCTGCTTGCTTCCTCCTTCAGTGATCCCTTTGCACCTATGAAAAGCTGAAGGGTCTGAGGGACCACATGGATAAAAGATGGGTGGCTTCTGCAAGATGGGTGGCTGCAGTGAAGAGGAAAAAGCAGCAAAACCACCCTTCTCTACCTCTTCTGGCAGTGAACCAGGGGAAGGCTTGCCAGTAGAAAAGCCAAGAGGGCCAATTTTTTCTTCTTATTTCCCTCTCCTCCTCTATCCCCACGGCTTTTATCCATACAAACCCCCATTCTCTGTCATCAACTTTTTGTGAGACAAAAGTGGTTGCTTGTGGATGGGGAATGCAAAAGAAACTCTACTTTCATGAGTGACTTTTTTGGCACTTCATAGCATCTAATACCATGTTATTTTCTATACTTTCCAATAATCCACTAGCAGTACTGGTCAACAAAAAGTGGTTTGGATGCCATCTGGATAACATTGTCTTTAGTATTACTCATGCGTACAATTGTATTAAAGTATGAGATGGCCAAGTATTTCCATATTTTCAAAATAGCTCAGGTCATTGAGTCCAGTGATTTATAATTGGTGGGGGGGAGCTAGCCTTTTAAAATAATGCGTATGATATTGTTGGCATGTAAAGGGCTATGCTGATATAAATGAGGCCTAAGAGACCCAAATAACTTGGCCCTAGTTTTTAAAAAAGCTGGATTTTGCAATTTACAATTCCAGCTGCGTAATACAATTTTACCACTTATGTGATTCTCAAACTATTAATCTAATCACACTTTGTGCTTCAGTTCATTAATTAAGTATACCTAATGAGGGTTAAAATAATTCCCAGCACATTGTTAGCTTTCCCCTCTTTACTTAACATTAAAAGTTTGCAATTTTTAATATATATTTTTTGCCATCAAGTGGCAGCCAACTTATGGCAACCTCGTAGTGTTTTCAAGGCAAGAGATGTTCAGAGGTGCCTGGCTCTGTGTAGCATCTCTAGTATTCCTTGGTGGCCTCCCATCCAAATACTAACCAGAGCCAACCCTGTTTAGCTTCCAAGATCTGATGAGATTGGCTAGCCTGTCCTATCCAGGTCAGGGCAAGTGGAAAAGCCAGGATGACCCTAAAAATGTACATTTCTAACCCAACTATCTTCACCTATGGTTGTTATCATATTGTTGTCTTTGTGTTGTGGTTACCTAAATGTCAGCCCTAGAAGCTAAACTGGATCCCTTGCACACAAATCAGGTCTTTCCCACCTTCCTCTTCTCCAAACAGCCCCCAAAAGCTGATGCTTGGGCAGGGAAGCCTTATAGCAGAAAACAGCATGGGGGCACAGTGAAAAGGAAGAATCAGGCAAAGTCTCCCTGCTCCCTCCTCTACCTCCAGAGTTCTGATGGTTGCATGAGGGATGAGGTGGAAAGAGGATGCGCCATCCCCCCCTTTTCTTTGTTGCAGCCATCCCATGTCATTTTGTACTAGAGCAGGGGTGGGGAACCTTTTTCCTGCCAAAGGCCATTTCCACATTTATAACATCATTTGGGGGCCATACCAGGTGTAGATCTCTCGGTGGGGGGGAAAGGCTAGGGTTGCCATGAAAGAGGAAAAGGGAGAGTGGGAGAAAAAAATGGAAAGAGGGGGAGAAAGAAAAGGACGGAGGGAGACAGACAAAGAGACAGAAAGAGAGGGAGACAGAAAAGCCTTCCCACACACACACACACACATCCGCCGGCCCCACATGACCTGGCCCCAGGCTCCATGCCCTCTCACCCCCAGATTCCACAAAAGGCCCCCCCAAAGCCCGATCAGCTCCTGCTCACATGCTCTGCCGCTGGGAGCCATGGGCCTCTTATCCCCCCCTCCCTCTCGCTGCTCAACAGCTGACAGGCAGCAAGAGGGGCTTACAGTGTTCCCCGGCGTTCCTGCACGCTGCAGCTATAGGGGGCAGCCTTGGGGGGAGCGTCCCTCTCCCTCCTCTCACCGACCAACAGCCGTCAGTCGGTGAGAGGAGGTCCAAAGGGCTCCGCACCACCCCTGCAAGCCGTGGCCCCAGGAACACCCTCAGGGAGGGCCGCCCTCTGCGGCGAGGCCCCAGAGCTCCCAAGGGCCACAAAAAATGTCCTTGGGGGCCGCATACAGCCCCCGGGCCTGATGTTCCCCATCCCTGTACTAGAGGCTCCCACAATCCCTAGCATCAGTTTTTGGGAAATTTTAGGAAGTGGCTGGGGAGGGGAAGACAGGAAAGATCTGTGTCTAAGTGCCTTCCTGTCATGGGTCATAATTCCCTCTACTGCATTTATCCAAGACTCACAGTTTGCAAAGTGAAGAAGACAGATGGCTTAAATCAGAGATTCCCAAACCCTTCAGGCCACTGCCCCCTTGGTTCCACAAACTCAACCCCAGTGCCCCCTACCCTGTCCAACAACACAATTGAAGGAACCCACCTCTACTGCCCCCTTGCCCCTTAGTGCCCCCCTAGGCACCCACTGCCCCCAGGGGGTGGTACTGCCCACTTTGGGAACCACTGGCTTAAATGGTAAAAATACATCTGAATACAAATCTTAGGTGGAAGAGCTGGGAAAGATCTCTGCTCTGCTTGCAATCTTGGAAAATCACTTCCAGTCACAATAGACAGAGATAGATAGATAGATAGATAGATAGATAGATAGATAGATAGATAGATAGATAGAGAGAGAGAGAGAGAGAGAGAGAGAGAGAGAGAGAGACAGACAGACAGACAGACAGAGACAGACAGACATGCCCCCCGTGACAGCGTAAAGGTAAAGGTCCCCTGTGCAAGCACCGGGTCATTCCTGATCCATGGGGTGACGTCACATCCCCACCGTTTCCAAGGCAGACTTGCTTTGCAGGGTGGTTTGCCAGTGCCTTCCCCAGCCATCTTCCCTTTACCCCCAGCAAGCTGGGTACTCATTTTACCGACCTCGGAAGGATGGAAGGCTGAGTCAACCTTGAGCCGGCTACCTGAAACCGACTTCCGTTGGGATCGAACTCAGGTCGTGAGCAGAGCTTTTGACTGCAGTACTGCAGCTTAACACTCTGCGCCACGGGGCTCCTCGTGCCAGCGTAAGTGGCCCTTATTCGGTAATAAGAGGGCACATACACCAGCGCAGGGGTCATGCCACCTCCACATCACTTTCAGCCCCAAGTTCAGGAAACTAGATGTGTTATTTAAGGAAGGCAGAATGGTGGTTCTCCCACCCAATGCCACCAACATTTCACACCAGATGTGATCATCCCTCAAGAATGCCAAAACCTCTGTCCAACTTAATGAACCTAAATACTTCTAGCTTTTGAAACAATGCAAATCTCATGTAAAATTATTATTAGAACTATGGGGTCAATCAGTCAGGTGTTTTAGTCCTTACAAAAATAAAAGTGCATCCCAGTTCTTTTAAATAGAACTAACTTTAACATAATGTACTGAGTATTTTCTTCATTAAACATCAGAAACACCATTTTTTCCTTCCTCTGAAGTGAAGGTCTCCAAACCTGTTGAGTTTGTGGGGACTTTTCAAATTCTGAGAACATGTAGCGAATTCCACCACAAAATGGCTGCCAGGAAGGGGAATGGAAGTAACCCACAGAAGGCTACAAGGCAGGTCGGGAGGTTCCAAGCCAAATGTCCTCCTGTGATGGAGACAGCTGTTTCCTTAATGAGTACTTCCTGAATAGACAAAGTTGATGCCTCCTGGGCTCTTCTGAAGCAGCTTCTCTAAAGAGGTGGAGTTTTTGGTTTGGGGAAGAGATGCTTTGTGGGAAAAGGAAGAGAGCACAATAAAAGACATTGGTAGGAAGAAGAAGAAGAAGAAGAAGAAGAAGAAGAAGAAGAAGAAGAAGAAGAAGAAGAAGAAGAAGAAGAAGAAGAATTGGGTTTTATACCCCAATTTTCTCTACCTTTAAAGAATCTCAAACCGGCTTACAATTGCCTTCCCTTCCTCTCCCCACAACAGACACCTTGTGAGGTAGGTGAGGCTGAGCGAGCTCTAAGAGAACTGTGACTAGCCCAAAATCACCCAGCTGGCTTCATGTGTAGGAGTGGGAAACCAACCGAGTTCATCAGATTAGAGTCCGCTGCTCATGTGGAATCAAACCCAATTCTCCAAATTAGAGTTCACCCTCTTAAACTACCTCACCATGCTGGCTCTCATGGTGACCAGGAGTACTGCGCTGGGGATCCCTGCTCTGATGTGCCAGATCTGGCTGTGGGAGTTAGCAGGCAGGTATAGGATGGGTTATTGATTAGATGTTTGATTGTTCTATTTATAGCCGACATTTCCAACAAATCACCTGAATTGAGATAGGCCTTGCCCATAGGCTTACAGTATAAAAAGACAAGGGAAGAAGGGAAGATGACAGGTTAATGGTCAGAATAGCGTTAAGATAGGGTGATTTTCTATCAGTCTAAATTTTCTCCCACCCTATTTCTAAGGAGCTCAGGGCTGAAAATTTTAGACCAAGAAAGTAGGACTAGCCTAAATTCACCCAGTGAGCTTCATGATAGAGAGGACATTTGATCCCAAGTCTCCCAGATCTGAGTCCAATATTCAAACCACTGTGCCAGAACGGTTCTTTGTCTCCTTGCCTTTCTTGGATAGAAGGGGTGGAACTATCCTAAGACCCTGATTTTTCTGGCCTTTCTGCCTCTGTTCTGCAGTCTAAGGACAACAGCAGAGGAAGAATAAGAGCCTCCACAACAGAGTGGCCACCAAGAACAGCCGGAGTGGTTCCCCCTTGTCGCAATGTTCTTTCTTGAATGATGGAATGAAGGGGTGTTTGACAATCTGGTCCCAGTGTCAGTATGTTGCTTACCAGCCATAAGGTAGCTTTGAACATTTCTCAACAAAATATTTTTTAAAATCTGAGGGAAAGGTCATCTTGTGGCTGGAAAAGCAGAAATGAAGGTTAGGAGACATCGGAATGCTGTCATTTTATCACTACAGTCCCTTCCATGAAATTCCCAGCTTCCTAAGATGTCTCCTTTCCCAGTTGCAAAATCAATCAGCACATATAAATGGTATCTTTGCCAGCATTATCAAATGTTTGGAGTTTTTGTTTTCAGGCCATAATACATGGGGCCAAGCACTGATATTCCATTAAAACGCTCCCTTAAAACAAAGCAGAATGGACAGCAAGTTCTGAAGAATTTGTTTGGAACTATCCTAAGTATCCTAGCAAGAACTCTGGGTGCATTATTAAAAGCTGAATTATTTCTTAACCTGCCAGATCCACTGGAGACTCTTGAACTAGGACTGAAAGTTTATAATACAGAGCATACAAAGTTGGCACGTCTGTGCATTCTGGAATAGGAATTGAAGGACGGTTTCTTGAAAGATGCTTGAGTATGAAAACCAAAGGATCAAAGTAATCTTCCTCTTTCTGATCTAATTTGACATGGTCCTTTTGTTGGCAAATTTCTGTTTAAAATATAAAATCCATACGCCGTGAGTTTCAGCATGGGGGGGAATCAAGATAATGGAAGAATATGGACGTATTCCAACCAACCTAACCAATGTACAAGATTCAGAAATGTGATCCATTTAAGGCAGCTTTTGGATTGCAGCCATGCCACCTGATCTCATTCTTGTTCAACTGAATATAGGAGAAATTTATTTCAGGAGGATTTACCTTCAAACGCACACATGCTTAGGACTGCAGCCTTGATCTCATTCATTTAATTGATCTCATTCATTTCATTGAAGCATTTACATTGAAGTGTAAATCTTTCCCAAGAACTCAACACAATTTAAAATGGCAGTATGACAGTTGCCTTTCTTGACAATTTCTTCTAACATTTGTTTGAATAATTCTTAGATTTGTCGTACTTAGGTTTAAAGCACTTCACCTCAATTCTATAAGGTATTTCAGTTTAGGCTCTGAAAGAGCTGTTACAAATTTCCTTCCAATGGCAATTCTACTTTATGAATTGAACACATGAACACATGAAGCTGCCTTATCCTGAATCAGACCCTCGGTCCGTCAAAATCAGTATTGTCTACTCAGACTGGCAGAGGTCTTTCACATCCCCTACCTGCCTAGTCCCTTTAACTGGAGATGCAGGGATTGAACCTGGGACCTTTTGCATGACAAGCAGAGGCTCTACCACTGAGCCCCGGCCCCTCCCCTAATTGGATGTAGAAGATTCTCTAGTTATTCTCAGGACACTCTCCCTGTGTTCCCTGCATAGTTGCTATGTTTTCTAACATGCAGTGATACTTAAGTTTAAAATTGGATAGCTGACACTTGATATTCTTGTTTTAATGGTGTTGGGTTGGCCTGTTGTTGTTTTTATTGGTGGTGCTTTGATAGTATTGGCCTGTTTTTTTAACTGGTGTAAATACTGGTATATTTTAATGGCTTTGGTTTTGATGCTTGTGTTTCAATGGTTTTATTTCATTAGTGGTAAGGCACCTCGAGCAGGTCTCTGGAAAAGTGACATACATTTTCTTAATAAATAAAATAAATAATTTGCAGTATTTGGTAATTAGCATGCAATGGTATTAAGTATTTGACAATACTGAGAGCTCCTTTGCAATAGCACAGCATAGTTATAGCATGGACTTTCTATCTTTACGGAATACTTTTTACACTGAATGCTTTTCACACTGAATACCTATTCTCTCTAGAATCAGAGGAGCATGCCTATTATTTTAGGTGCTGTGGAACACAGGCAGGATGGTGCTGCTGCAGTTGTCTTGTCGGTGGGCTTCCAAGAGGCACCTGGTGGCCACTGTGTGAACAGACTGCTGGACTTGATGGCCCTTGTTCTGATCCAGCATGGCTTTTCTTATATTCTTATGGCGGAGATTGGTATGGGGGAAGAGAAGCTATTTAACTCTTTGCTCTTGTGCTGTTTCCCTGCCAAAAATCGCCTTTCTCCACAATGCCCATGTTGCGGAATGTTGTGCCCATGTTGTGGAAACAGTTTTAAAATCTATACAGAGTAAAAGCAGTGTAGTGGGATGGCAATTTGTGGCTGGAAAACCACACAAAGGGAAGGAGTTAAATAGCTCCTTCCTTGTATGTTGGTCTCCCCCTATAAACTGCAGCCCCTTCAGCTTCTGGGTTTTTTAAAGTAGGAAAAATTATTATGGAATTATATTCAGTGAGCAATTCCATCCTAAGAATGTACCCCATAACACACTGAACATTCCACTGGGGCTATGATTGCTCAGAAAGATCATTGGTGGGGGTCAGGGAACACGCAGACTTCAAGCTGTCCTTTTCATTAAGAAACCTCTGATAAGCTTCCAAAGCAAAAAAAAAACCCCTCAGTTCTCAAGAAGATCTTTTGAAAACCACTCCATCTATCATATCTGACAATATTAGGTGCTAATTACTTTAGCAGTTGCCATTTAAGCTGGAACTGTGGCACAAAAAGAAAGCCAAATGAATACAAGTAACAGCAAAGGATTTCTTGCCTACTACAACTGTGTATTGCATGTTAAACAGGTATTATTCTGGTAACACTTTTCTAAAATTGCAGACTTACGAGCACATCCTGTGAGCGAGTAAGACCCGTTTAATACAATGAGGCAATTCTGATAATATAAGCATATATATCGTTTAGATGATTGAGATAGTTTGGATGCGTCGTATTCAATGCATTAGTTGTACTTTTAAATTTTATTTATATACCTGTTGCCATTGCAAAATGTAAACTGTCTGCAAAATGTAAATTTGAATGTGCTTTTATATAAAATATTCTCGACCCAACATTTGGAATTATAGATTACAAATATTTCTTTTTTAAGTGACTTTTAAGATTCTTATATCCCTAACCTTATGGGAAATATTATTTCCATCTTTAAGAATGGGTGAATAATAAAATCTGGGTTATTCCATGGACTGAGTTAAAATGTTGCATCCTGTTTAAATGATTTTATTTCTTATGGTATCATAGCGGTAAGACTGAATGTTGTAAAATAGTGTGGATCATTCTGCCTTTCCTTTTGCATTGCAAGCTGTCATTGCGCATCATTCATTTGCTTCCACTGAGGCTTGAAGGCACAGGCTGATACGTTTAAGAGTATATCCAGGTACACGGCACAAAGGTGAGCTGCCACCGATGGGGGGGGGTTTGCTTCACCAGCAGATAAATGTTGTCAACTGGAATAAGTCCATTATTCTCCTTGCACCATTATTACCACTTCCTGGGGTTGAAAGAGGTTGCAGGTCCATAGGCTGCATAGATCTTTTTAAACATTTTATCAAAGCAAAAAAAAACCTCCAAAAAAATAATAAAAAGCCATGTAATAGTACTGTTTATTAGGATCGACCAAAATAACACAAAACAGTGTGCCAGCTTTTGAATTCTCCAGAAGTCTTCATCAGGCTGGATGTTAAAAAACAACAACTTGTGTTTTAATGGCTTGTGTGTTAATATTGTGGTGTTTAATTGTAAGCCGCCTCCATCAGGACTCTGATGGGAGGGCATAGAAATAGTCTGTGATAAAAGAGCCTAGCAAAAGATTGTGCTTAAAGTTTAAGGGACTTTCCCCAACACAAAGTAATAGTATCCAGTTTGGATTAGGCCTCAGGATTTGAAAGGGATGCTGGGGGGGGGGAGCTGATGCCCACCCCAGTGAGCAAATCCTATAACGGTCAGATGGTGGCAGCGGAAAAGAGAGAGAGGCAGCCCCGTCCAGGAGAGGTTGAGAATCCCTGGAAGAGGACAAGAATGGGCCTGCGAGTCTGGTCCGGTATTGTAAATTACTATGACTACCACATTTTCCCTCTGTTCTCAACCTTTAAAGGGACCTGTGTGTTCCATTAGATGCTAGCGAGATATTTAATGAACTACTGGCTTTTGCATTTCAGTTGGCTCCTTCCCCACCCCCTTCTTCCCTGAAGGCCAAGGAGGCACCGAGCCCAGTGCCATTTCAAATCATTGTACCCACTCATCTTTCCATGCAGGATTCTACAAGGCCAGGCCTTAAGATCAAGACCTGCAGCTTCAGCTCCCCTCCCCCCTTTTAAAAACATCCAGGCAGATGAATAGTTTGGAAGAAGCAAAAAGCTTACACACTGTTGGTCCTCAAAAGAAAAATTACTCCATGGCTTTCTTTTCTGGCTTCCCCCAGATCAGGGGTCAGCGGCAAAGGCATACTTAAAGAGTGATCAGTAAAGTGACTGAAGACGTACCAGTAATGTGTGAAAATACCTGGTTGCTACCTAGTTCTCCTGGTACTGTCCACTCCTTACTGTTTATCCCTAGTACATTATGAGACACGGTCAAAAGTTGCACACCTCACTGGGGGAAGCTGTCAGACAAAGTTTTGGCTCTAATAAACCTGGAATTTGTGCAGGGAAGTACTTTAGGCTGTTTGTTGTTGAGAGAACACATTTCAAGCAAGGAAATAAGAGAAATTAAATGAAAGCCAAAGAACCCATTAGGAAAAATGGGTTTGACTCACTAGTGAAAGGCAGTTTCCCTCTTCCCTAGAGTTGCCAACAACCTGGAGAAAAAAATGTCCTGTTAGGTGTGTTGGCTGATGGAATATCTTGGCTCAGCACAAGCTTCCCGATATGGGCTCCTACAGACCTAAACCCCCAGACCTTCACCTCTCTTCCTTCATGACCTAAACGTTCCATCTAACATTTCCTTTTCCAATCCGGATTAATTTGGAGCGATGACTATGCACTCCGTGGTCATGATTACCCCATAACCAAGACTTCACACATAACCATACAGTGAAAAAGGGTCGACATAATGCACCCACCTTTCTCTCTCTCGTCAAATCGCAGCTGATTTCCAGCAACCCCTTCATGGGGTTTTCAAAGCAAGAGGCGTGCAGAGGTGGTTTGCCATGGCCTGCCTCTGCATCGGGACCCTGAACTCGGCTGACAGTCTCCCATCCGAATACTAACCAGGACCGACCCTGCTTAGCTAAGGAGATCGGGCTATCCTGGGCTATCCTTTAATCACCCTTACTCGGTTTTCAAAGCGGAATGGTAACGACAGATAATATTCAGAAGTTGCTATCCATTTGTACTTTTGTACGGTAGTAACACAAGTCCGAGAAGAGACCCAGATTCCACCCAGTACAGCGATGTCTTTTTCCAATACATCTCCGAGGAAAATATGTGGTTTCCTATTAACTAAGGTTTGTTCAACAATCCTTCCCTGTGAAAAACTGGGATAAATTGTGTTCAGAAACCTCTAATTCCCACTGCTACCCTTTCACTATGAGAAGGGAAGAAGGAAAGGAAGAAAGAAAGGAAAGGAAGAAAGGAAAGGAAGAAGGAAAGGAAGGAAGAAGGGAAGAAAGAAAGGAGGAAAGAAGAAGGGGAGAAAGAAAAAAGAAAGAAAGAAAGAGAGAGAGAGAGAGAAAGAAAGAAGGAAGGAACTACTTCTTTGCAGGAGTATGTGTACTGTTCCAATTACTTTTGGGGTTGTCACAGTAAATATGTCCCACAAGATACTGCAAAAAGATGATACTAAACTTTTTTTTTTTAAACCATGTATGAGTTTTGTCCTTTCACTAGTATCCTTTTACGTTTTCATCGCCGGACCCTAGAATTACTGATCTTGATCGGGTGAACGACTAGAATTCTCGAGCAACTCTGTGTCGCCCCAGTCGCTTGGAGAGACGAGTCTAAACTTTACCCTCCCTTGGAAATAAGTCCCAAGCCAGTGAATAAGCCGTGCCGCTGAGTAAGGAAACGGACGTTGGAAAAGTCACAGGCCTCCCAACTGCTAGCAAACGCCGACTGGCCGTCGATTAACGAGGCAGCGCGGTGCTCGCCGCGAGGTTGCAGCTCCATGCACATTTACCTGGGAATAAACCCCACCGACGACAACGGGACTTACTTAGGAGCGTGCATGTTTAAACTCCCACAACAGAAAACAACTGATTTTGTTTTTAAGTGCTTTCTCTCTGGCCTGCTCCAAATCACTAGCCTACGGCCATTTATGCTTGGAGGCTTTGCCTTGGATGTGCTGCGCTCTAGATGCACATTTCCCCAGTCCGAATTCTCAAAACTCTGCATGGGGGCTTATTGCTGAGTTTTGAGGATTTGGATGGGGGAAATGTGTATCTTCAAAGCGGCAAATCCAAAGCAAAACCTCCCATGCATGAATGGCCGTAGCTTCCCGGTGTGAAATTACAGATTAGTATGCCAATAAAGGTATTTAAAATTGAAATTACAGATTCATAACCAACGACAACTGCAGAGTTAAAATCCCCATTTCTACGGTCTTCCCTGCCCCCCCCCTTTCTTCGTACTCGGCCAAAACGAGTTAAGGGGAAAGGCTGCGCAGGCCCCCTCGTTGCCAGGCCTAGACTAAACAAGGAAGTGTTTGGCCCCCGGTCTGACGCTTTGGTGTTGTCTCCTGGGGATTTGGCGGTCAGGAACACCCAAACAAAACCAAACCACCACGGCCAGCGTCCACCTGTGCAACACCTCCGCAAACGCGCTTTTTATTTCAACGGGATCGCTCCTCGGGTCAAGTACATTATATACAAACAAGGGACAGTCCCCTCTTCCCCGCCTCCTCCTGCAAACGCAGAGTCTGTGCAAGAATTGTGAGAGCATCTTCTTCTCCGTGCAAGTAGTACAGACAAGACAGTCCGTCCGGCGGCCGAGCGCAGCTCCCTCCGTATCAGCTGTCGGAGTCCAGATCGCTTTTGTTTTCTTCCTGTCTCTTCTCCGGGGATGTTTTGGAAGCTTTATTCCATTTCTGGGCGTTTTCGGACTCCTCCGAAGAAGATCGCTTTTGCCTCCTCCATTTAGCCCGGCGGTTCTTGAACCAAACCTGCCACCCAAATCAATTGGAAAGGCAAAGAATCATTAGTGGCAGTAGACTGGTGCTAGTTACCAAGGCCACTTATGCACGGGGGGTTTTGCCTTGGATTTCCTGCTCTCTAGTTGCACATTTTCCCCATCTGAATTCTCAAAACTCTGCATGGGGGGCTTATTGTTGAGCTTAGAGAATTCGGATGGGGAAAATGTGCATCTGGAGAGCAGGAAATCCAAGGCAAAACCTCCCATGCATAAGTGGTCCAAGTGACCAGGCAGGGCAATGCTGCCGCGGTCGTCTTGTTTGTGGGCTTCCCAGAGGCACCTGGTTGGCCACTGTATGAACAGAGTGCTGGACTTGATGGGCCTTGGTCCGATCCAGCAGGGCCTTTCTTATGTTCTTATGACCCACGTGCGCCTAGGAGCCACAGCAATCGAGCATCACGGCAGAATTGTCCTACCGTCTCAAACGCAGCGCGCTTCCAAAGAACAGATTCACACCTTCAGCTGCAAAGCCGTGGTATCCTGGTCACACGAAATCCATACAGGTAGACTTGAAAAGACCATCGTCTACATGGGCGCTGTGAAAACGCCTGGATCCTGAATACAGGGCATACGGCTAAGAGCGCCATCCTTCCGTTTGCCGGTATCATGCGCAGAGTTTAGGATCGGCTACCACCTCGCCGCCGCACACAAAGGGAATCCTGTACTCCCAAGTTAAGGGGGAGCTAGGGCCCTATAGTTGGCGCGCTGCTAATGCGGTTTGCAGCCGTTTCCTCTTTAGATGGGAGGCGTTTTTTGTCTCACAGGATAGCTGTGCAATTGACCTGACAAAAACTGCAAGATTTACCTGAAATGATGAGGACTGCTTTATCTGAATACCACCGCTACTACATTTCGAGCCAGCTCTAAGCCATGAGTCGTGCGAAGTACAGAAGTAATAGGGGGTACTTCGCAGAGGACTTAAGTCTGCAAAGGTCTGGGCTTTTCCGGGGAAGGTCGACATCGTGTACCGCATCCTAAACCTCTTGCGCTGCATCCTAAATGGAGCAGGTACTTTGCACTGGCTAGTAAAGAGCTCTAAAAGCCAGAAGGGGGGAGCTGTCCAGCTCCGCCCGACTTGCTCAGCAGAGGTGCCCTGGTATCTGCACAGGCTCGAGTCACAGCAGGCCGGAAGAGGACGGGATCCGGAACCGTTGGATGTCTCCCCAGTTTCAGACGAACTTGCTTCAAACAAACGCGTCTGCGAGAATCGCCGACTACGGTTCCGCGCGGGCAGTAGCAGCCGCGCGGTGTAAATAGTAAGCAGTGGCAACTGGGTCGCCTCGGTCCAAGCAGATAGCACAGAGGATTTGCAGCCGGATCCATATTCCACTTAAAACCCAGGTATTATGGCTAAAGGAAGTTTTCGGTATTCACCAAGACATTAAATTCGTCTTTTAGCTGCAGTCATGCCCACCGACAAACGTCCCACTGAACTCAGTGAGACTTAATACTTCCAAGTGAATTTATTTAATTCCAAGCAGGATTAAATAAATCCTGAATAGTTTGCGGGGAAGCGAACTCCGATTCTAAGGGGAATCCATAGGATCAGAGCTGCAATCCAAGAACAAGCTACCCGGGTGCCATAAGTATAAACCATTTTAACACTGTTATTGACCAATACAGCAGTAGCTTGGGGGGGGGGGGTATTTAAATCTGTTGCGCTCAGGTTCCCCTAAACCTGGGAAGGCTGAATTTAAAGGTTTCCTAAAGATTACTCTCTATCTAATTGCTACCGGTGCTGCCGCTGCTACTAAGGTGTAGCTTCTTGCGCCAAGGACGTGCCAGGCGCTGTACCAACCCCCCCCCCCATCCTGCAGTCTGGTTGCGATGCAAACCTCCTTCCTCTATTTGCAAACTTCTCGATTGTTCCCCCCGCCCACAACCCGCGTTAAATGAAGCCGAGAAGAGGCGGCCCGCCTTACCTCCACTTTCTCCTCCCGCAAATGCACTCTCCTGGCCAGCTGTTCCCTCGTACCCACATCTGGGTATTTGGTTTCCTGGAAGAGGTTTTCCAGCGCCTCCAGCTGTTCGTCGGTGAAGATGGTGCGGTGCCTCCGTTTCCTCCGGCAGTGGAGCTGGTTCAGCAGCTGCAGTTCCGTCCGGGACAGGGTGCCCACGTTCATATAGGGCAGCATCTGGTGGGGCACGGGGGACATGAGGACGGAGCCTGTACCTTCGTAACCTGGGGAGACAGGATGCAGAAAGGGAGGATGGCGCGGGTTTGGCACGGGATCCAGAGCGCAGGCTGCTGGCAGAAAGGATTGCCCCCAAATCCATTCGCCACCGCCAAACCCCAAATCTAGACTCTCCCCCTCCCCCCACCCACCCACAGAACGAGGCCAGATGTCAAAAGCACGGAATTGACAACTTTGGAAGTGCTGGAACCGGAGGTCCCCTCCTCCAGACGCCCAGGGTCCCGTTAACTTGGGTGGGAATGAGAAAACGCAGAACTATGCAGGCTGGGGGTGGGGGAGGCTGCGATGCACTTTCACACATGCCGCTTAATGCACTTTCCATTCACTTGCAATGCACTTTGAGGCTGGATTGTACTGCGTGAAATGTCAAAACCCACTTGCAAACGATCGTTAAAGTGCATTGAAAGTGGATGGAAAGTGCATTATTCAGCATGTGTGAAAGTGCCCGATAGCGGTTCTCTTAATCCAGATTAGCCTCGGAGTAATTTCATAGACTGCTGGTGAGTCTCCGCACACACATCTCAATTAGTTTAATGAAGTTTTGCTTGTAGTTGGGCGCCAACTGCATCGATCTCAAAAGTTAATCCCATTGATAAACCAGAGGCTGTTTACGAGTTTAGGCGCCAAACCACTTAACCTCCAAAATTATAATCTGGAAAGCAATTTCGAAAACCTTACAAAACAAGGGACGGGGGTCCTATCCGCAGCAGCGTTGACCTAAATTGCAGGGAGTTACAGCATATAGATCTAAAGCAGTTGGAAGGAATTAAAAACTTGGATTAAACTGCGACTCCGAGGAACATACACTTGGAAGAAATGTGTAATGAAACAAATTATACTTTTTCCCCTAGGTCCTTCCCGTCTTCCACAGGGCCGGTGGCCCAATCCTAAACCCATCTACATGGAAACAAGCCCCACTGGACTAAGTGGCGCTAAGGAGTTTTAGGATTTTGAAGAAGTTTAAATCGGCTTCATCTCTAATGTTTCAGTTTAACGCTGGGGTGTGGGTCAGTTTGTAAATCCAGACTATCCAGTCTGTCGGCCTTGTGTACGTTATTTGGGACGGGGTGGGAATGTCACCTCCGGATTTTAAACCCTAGAAGCGGGTTCTGCTTGGTTCAGGGAGTCTTTATAGGAATCCAAAAAGGAAATGTGATTTAATGCACCAATTAAACTGGGAGAGGACGCACAAACCCAGAAGCCTGTAGGTCGGCCTTAAAAATACTTTTGCGTCTGACTGCTAAGCCTGTTTACCCAGAAGTAAGTCCCACTGATTATAAAGGGTAGGTGCTTTTGGAACAGCCGTTTGGTGTGCAAGTGTGTAATTATTCCCAATAAGCTCCCGGCGCAGGCAGTTTTACGCACAGATACTCCAGTCTTATCGCGTTCACTTCCACAAACTTCGGGAGTAACTGCGCGTTGTAAGCGTCCCAAACAAACGCGTGTAAGAGTAAAATACACGTGCACTGTGACGGAGCGTCAAAAGGCTGTGTTTTTATGGATGACAAGCGGGAGAAGTTGAGAGAGCGCAGGCTCCGATATCCATCCCCACCACCGAGTCCTCAACACATTACTTGGGCCGTAAATCGTACGGGAAAGTTCGCGTCTAACCCACGGCGCTTCACGTCCGTCGTGACCCCCCCCCCTTCAGCATTCCTTCACGCCAGCGTGACCAAGAGACAGAACCCGTCTTTTTTTTTAGGGGGGGGGGGTTAATGGCTGGGGTCGCCACAAGTTGGGTGCCTTTCCTTGCTAAGGGGCAAATAAAGCCATGCGCTTGAGATGATGAAGAAGAGTTGGTTTTTATATGCTGACTTTTTCTACCACTTAAGGGAGACTCAATCCGGTTTACAATCACCTTCCCTTCCCACAATAGACACCCTGGGCAAAAACGCACGGGAGGTTTTGCCAGTCTCTAAATGCACATTTCCCCCCTCTGAATTCCCTAAACTCAAAAACAAGCCCTCACGCAGAGTTTTGAGAATTCCGATGGGGGAAAATGTGCATTTTGAGAACAGCCGATCCAAGGCAAAACCTCCCGTGCGTTTTTGCCCCCCTGCGAGGTCGGCGAGGCCGAGAGCGCTCTGAGAGAGCTGTGACTAGCCCAAGGTCACCCAGCTGGCTTCGTGCGGAGGAGTGGGGAGACAAATCCAGTTCACCGGATTAGCCCCCGTCGCTCATGCGGAGGAGTGGGGAGTCAACCCCGCTTCTCCAGGGCAGACTCCACCGCTCCAAACCCCCGCTCTTCACCACGACGGCTCTCGGTAAGGGCAGGGCCGAACTTCCTTTCCCCCTGGTCTGGAGTCCCCTCGACCTCTCCATCCACGGACTGGTGGTCGCAGCGGGGGTCCGCGCCAGTACCGGGGCGGCGGAGAAGAGAAGGGGCGAAAACGCACGGTCGCTTGAGCCTCCTTTCTTCCCTGTTCCAGCCAGGATTCAGCCAGGATCGGACGCACGTCCGTGCGTCCGATCCTGGCTGAATCCTGGCTGGAACAGGGAAGAAAGGAGGCTCAAGCGACCGTGCGTTTTCGCCCTTAAGACCCCGGGTGCCAACCTAGACCCTGCCGGGACTTACCTGCGGCCGGGACGCAGGAGCACTGCTGAGCCCCCAAGGGCTGCACGGCGCCGCAGCAGGAAGGGCCGACGGCCGACGCCTGGACGTGGAGCTGCCCGTAGTAGTAGTTGCCGTAGCCCCCCAGCCGCGACCCCCCGAGGGCGGGCAGGCCGGACGCCGGCGCCACGGCCCGCGGGTAGTAGCCGCCGTAGTCGCCGCCGGCCGCGGCGTAGAGCGAGTCCCCGCCGGGCAGGCTGGCCGAGAAGACGACGGGCGCGGCGCCCTGGGGCTGCAGCACCAGCGAGGAAGAGGAGGAGGAGGAGGGCGAGGAGGACGCCTTGCAGCGGGGCCGGGCCGCCAGGATGTTGTCGATGCTGAACATGCCGCCGGCAGGCATCCCCCGCCGCCGGCGCCGGGAGGCAGAGCGGAGAGAGGCGCACCGAGCTGCGCCCTGCCGTCCAGCCTGGCTGTGCCGGGCTCCGGGGCGAAAGCGACTCGCAAAAGTCCTTTAAAGAAAAAACACACGCACGCACCCCCCCCCCCAAAACCCTTCCTGGTGATTTTGACGTCTGAGCCCCCTCCCCTTCCTCCTCTTCCTCCTCTTCCTCCACCCGCGCCTGTTTCCTCCTCGGATCGCAACTGCGCGGAGTCTATAATCCACCCCCAAACCCCTTTCCTTTTTTATACCCAGGCGACGTCATCCTGGATTTAGTTCCTGGTTATAGATCAGATCGCAAATAAAACCAGATTTCACTCTCCTTTTTTTTTTAAAAAAAGGGGGGGGTCAGTGGAGCTGGTGGGGGCGGGGTAGGGAAAGCAGAGGAGGTGGGTCTGGGGGAGAAGGAAGGGGGGGGAGGGACCGATTTCTGTGTATTGAGAATTAACGAAATTAACTTAATCCTTTCCATTAGTGGGATTCTCTCCTCTCTCTCGCTCTCTCTGTCTCGCTCTCTCTGAAGCATCCCCCAAGACTCTCCCCCCCCCCCGAACAATCTCTCCCCGCTCGCTGCTTTTGCTAATTGTTGCCCGGGTTAATCTGGTTAACAACATTGCGGGAAACTGCCTCTAACGCCCGCGCCCAGCCCCACTGCTTCGCCCCCTTGCTTTGTCTCCGCTGATTGGGTGCCGTTTCCTCTGCCTCCCGCTAACACCCCCCGATCCTCAAGCACGCACCGATTTAGGAGGAATAATCCCTGGGTTTTACCTACCGTGTAAATGAGTTTAGAGTTTAGGATCAAGGTGTTAGATTCCTGATTCCTGGCAGGAATTAGGCAAAGAGGGCTTTGGATGTGTATTTAGTTCGAGATGCTTGCAACAGGGTCCTCTGCATGTTATTGGGACATAAATCCTCACCCACCTGGGTAATTACAGTACTGTATATTGTTGTGTCCGATGGTGTGTGGATGTCTGTGTGTAATTTACATGCATAGACACTTAGTGTGTGTATATCGAATTTGATCCCTTTCATCCTTCACTTGAGCTACATTTCAGCGGACCCTCCTGGGTCCCGAAAACATTTATTTGGGGGAAATGCCCCGCAGATTTTCAATGGAACTTTCTTGTCAAGCAGAAACCGTAGAGAACCCAATTTGCAATTCGGATCTATTGACCTCCAGGAGAGAATTTACTATCTCTCAGTTCAGTATGACCCTAAGGGTGCTATTTCTAGACCGAAATAAACTTTTTTTTAAAAAAGACAACCACAAAATTGCTGATCCTTAGGATTCCTTTCACTTGGAAAAACATCCCATTGGTTTCAACTCAACTCTCAGCTCCGAAACTCCTTCCTTTGGAAATTAGAAACCCACAAAAATCCAGCAAGAGGCGTGATCCGACTAAAGATAACATATTTAAAATAGCGCGATCCTAAAAGCTCTTTCCTGGGAGTAAGCCCAGCTGAATAGCCCTGGGAAAGGTTATGAGTACTGTGACTCCGTTTGAGGTCCCAATGATTCCAACGGGGCGGGTTTAAACCTGCGATTAAGGCACTATGAAACCAGCGCTTAATTTAGCAGGGTTTAACATTTCGTGGGCTTTTGCGCACGGTCTTTCGGACAGAAGTTTAAGGGAGTAATCCTAATCAGGTCTACTCAGAATGAACTCCCGTTTTATTCAATGGTGGCTTCCTCCCAATAAACTGTTGTTTAGATCGTCAATTAGGAGCACCGGAGCTCTCTTTAGTTTGATGTAGAAGAAGAAATAATTGCGCAAGATTTGTTAAAGCGGATTTAAAACCCACGGAAGGAAGGCGGAGGATTAATAACACGATTTTGTACTCCGAAAACGCACCTCTTGGGGACCCTGCTCCGAACTTGGTTTCCGAAGAAGGAAATCTTCCTTCCGAAGAAGGAAATGAATTCGTTTCCCTATCGATCCTCAAGCCAAGGAGTAAGGCTGAATATTTTACATGGTTTCGGGGGAAGGGGAGGGAGGGGGATAGATAAGTCCCTTTAAAATTCTGTTTATTAAGACAGGCGTCTCTCTTGGTAGCCGTGCCTGGTGATTTGCAGAATACTTGGTCCGTCACGATTGTCTCTCGGAATCCGCAGGAGGTGAAGTGAATCAGATTAGAATATTTACCCCATCAGCCTTCCCTCAAAGGAGGCAGGAAATTGTAGGCGCGCACAGAAAACAGGCTATTAAGGGGCGATTGACGAGGAACCGCTTTATATGGTCTTTCTTTTTGAGCCCAGCAATATATATATATATTTCTTAGCATACCTAGCTTTCTCTCCCCCTCCCAAATCTGGACTGATCTCAAAACGCAATACCAGAAGAAAATCAAGTCGGCATTCATTTTTTCCCCTATCCTATCTTACATTTCAATGGAAGAGAGCTACTTAGGCTGAAACTACTTTGATTCCTAACTGGCCAGGGACTGTTGAAAGAAATCTCCCTGGGCCTTACCCTGGGTTGTGAGAAAGAGTGGAGGTGCCTTCACTGTAAGCGCCTTGCGAGCAGGGACCTTCTCTTCGGGAGCAAGCTATTTTAAAAAATAGCAGAATTATGCAGGAGAACGAGATGGTTTTTAAATACATTTCGGGGTATCATGAGCATCGCTTAATAGTGCGCGGTATCTGGTGTTTGTGTGCGCATTGCCAGTTTCTCTAGTAATCATAATGCTTTCTTTCTTTTTTACATTCCCTCCTTCTGCTTCGGACCCCCGCCACCAAGGCATCAAATATTTTGAACGGGAGCTTTTCAGTGCAACTCTAGGCAGAGTTATTCCATTCTAAGAGTAACTCCAGAGTAATTCTGCCCAGGATTGCGCTGCCAATGCGCGAAGCGCTCCGTGCGGAGTTCTGTCCCAGGTTGAGACCATTGCAAACGGGTGGACGCACGCCGCAGCGGCTGGGACCCCCAACCCACCCACCCACCCAGCGCTGGCTTGCTTTGCAATTTCTGATATCAAAAGTCAGATTCTTGTCCATTGCCTGTGGCTACTGCGCAAACCAGTCGCGGCCACTGCAACACGAAACCCTTTAACCTGTTAGGCGCTTTGCCGCCTGCCTTAAACCCGGCTCACCATGCCCTCCCCCCAAAAAAAAAATTAGATTCAACAGATCTTTGCTCGCATCGAGTAGTACTCCGAGATCCCCTTCAAAACCAGAATAGCCACATGGCACAGTCTTGGCTTTTGAAATCGCCGCTCGGGTGAAGAGATTGTTGGCAGACCGAAATGCGGGCTGTGGCAGAGACTCTCCGCCAGCAAAATGTAAGAACAGCAATACTGCAAGGTCGAGCCCAGAGATGAGCTACTGCGCGATGCTTCCTATCAGCCGCGCAGCTCGGTTTCCGCGCCTGCAAGCGGCTGCGCCAGGCTGGTCAATTTCACCGGTAGGGCCCTGGGTCTTTAGCAAGAAGCGAATGCTGCCGACAAGGTTGGCCGCGCTTAAACCAATTCACCAGACAGACTCTGCGCACGGGAGGTTTTGCCGCTCTCTAAACGCTCATTTCCCCCAGCCAAATTCTCAGAACTCAAAAATAAGCCCCCATGCAGAGTTTTGAGAATTCAGATGGGGAAAATGTGCATCTAGAGAGCGGCGGATCCAAGGCATAACCTCCCATGTGGTTTTGCCTTAAAGGATGGATTAGGAGTCATCTCCGGAAGGGTAGAATTATTTGGATACCCAACCATTCCTTCCAGGTAAGGAAGGGATGTGCTTTCAAGGTGTACTTGATGCAGACTAAAACTTGGTCCATCCTAACTGGGGTGTGTGTGGATTCGTGGATCAGATCCACTGATTAATGGGTCTGGGGATATAGGGTCACTTCAAACGCGGCACTGTCCGATTTTAGATCTTGGGTTGAAATGATTTGCAGAGTCAAGCATCGACCTTGAACTTCCTTGATTTATTTGAGAGGGGAACCCCGTGGAACTCAACAAGAGTTTCGTAGGGCCGGACTCCTTAAAACCGACCTGATTTCCATGGCGGCGGGTTCTTCTAAGTAAATGGGCTAAGGAGGGGGGGGGGGGGCGAACTGGACTCCGGCGCAGCGCGATCCTAAACAGAGCTACCGCTTCTAAACCCGTTAACTGAAATGGCCTTAGGATGGCGTTACTCTCCTATGGGAATGCGCCGTCAGCTCACTTATTTCCAAGTGTGCTACGTTTAGCGTGTATTGCAATCCCAGGCAGTTACTTCCGTCCAACCTCACTGATTTCCATGAATTAAGACTGAAATAAATCAGCCTAGGATTGCAACGTCCGGTTCCATAGTGGGACATTATTATTTTCGAATCAATTGCATTCTTGGCGAAAATGCAAACACTTTCGACGAGTTGATAAGATGGTTTTTTTTTTTTCCATCCGTCCTAGCCACGCTTCCTGGGAAACAGAATCCGAATTACAATTGTACATTCCGAACGCGCAACCTGCGATCAATTTATTCTCTTTAGGATTGCTGTCGAAGTTTTAAAATGCCTTGTCAAGAGCCCCCCCCGGGCTAGCTTTTAGAGCTTATTTTGCGCGCCCAGTCGCCCGAAAGCCTGCGAAGAAGTGTTTTCGTGGACGGACGCTGGGCGCTCTTACTCCGGATCGTGGTCAACACAAATCGTTCACAGTGGTCAACACAAATCTTCTTCCACTTCCCGCCCCCCATCGGATGGACTTTGGTGAACTCTTGCGAGCCCTCCCTCCCACCCACCCCGTCCTCGCCCGCCTCTCCCCCCTGCGCCGAACTTCCCCACTAAACAAACCCTCGCTTGTCACTCATTGCAAGAGGACGGAATTGGAATAACAAATGGAAAGCGGAGCAAATTGCGCGCCGCCGGCGCGTTGCTAAGGGCTTGTTTGTTACCGGAGCCGAGGCACAGCGTGGGCTGGGAGCCGCCTGGCCAGAGGGAGATGAGGCCGGGCTGGAGGGAGCGCTTAGCGGAGGCATCGAGCAAGCGCGGCGCTGATTTTCAAGATTATGACCCAAACACGATTTCCCGCGAAGCAAATCACTATGCGCGAGCCCATGGAAATGCGCTCCGTTTGGACAAAAAGCACCCCCACCCACCCCGCCACCCACCCCGCCACCCACCCCGTCTCCCTCATTTGGATGATATGATAAAGAGGAGGTCAGCTGATTCCAAAGGCGGCGGGGAGACGGGAGCGCTCCGTGCCAGCGTGGGATGGCCCAGACGCTTTTCGTTAAAGGGAGGCTGCGGCTCACAGGCCATTGATGGATGGGAAGGCTTGGCCGCTCTCTAGATCAGTGGTTCCCAACCTTTTTTTGACCAGGGACCACTAGGACTTTTTTGTTTGGTGCAGGGACCCCAAGGTTCAAAAGAAAAATGCCGAGAATTCGAAAATAAACTTTAATCATAACTGTTAGTGAAACATTAAACTTAGAATAATATTTGAATATATATTTTTATAATAGGGAACTTTTAATTGAAAATATTAATTTATTATGGGTTTATAGCTTTGTTTCGCGGACCCCTGGGGGTCCACGGACCCCCGGTTGGGAACCAGTGCTCTAGATGCACACTTTCCCCATCCAAATATAGAAAAGGGCAAGAGTCCAGTAGCACCTGAAAGACTAACCAAAATATTTTCTGGTCGGGTATGAGCTTTCAGAAAGCTTACCAGAAAGCTCATACCCGACCAGAAAATATTTTGGTTAGTCTTTCAGGTGCTACTGGACTCTTGCCCTTTTCTACTACTGCGGACAGACTAACACGGCTACCCACTGGGAATTACCCATCCAAATATGTGCATCTAGGCCGTTTGTGCGAGGGAGGTTTTGCCTTGGATTTGCCCCTCTCTCGATTTTCCTCATCCAAATTCTCAAAACTTCTGCAGGGGGGCTTATTGTTGAGTTTTGAAAATGTGGATGGGGGAAATGTGCATCTAGAGAGCTGCAAATCCAAGGCAAAACCTCCCATGCATAAATGACTTAAGAGAAATGGCTTCCTCAAAAAAAAAAATAGTTGCTGGTTTTATTGTTTGCTTCCTCAAGTCCCCTGAACCCAATTTCCCCCTCGATCTATCCACCCTTTCTGCCCAGAGAGGTCTGTAACATGCTACAGGAGGAATCCCAAAAAGACTAGGCCGAGGTGGTTTGTTTCCTAGGATGCCGGGGCAGGCTTGATTGGGAAGGCCTCCCGCCTTGCAATCACTCTCCTGGCTGGGAAACGCGGGCCACTGGGCCCTACGTTGGCACTGGAAGAGGGTCGGCACGTGTCAGCGAGGGCATGCAATCGGACCCGGGATAGCGAGGTGGCTTTCGTTTCATCTCTCCTTCCCGTGGGAAGGAAGAGGCAACAGCCAAAAGGCTCGAGAGATCTCCACTTCAAAGTGACTTCCTGATTGTAATCCTGCTCTGATCTTAAGGTGTGAATTCTCTCTCTTGGTATTGGGGAACCTCTGATGTTTTGCATTTCAAAGATGTTACTTGTAAACATGCTAGTGTGGGTACTCTATAAGAATACCCTCCAAATGATTTGGCGCCATTGTAACGTTGTGTTTCATAGGTTACTGTACCCTTCCTTTCAAATAAATTCTACTTTAAACTCTCTGCTAACGTCTGGAGTAAAGTGGATGATTCCTGAGAGGCAACGGAGTCCTAGAACCTGACAGTACGTTACAATCCCAACCTTTTTTTGTTTTCGGGTTAGAAGTAGTATTAGGATGTCGGCACCACCCTCGGTCCCGCTCAACGCGGGAGAGGAGCTTCGGCAGACTCCCGCTGATATTGAGGTTGGTCAAGGAGCAGCGACCCCGGAGCAGCGCCCACCCGGGCCTACCGATGTCCCTGGGAGGCCGACGTGGACCCCCCGATTCTCGGAGACCGGGCAGCGGCAGAGAGCAGCGTCAGAACCAGGAGGCGACTTCTACCGGGGACCGCTGGCCGCTTGGTATGGAGAAGGGGAAGGGTGGAAGGACCCCACGCTCGCTCACACCCCGACCCTCACTGCAGAAGCGGCCACTCTGATACGCGGACAGAATCAGATGCTCGTTCTGCAGAATCGGGACCTGCAGACTCAGCTAGATACCTTGCAGCGAGACCTGGCAGCCGTTCTAGGGGCAGTGAGGGGGCTTGGACAGCCCGTGCAACAATCCCAAACGGGTTCACGGCCGACTACAGGACCGCTCGTTGTTGGGGAGGCTCCCACGCCCAGACGCCCTACGGCCAGAGACCTGAAGGTATCTTTCGACGGGTCCAGCTCACAGTTGTCTCACTTCTTACTCCAAATCTCCGGCTTTATGAAGGACCAGGGGGAGACCTTTGCCTCGGAAGAAGCTCGGGTCAGGTATGTGATCAGCCTGCTGGAGAAGGAGGCAGTGGAGTGGGCAGTGACAGCGGCGGAAACTATGCCCCGAGTTTTGGCATCCCTGGATGAGTTCTTGTGCGCTCTACGACGCCGGTTCGAAGACCCCCACCGGGGGGAAAAAGCAAAGATTGCCATGCGTCGTTTGAAGCAGGGAACCCGCTCAGTGAGTGAGTATGCACAGGACTTTTTATCTTTGTCGTGCAAGATAAGGGAGTGGAGTGAGGCCACAAAGGTCCAGCATTTCCGCGAAGGGTTGCGGTGGGAAGTGCTGGATGGCTGTTTGACTTTGGGAGATCCAGAGTCCGTGGAAGAGTGGGTAAATTTGGCAGCTCTAGTGGAGAACCGCAAGCTTACCCTCCAGTTCTCCAAGGATCGTCCTTCGAAGACGATCCCTATCCCGCCCACGAGAGGGGACAGCGCAGCAGGTCCCAGGCGAGAGGGAAGACATCGAGGAGTCTACAGTCTCGACAGGGCACGTCGGTTCAGGGAGGGAGCTTGCCTTCAGTGTGGGAAGATGGGTCATTTTGCAGCAAGATGTACCAACACGCCGTCAGAAGGGACGAGCAACAGGGCGACACAAGAGCGGGAGGCGACACCACCTCGGAACCTGGAGCACAGGAGAGCGGAGGGGACGAACGGTCGCCGGGGGGCGGCGGCCCTGCAAGCGGAAACCTCATCGGATCGTGGCACCCGAGATAGCTTCCGAAGCCCCTCACCGGCAAAAAACGAGGACGGCCTTCTGTGAGGGAACCGGCACAGAGGGCACCCTTGGAAGAAACCAAACCGGCTCCATGTAGGGTGAGTGACCAGGGAGAGACATTGCTGATACCTGTTGTATTACGAAATCCCCAAGGGGGGGAACCGGTGGCCGTTGTGGCTATCGTGGACTCCGGGTGCTCCCGGACCCTAATTGATCAGGCGGTGGTAGAACGTCTGAGAATTGGGACTCGAGAACTGGATCAACCCTTACATTTCCATCAAATGGATGGGAGTGACCTGCGGGGGGGGCCGGTTCATTTGCACACTCGCAAGATGTGGCTGGGGGTGGGAAACCACTGGGAACAGATCCACTTCACGGTAGTGCCTAAGATTTCCTACCCGGTGGTCCTCGGCGTTAATTGGTTGGCGGGACATAACCCGAGCATTGACTGGGAACAAAGGCGGGTGGTGTTTGGAGCTCCTCAGTGCGAAAAACACAGCCGGGATGATTTACCCGGGGGCGAAGGGGGAAGCGCCGCTGCCTTGGAGGAACCCACGTTGCCCCCAGAATATAGTGATTTCGCAGATGTATTTGAGGGGACGGACTGTGACTTATTGCCTCCTCATCGCACTACGGATTGTGCCATCGAACTGATTAAGGACGTTAAACCGTCCAAGGCCCGAGTTTATGCCATGAGTTCTCAAGAGAAAGCAGTGCTGCGAGAATTTCTGGACAAGAACTTGGAGCGGGGCTTCATACGACCGTCCAAAGCTGCATTTTCTTCTCCCTGCTTCTTTGTGAAGAAGAAAGGTACATCTGATCTCAGACTGTGTGTAGACTATAGGGGGCTTAACGCGATTACTGAAACTAATGCCTACCCCCTTCCCTTAATCCCAGACCTCCTGAGTGTGTTACAGGAGGGTTGTATTTTCTCGAAAATTGACCTGGCGGAAGCCTACTACCGGGTCCGGATCAAGGAGGGGGATGAAGCTAAGACAGCCTTTTCTTGTTGTTATGGGTTGTTTGAATTTTTAGTCATGCCGTTTGGTCTGTCTGGGGGGCCCTCGTGCTTCATGCAATTAATTAATGAGATTCTACACGACCTCCTATTTAAAGGTGTGGTAGTTTTTTTAGACGATTTGCTCATTTACTCCAAGGATCCCGCAGAGCACAGGGAATTGGTGCGGGAGGTGTTGCGTCGTCTAAGGGACAATCATTTGTATGCTAAGTTATCAAAATGTGCATTCAACCAGGACCAATTGTCGTTTTTGGGCTATGTGATCTCGCCACAAGGGTTAAGCATGGATCCGGAGAAAGTGAGGGCAGTGTTAGAATGGGAACCTCCCAGAACTCGCAAACAGGTTCAGCAGTTCTTGGGGTTTGCGAACTTCTATAGAAATTTTATTCAGGATTTCGCTCAAATAGCTTTGCCTATTACTGATTTGCTTAAAACCAAAGGGAAGGGGCAAGGGGCCACTTTTGCACAATACCAGGTACCTTGGACCGCCAGGTGTCAGGCGGCTTTTGAAACTCTTAAGGAGCGCTTTACCTCTGAACCCATTCTGGCGCACCCAGATTGCTCCAGGCCATTCACTTTACAGGTAGATGCCTCGGACAAGGCGATGGGAGGCGCACTCCTTCAGAGGGATGATCAAGGGAGGCTTAGACCCTGCGCATATTTTTCTAAGAAGTTCTCTGGCCCTGAACTCAATTGGCCAATTGGGGAAAAAGAGGCAATGGCGATTAAACATGCACTCACGGTTTGGCGACAGTTCCTGGAGGGGGCTGCCGAGCCCTTTGTGGTATGTACTGATCACCGCAACCTCGAATCTATTTTGGGTCAGCGGAAGCTGTCAGCCAAACAAGTGCGTTGGTCTACCTTCTTCTCTAAGTTTAATTTTACCATCAAACACATGCCTGGGAAAGAAAACTGCTTAGCAGACGGACTGTCTCGCATGCCGCAATATGAGTGTCAGGTTGAGCGGCCGGTGGGTTCTCTTTTCACACGGGAACACCTGGGTTTGACTCCAGAGGGGAATAGTGCAGGAGTTCTGACCAGAGCGCAAAGCCGCGCGGCGGCACAGGACTCGAGTTCGAGTTCCCCTCGTGAAGTGGTCGCTCCCACCTCCTCATCCCCAGCAGTCCCCGGAGAACTCTCAACCACTACCGCTGGGGAGGGGGGGGGAATCTCCCAAATAGAGCGAAGGGAACAGGCTGAAGGGCCGGTACCCACCCCCTTGCCGGGGTCGGATGTCGCCATTCCCCGCCTCTGGGCAGTTCCAGAAAGCCTCCCGGAGGTAGTCAAGAAAAGGTGGGGGGAGGCTCTTCAACGGGAGCGGGAGGAAGAATCTATCCCGTCCCAGATGACGGACAAAAACGGTATCTGTAAGAACAAACATTACGTACCCAGGGAACTGAGGCGGGAGGTATTGGAACGGAGCCACAGTTCAACAATAGGGGGACATTTTGGGTTTGCTAAATCCTTACACCTAATAAGAAGACAGTTTTGGTGGCCTGGGATGCGCCAAGACATCGAAGTATTTATCAAATCCTGCCCTGTGTGCGCAACTAGTAAACGTTTGATGGGAAAACCCCCGGGATTATTAAAGCCCCTAGAAACTCCCGAGGCACCCTGGCGAGTGATTGGGATGGATTTCATAACAGACCTCCCATCCAGTCAGGGGAAGACTGTCCTGTGGGTAATCACGGATCTTTTCTCTAAGCAAGTTCATCTCGTACCGTGTGAAGGGATGCCATCTGCACATAAACTGGCTCGCTTGTTTGTGCACTGCATATTCAAATTGCACGGATTTCCACGGAAGGTCCTGAGTGACAGGGGCTCCGTGTTTGTGTCCAAGTTCTGGAAAGCGTTTTTAGGAATTGTAGGTGTGCAGTTGGGTTTGTCATCTGCCTATCACCCCCAGACGGATGGGCAGACCGAAAGGGTTAATGCGGTGATGGAATGTTATTTGCGTTGTTTTGTTAATTATCACCAAGACAATTGGGTTGATCTGCTGCCACTGGCAGAATATGCCTACAATAACTCGGTGCACTCTGCAACCGGGGTGAGCCCATTCAAAGCAGTTTATGGAATGGATTTTGGACCATTAGGGGCTGTACCCACCCCGCCAGAAGGCGATCCCCCCGAGGTGTCTAAATGGGCTCACACAGTGAGGAACACTTGGCCCTGGCTTGTAAAAAACCTGGAACAGGCTAAAGATAGGTACAAACTACAAGCAGACAAACACAGAACACCTCAGTGGGAATTGAGGGTCGGAGAAAAGGTGTATCTTTCCACTAAGAACCTCAGGTCTTTACGCCCGTGTAAAAAATTGAGCCCACGGTTTGTGGGCCCATTTTCTATCTCCAGAGTTATCAATGAGGTTACGGTAGAGCTGGAGCTACCCAAATCCTTACAAGGGGTGCACCCGGTGTTTCACGTGAGTCTACTAAAACCCTTTCTACAAGCACCAGAATGGCACCCCGAACCCGAAGCGGCAACTCCCATCATGGTACAGGGCGAACGGCACTTTGAAATCTCCAGGGTGCTCGATTCTCGGAGGCGCAGGGGCCGACTGGAATATCTTGTGCGTTGGAAACATTTAAATTCCAGTCACGATGAGTGGGTGTCCGCTGTTCACGTACAGGCTCCAACCCTTGTAGCGGATTTCCATCGCCATTACCCGGACAAACCAGGAAATCTGGAGGGGGGGCCTTTGGGGAGGCGGAGTGTCAGCGAGGGCATGCAATCGGACCCGGGATAGCGAGGTGGCTTTCGTTTCATCTCTCCTTCCCGTGGGAAGGAAGAGGCAACAGCCAAAAGGCTCGAGAGATCTCCACTTCAAAGTGACTTCCTGATTGTAATCCTGCTCTGATCTTAAGGTGTGAATTCTCTCTCTTGGTATTGGGGAACCTCTGATGTTTTGCATTTCAAAGATGTTACTTGTAAACATGCTAGTGTGGGTACTCTATAAGAATACCCTCCAAATGATTTGGCGCCATTGTAACGTTGTGTTTCATAGGTTACTGTACCCTTCCTTTCAAATAAATTCTACTTTAAACTCTCTGCTAACGTCTGGAGTAAAGTGGATGATTCCTGAGAGGCAACGGAGTCCTAGAACCTGACAGCACGATTGAGGCCTACCTCCTATAGCCAGCATGGACCTTTCCCCAGGGTACACATTCGAAGGCCAAGTCCAAGTGTTTATTTAAGGTGCCCCTGAATGTTTTGGTTTATTTTGCTGCCCCAGACTAACAAGGTTCCCCCTTGGCACTCATCCTGAAAGGTGCTGAATTTGTCACATGGAGTGGCAATCTATTAACCTCATCAGCTCTGCACACACACACACACCCCTCCAATCTTCTCCCATAAGAAGGATTCCCAATTCAGTCTCCAGGTATCTGATGATCCCTGGACTCATAGAAGAATAAATCTGGTCCCTCTTTAAAGGGTCTTTGGACTTTTGCTTTAAACTGAATCGTGGCAAGTAGCAAAGTTGTCACACAAACCAGGGGAAAAGTTGAACTTGCTACTACTGCATGCTTTACGGGCGGTCTCTTAGGTCCCTTCCTAAAAATGAGTGGGTCTCACAGCTCTTGGGTGTTTACTCCGGTGTCACTTCGAATCGGACTTCCTGGAAGGTTTTAAACCAGACTCCTGGGTCTGAGCTGAGTTCAAGAGGGTAGGGATGGGGTTTGATTTAAACCCGTGTTGGAACCCTGATTTTCAACAGGCTTAAATGCAAATACTTTTGCTTAAATGCTTTATAGTAAGTCAAGGGAGTGTGTAAAATGGCGGCCACGCCACTGCATCTTTCTCAGTCAAATTTGCTATTAACACAACAAGGCTGCGATCCCATGCACATTTACTTGAGAGCTCTACCACAGTACTGCAAGGAAAGAATCTGAAAACAACAACTGAAATGATCTAAGGCAGAGGCTACAACACCGAAGAAATGCTAAGTACCTGTTTTGTTTTTAAGAACAGGTGTGTGTGTGTGGGGGGGAGAGATGATTTAGGAGGATGTGAATGGCATGGCAGAAGACTAAAAAGATGGCGGAAGTCAAAGTCTTTCTGGCTCTCCCATAATACAAGACATGATTGAGGTCACCTGCTGACACTGACCAGCGGTAGCTTCAGAAAATGCAAAAAAAAAAAAATACAACCCAAAAACAACCCTTCAAAAATTGCCTTGTGAATTTTATAGCTTTCACTGCCACAAGACCACTAGCATGTGGAGACGATTATCCAAATTCATGGAGGGCAGGTCTGTTGATAGAGTAAGACAATGGTCTACCGTTGACTTATTTTTGGAAAGGGCAGGTCTGTCAATAGCGATTAGTAGAGTTGCCAGCTCCAGGTTGGGAAATACCTGGAGAATTTAGGGGTGGAGTGTGAGGAGGGTGGGGTTTGGAGAGGGGAGGGACTTGAATGCCATAGAGTCCAATTTCCAAAGTGGCCCTTTTCTCCAGGGGAACTGATTTCTATAGCCTGGAGATCAGTTGTAATAGAAGGAGATCTCCAGCCACCACCTGGAGGTTGGCAAACCTAGTGATTAGTATTGTCGAAGGCTTTCACGGTCAGAGTTCATTGGTTCTTGTAGGTTATCCGGGCTGTGTGACTGTAATCTTGGTATTTTCTTTCCTGACGTTTTGCCACAGATGCCTGCCACAGCTGCTGGCGAAACGTCAGGAAAGAAAATACCAAGACCACGGTCACACAGCCCGGATAACCTACAAGAACTAGTGATTAGTCATAGATTGCTAGAGAGAGTCCCCATCTACAGAGGCAGTATACCTTCAAATGCCAATTATGGGAGTGGGGGGAATGGGAGAAGGCTGTTGCCTTCATGCCTTGCTTGCCAGCATCTACCTGGTCACAACTGGAAACACAATGCTGGGCTAGATAGATGCTTTGTTTCAGATCCGGAACTCAGCAAGGCTCAAATCACATTGGAAATCAGGGGTGGGGAACCTTTTTTCCGCCAAGGGCCATTTGGATATTTATAACATCATTCACAGGCCATACAAAATTATCAACTTAAAAATTAGCCGACCAAGCACCACCAATTTGTCGCCACTTTCACCCCCAGCCCTCTTTCAGTACAGAGGAAATACGTTTCTCCATGGCCTGGGTGGGAAAGGGTTAATACAGTTTCTTGGGCGGTCCTAGCAGCTCCATAGCTAATGACTCTTCTGCAAGGGGGGGGAAGGTTCCTCCTTTTCTCGGCAAAACAAACTCACATCTGTCTTGAATAGAGGCTATACCTGTCCAAGGGAGTGGGGGGATCACTAGTCTTAGATCCTTCTGGGCTAGAGATCTGCCAGTACCCATGAAGGGCCAGACCAAATGACTTTGCGGGCCTTAAACGGCCCCCACCCCTGACGTTCCCCCACCCCTGTTGGAAAAGGTTGTTTTTGGCTTGAAATGAAAAGCTTGGCTTCTTGACCCAGGAATGGTAAAGGAAGGGAGGGTTGGACCCATCCCTTCAAAGGCATTTTTGTGCATATTCAGAGGTAGTCTTGCTTCACTTATTCTGGGGCTCACCGAAGAACTAAAAACATTTTCTGGATGAACTACTATAGTGTGACTGATAACATGGCAAGATAAACAAATATGGATGCTGGGAATTTGTGTTACGGTTAGAATAGCTGTCGTCCTAAACACAATCACATAACAGTGAGTTCCACAGGAACCCATTCATTCATGACAGCTTCACTCATCTGAACAGGGCTTTCTGCAGGTGCCAACCTGCAAATGGGCATCATCAATAACTGCCCATACGCGTGCCTTCTCAGTTGTGGTCCCCACCTTATGACTTGGCCTGTCTGAGGAGTTCAGGAAGGCTGCAAACTGTGCAAAAAAATCATTCAAAAGGGCTTTTCTACACAGGCGATATGGTGGCACTGTACGAAATGATTCACGAATTTACTTGAATAAATTATTAGTCTATAGTGCTGTATACAGCTTGCTGTAGGTAGGATCCTACTATGTAATTGTGCATCATTTAATGGGTTGTGTTAATACTTTTGCTTCATTTCTGTTTTTATGTTTCTGGTTGTTTCTACAACCTATTGCATTGTTACTGAAGGTCCCATCCTGATGATCTTATTGACTCACGCTGCTTAATCTGCCTTAAGTCTCAGGGAGAAAGGCAAATTTTAAATAATGTAAATAAATAAAATTTAAAAAATTGCTCCCAGATAATGGTATTTAGGATTACAGTGTCCATGCAGTGTTCATGCAGCGTACATTACTTAAAATGCATTCCAAAACCTTAGCACCTTCCTTTTGAAAGAATTTTCATGTTTTATCCATTCCATGATGTGCCTGGGCCCTAGCCAGGATAGGTCGAGTGCATGGTTGATTTATACCATCTAAGAATATTTTAAATATTTTAAAATTTGCAATGTAGCACTTTCTATTTAAAATGTTGCATTTCGTACATGGAAATTTTAAATGTGATTGTGCTGCAGATTCACCCACCTGACCCACCAGCATCCCGCAGCTCAAACTCTGCCTAACTCAAAAGAGGATTCCCTCCCCCTTCCATCCTTATCATGATTCAGTGAAAAACAAATCTTCCTTTAAACAGAGCAGATAGTTAAATCAGCAAGAATTAACTCTGGGTACTTATTTATTTAAGGAAAGTGCTCGTTATAAGTTGGTATTTTTCCAGAATTTAACAATAACTATTTGACTTAAATTACATTTGATTTTGATGTTAGTTGTTAATTATTTTGATGCTAGTTATTCATAGGCATTTGGGCTTGGTAACAGGTTGAGCAATGTTATTGTTTCCCATTTTCCCCCAGTCTGGCTACAGTCCTGCTATGGGCAGATCATGTAACCCATGGAGCATAACTGAGCGCTGTTACTCCCCATCCTTGCATGGAATATGCATATGAACAGAACAACCTGTGGGGCCTGTGTGTGGCTCCCATCTCCTCATCTAGTGAGTCAAGGGAAGTGCATGGGAAACTGTGGAAATGATTTCAGATTTCTCATAGCTGCTGTTTTGAAGCCCAAAAATTCCAGTTGTGGTTCTGCTTCTCTCTTGTGAGAATCAAACCCACATTTCTTTATTTGCACATGATTCACTGAATTCCTCTCCCCCAAGGAAATGTATGAATTTTGTACCGTTTTTTGTCCATCCACAAAACAGTGTACATTGTATGTGTTAATACTGCACCATTTGTTCGTAAAAGCCATACAACGTGTATATGTAATACCAATAGAGCTAGTAAGCTAACAGCAAAAAAGTGGAGAACTAAAAAAAACCATAATCAACTAACTTTTATTGGCATATTGGTTACAAAAGCAATCGTATAAAGGGATATCCAATAAATAAAGTAAACAGTAAATAAAATTTGTTCATGGTAGCCATCAGGTAAGTTACGCTTAGTTCCTCAAATTCTCATGGCAACTAGAAGAAACTTTGCTACCTTCTCTGAGGTACAAGAATGTCAGTCATCCAAAAGGAAAGCCAGAGATATGAAATACCTTTTGCAGAGAGATATTAAATATATTTTATCAGCGGTTCAATATGAACTTCCCATAAAACTCATAGTAGACACAATAGAGCAGCGCATGGGTCATCGTCGCGGGTGGGTTCTGCGAACATGGGCAAGTCCGATTACAGATGGGGGGTATTCTCGAATCTGCCCCAAAGGATTTCAGGCGGAAAGATGTTTAGGTGTGCTAACAAACTAAAACCATGAATTAAAAAAAATAGACATAAATTTGAACAAAAACAAAATAGGGGATGTTTGCTCATGCTGAGAAAACACACATGCACCATGAATCGTTGCTACGGGAAGGGGGGGCAGAGAGGGTGCTGCTGGGCCCTATGGGGATCACTCTGTGCATACAGGCACGGGGACTGCAGTGGATTGTCTCAAGCCCCTCTAGTACAACAGTACGGTATCATTTGTTTCTAGAATAAACTTCTCTTGAACTGATTAAGAAAGTCAAGTCCTGTTTGAAAACACACACGCACACACACCCCAAAAAACTGCAAAGGGGCTGTTCCCTGATGTTTCCCTCGAACAATATCAGCTTCTAAAGTTTTCATTCACATAAACCTTATTAATGAAGATCTTTGCCTGAAATGTCAGGGGGGATTTTTGCAGATTTCAAGTGAATGATGAAGCTTGCATGTCTTGCCAAGTCATGGGTCAAATGCATTTGTGAAAAAACTGCTAAAGGAGGCATATGGTTTGGAATTTTTCTACAATGACTAGTGTTTAAATAAATTGCTTGTACTGCTTAACTTCATGTATAATTTTGACAGAAATTGGCCTATAGCCTTTTGATATGTAAACATTTCAGGCCTTTTATGCGGTAGAAAAAGACACCCGCTCGTTCGGATCAGCTCAAGCAGTCACCCAGTAATTCAGAAAACTGGCACCTACCATTACAGCTCTTGCTACATTTCAGCTTTCAAGTGGCAACATTAAAAGCCGGGGAGGGGGAAGGGGATGGATTTCAAACGCAATGTCCATTTGGAATTTTTTTAAAAAAAGAAAGAAAAAAGGCAAATGAGGTGAGAATGTGCATTTATTCTCTGACTGAAATGGATGAATCACAGCATTAAAGTGCAGCTTCTGTCATTTTCTCTCTTTCTTTTTTTAAGAAAAGGAAAATTAGAGAGGAGGAACACTTAGCATAAGACTCTGACTCGCTTGCTGTTGAATGAACGTCTCCGAACAAATCAAAATCAATCACTGATAAAGCATTGAAAGGTGCTGGAGAGAGGGGGAAAGTTATCACTTTTGGACAGATAGCCATTAAAACGCTTCAGTCAGTGACTGGCCTTGACTCAAATTAAAAACAGACGAAATGTCTAGCAGGTTGCAGT
The DNA here is from genome assembly GCF_029931775.1 of Euleptes europaea. Taxonomy (NCBI): domain Eukaryota; kingdom Metazoa; phylum Chordata; class Lepidosauria; order Squamata; family Sphaerodactylidae; genus Euleptes; species Euleptes europaea. The sequence goes on along the minus strand of NC_079317.1, from coordinate 23,558,226 downwards.
ATTGCTTGAAAATAAGGAGAAAAGGTAGCGGAGAAATTCTGGATCTTTACATTTATATTCCAGCCCAAAGGCTCTGAACAACTCACAAAAATATTTTAAATTTTCAGTTAAAAAATTCTCATGACTTTCCTAAATATTCTATCGAACAGCTATTGTCCCAGTTACTCTGAGAGTGGTTTGCAGTTTTATGCATATCAGAGGGGACTGGCCAGTGACTGGGATGTGATCATCCTTCCCACAGCTTTGTACTCTATGGGGCTACATTGATAGAGGGTTATCTTTTTTTTTCTTTTTTGGAAGGGAAAAGGAAGCAAGCTCCCAGATGTTGTTTGGCCTGTAGCCTATCTCTTGAACCAGGCTGTCTTCCCTTAGTGATATTCTTGCTGGGAGTGATAAAATGCAGCCTCCAACCAGTTGTTCCTCCTTTAATAGCTAATCAGGGCTCTATGGTCCTTCCCTCTTTCTCTGCGACACCCAACTAACTGATTCCATCAAAAGTGCTTTTTTTGTGAGCCTTTGGATCTAATTTATTATGATTTTAAAACAATTTATGTGCAAGTGGTGGCTGGAGATCTAGAATTACAGCTGAGAAAATGGCTGCTTTGGAGGGTGGACTTTATGGCATTCGACCCTGCTGAGGTCCCTAACCTCCCCGAGCCCCACCCTCCTCAGGCTGCACCGAAAATCTCCAGGTATTTCCCAACCCAGAGTTGGCAACCCTATTTGAGAGACTGTTTTCCACCACTTGGAAAATATTTATCATATTAGCCACTTCTGATTTCTATGGAACTTGAAAGGAAGGAAATAAATTGAACCTGCTACTTCAGCCTTAATTTCACAGACAGAACTTTCAATGACTTCTGAAACCTTTGTTCCTGTGTAACCAGTGTGGTGTACTGGTTAAGAGCGGTGGTGTGGAGCGGTGGACTCTGATCTGGAGAACTGGGGGGGGGGGGTTACTGCACTTTGTATTCCCAGCGATGTATTAAGAGTTTGAAAATATTATAAAAAATATCGCTTTAAAAGGGTTTTTGGATACTACGGCTTATAAATGGTTGGAAAACGTCTTCGCAGCTAAAGGGGCCAAACAAAGTGCGAACAGTATTTTTTATAACGTTTTCAAACTCTTAATACATAGCTGGGAATACAAGTGCGGTAACCCCCTGGGTTTGATTCCACTCCTCTACATGAGCGGCGGAGGCTAATCTGGTGAACTGGATTTGTTTCCCCACTACACACACAGCCAGCTGGGTGACCTTGGGCAAGTCACGCTCTCTCAGCCTCACCCACCTCACAGGGTGTCTGTTGTGGGGAGGGGAAGGGAAGGCAATTGTAAGCTGGTTTGATTCTTCCTTAAGTGGTAGAGAAAGTCGGCATATAAAAACCAACTCTTCTTCTTCTTCAGTAAAGACTAAGTTAAAGGCCCGAAAGGATCAATTTCTGTCAAAAGGTACAGACAATTTTTAGCAGGTTGAGCACCAGGTTTCACTTCAATAGTAAATGCTGGGGTCCTTCTTTTGAAGTAACGGGTTTTAAAATCAGAATGCAACACTTGTTTTATTTATTTATTTATGGTCCGAATACCACATTGAAGTGAAGATCTGTGAAATTCAGATAAATCAATAAACAATTAAAAGCATCAGCCTGCTTGCTCTGTGCTTCTTGAAAATACCAGGCGAGTCTATGCCCAGCATCCTTAAACGAAACGGTTCCAAACGTGTATGAATCCTGCAAGCTACTGAATAAATCTCTTTATTGCTAATATATTTGCCTGACATAAATAAATCTCGCAATGTTGATTGGATGGATAAGCCTCACCCCTGTGCTAGACAGAACAAAACCTGGAGGTTTGCCTGGTGCCAGACAGCTCAATATGTTTATTTCCTGTGTGCCTTAGCTGGGGCTACACCGAAGCTGGAAAGGGGATTGGACTGAACGATATAATTTCAATCTGTTACTGTAGTAAAATGCATATTTATTGTATATGTCAGTTTGTCATGCAGAGATTTCTTAAGACACACTGCCCCTTTTGTTAGCTCCTGAGGTAATCTCTTCCCTTAAACACACACATACATTCTCTCTCACACACACAACTCAGAATTAGAACAATGGCACTTTTCGTCATATATAATTTAGATGCTGTAGCCATCTAGGATCCATGAATAACAGTAACACATTTTCCAGAGGTGACAACTAATTTTCAGGACAGAATCCCACAAAGCTATCTATAAAGGAGAACAGCCAGAGGCAAAATAAGTATATGCAGGTTTTACATCTATTTTAAACAAGCAAACAAACTTTTAAAATATATCGTTCTTGCTCCTCTTCATGATGTGAAAGCCAGCACAGAGGTCATTGCAGGGAGTCATTCTTTGCATCTTCACCTCCTAGTAGGGTTGCCAACCTCCAGGTAATTAGGAAAAGATAGACACTGCTGTACAAATGTTAGTTACAACCCAAAAAATACAGTCCCAACTTTATATAAATGCAAATTCTTTGTTACAAAATTGTCAACACACCCACATATATTATACAACCCACCAACTAGTGTATACATTCAAAGTATCAAAAAAATACAAGATCCTTCTTATATCAGATAAGTATTATAAATATTTTTGTTCTTATGTTAACAATATTGTCTATAAAAGACTAATCATATATGAATTCTTGATTCAGATGCCAGGTAGAAGAGGAAGACGGCCGTTTCTTTCTTCTTCAGTTCCTCTTCTGACCCTTAATTTTACAGTTGATATATTTCTTCAATTCCACATGTGTTCTTTGCTTTAGTCAAAAGCTCCCCATGGGTAGTACAAAAAACAAATTCTCTGCTCTTTCAGGCTAGTCAGGTTCCATAGATTCCTCCTTGGGATATCGGACCAAGATCTCCTGCTATTACAACTGATCTCCAGCTGATAGAGATCAGTTCACCTGGAGAAAATGGCCGCTTTGGAAATTGGACTCTGTGGCATTGAAGTCCCTCCTCTCCCCAAATCCCACCCTCCTCAGGCTCCACCCCAAAAACCTCCTGCCAGTGGCGAAGAGGGACTTGGTAACCCTACCTCCTAGGGTTCAGTAGTAACTACTTTGCTTGTCTTTCATTCCCTGATGATGTTACAGTTCCAGCCTTACCCTGCGCATTGATTTCCCCCTATTTCTACCTTTAACCACATTCAGACAGAGCAACAGTCTTGGCATCTCTCAGGTCTTTATATCTGCAAGACGAGACTTATTTATTGGATAGTTATACCCTGGATATATTTGAATATTTATATTCTGCTTTTCTCCTCCGTGTGGATCCCAAAGTGGCTTACAACATCATTCTCCCTTTCTCCACTCCATTTATTTATTTATTGCTTTCAGTTTATATCCCACCCATCCCAGTCGGAGCCTCTGTGAGGTAGGTTAGGCTGAGCATGACTGGCCCAAGTTGACCTAGCCAGCTTCCATGTCATAATGGGGACTCAGGCCAAAAAACAACAACAATAATTGGTGCAACCCCTACACGTTTCCCACAAGCTTCTTCAGGGGGATCTTTCTCCCCTTCAGAGTCCCATGCAAGCAAAAAATTGTAGCCAGACAACCCCCTTCCACCATGATCACAGGAGACTGCAGTTCCTGAATCTGTTTGCTTCCTATTGCCTTCCAGTTATAATTCAAGGTACCATATGCCGAGTCCCTTTGATTGGCATTCCCTCAGTGATCGCTCCTTCCTGCTCAGTGTTTTAATTGTAGTGATGTTTTTATGTGTGTTTGAGCTCCGTTTTAATTGTTTTAATCATTTGTGAGGGGTTGGTTAGTTTTTCTAGTTTTAAAATGGGATTTTTATTATGTATGTTTTAGTTTCTTAGCCCACCTTGGTGGCCCTTTTGAGGACAAAAAGGCAGGATATAAAATTTTTAAAATAAAATAAAATTTTAAAAATCAGAACATGGATCCATCTGGCTCTGTCTTGACAATGCTGACTGGCAGTGGCTCTCTGAGGCCTTTGGCTGAGAAAGGCAACCTCTACTGACTACTTGTGGATCTACACTACCTCTCCTCTGGCTTGATCAAAGACTTGGGATTTCTCACAGATTACAGATCTTAACTACTTTAACAAAAACCCATTTCAGGCGTCAAGCGGTTTAGCAAAACTAGTGAATAATCTCTGTATTTATCTTGATTAGATTTGAATGTTACATAATTTCATTTCAATGTGTAGTTCCTGCATTTCATGGCCCCTTGAAAGGGTGGCCAGCCTACAGATAAGGCTTGGCGATCTCCTGGAATTACAACTAATGTCCTACTACAGAGATCAGTTATCTTGGAGAAAATGATTGATTTGGAGGGTGCAGTCTATGGCATTATATCTCACAGGGGTCCCTTCCCTACCCAAACCCTGCCCTCCCCAGGTTCCACATTCAAATCTCCAGAATTTCCCCCAACCTAGAGTTGGCAACTGTAGCCCTTGACCTTGCTGGGTCGTCTCCCCCCCCCCCCCATATCTCTATATAAAATAACTGCACAGTGAGGATCCAATCATTGCATCTGAAGAAGCGGGATCTGATCCACAAAAATCTTATGTTGGAATAAAGCTTTGTTAGTCTGTAAGATTCCACAAGGCTCCTGTTTGTACCTACTACCCACGATACCTTAATTGCAAATGTTGGAGGCTGAATCAGGGAACATTTTATTTAAAACACTCACTCTGTCTTTGAGCCAAAGTTTCAGTTAGTAAAACGGTGGGGCCGGGGGTGGGTGGGGAATTCCTTGTCTCCACCTTCTGAGGTTCTGATCCAAATTGGGGCACTGCACAGCAGCTATTACCTGTTAAAAATACTGTAGAAATCTGGTCATGAATTTCCCAGCATCACATCTGTTCTGGCTCTGAGCCAGGTTTTTAATTTGGCTTAGTAGATAAACTTTCCTCCTCATTGTATCCCAGATTTGCAATTGATTATCTTGCAAAAATGTTTACCAGTCTACCTGCCCACACATAGATAATGTGGTTCTTCGTGACTCACAAATTAAAAAGAATCTCGTTTGGTGTAGATTTTTCTTACCAAGTGACCAGGAAAAGAACTATTGAAAAGGCTTCCTTATTCTGTTTTGAAACTATGAAACATTTCACACAATTGTTTCCTGGGTTTGTTCACTGGATTAATGCGAATGAGCCATGATTTGGAGGCGGGTAATATAATAAAGCAGTTAAAATTCTGAGGGAGTTCCCATTTTTAAAGTTATTTGTGCTTATTAAGTGGCATTAGGCAAGCCACTCTTTCTCAGACTCAGTCCCCCACCCACCTACAAGATCAGAATAATATTACTAATGAGAGGCCAGTGTGGACTAGTGGTTATAGCATGGACTTGACCGTGAACATCTGGGTGAAAATCCCTGCTTGGGCCATGGCATTCTCTGAGCAACCTTCAGACATCTAGCTGAAGTTACCTCATAGGGTTATGATGAAGAAAAAATGGCATCCTGTCAATGTGACCCCCTTGAGATACTTGAGGAAAGTATGTACATAAGTGCCATCGAGTCACAACCAACTTATGGTGACCACAGCAAGGGGCTTTCAAGGCAAGTGAGAAGCAGAGGTGGTTTACCATTGCCTTCCTCGGCAGAGTCTTCCTTTGTGATCTTCCATTCAAGTGCCAACCCTGTTTAGCTTCCGAGATCTGACCAGATCAGGCTATACCATAACATTCCACATTCCTGGAGGAAGGTACAGGGATATAAATATAATGAATGACTAAATAACCAATAATACTGACATATCTTTACAGAATTGTCATGAAGCACTTCAAACACATGGGACCTGGCAACCCTAGACATCTCTGAACTATCTCTTCACACCCACCTGCCCCCACTTACCACTGCAGTGCTTATTTCTGGAATGGTTAAAAAAGGTAGTAGGTATAACACTATAGTGTGATGATGCAATAATGATAAATCTACTGTATGTGTGTAAAGTGCTGTCAAGTCATAGCTGACTTATAGTGACCGCTGGTGGGGTTTTCAAGGCAAGTGAGAAGCAGAGGTGGTTTGCCATTGCCTTTGTCTGCAGAGTCTTCCTTGGAGATCTCCCTTCCAAGTACCCAGCTTAGCTTCCAAGATCTGATGAGATCGCACTGTAATATACCATTCCACATCCCGATAAATCTACTACTAATTAAAAATGATAGCAAAAGGCCAACTGGTATCAAAGGGGAATGGTGGGTGCCAGACGTAAGTAAGGAGGAGCAGAAATTCACACCTTTGTGTCCACACATATCCCAATACCTGCTTGGGGATGATCTTTCCTGAAAGATTATACCAAAGCAGGTTTGTGAAAACAGAAAGTGAAGCTGGGGAAAACCCAGAAGGTGGATGACCACAGTTTCTGGAATGGAGTTGCGTACATGGCCTTTTGCACAAGCAAGGACTACACCATACATACAATGAGAACACTTGTATGGTGAATATTTTCCACTGTTGGAGAATGGAGGCCACATCTTCTGGTTCTCTGTAAATCCACTTTAAACACTTTCCCTTTTCAAATTATTTTCCAAGGAAATGGATTTTGCATCTCCCCTCCCCCGCCCCGCATGCAATATGCTATATTTGTGAAGATTTCTAAGTGTTTGGGCACATTTTGGAGTGGTAGATGACAAAGAAGGTAGAAAGACAGGAGAAAGGAGAAAAAACTTGGCAGCATAATGAGGACATGGAAATGTATGTTGGTTGGATCCAACCAGCTTTTCTGCTGACAAAAAAGAGACTTTCCCCAACCACCAAAAAAGGCTTTGCTGGAGATCATGAGACCTGTATGAACAAAAACCATGCAGGATGGATGTGTAGTGTGAGTGGGGGGGAATTAGGTAAGACTGAATGAAAAAGCTGGCTGGATCAAACCTTATAGTTCATAATTACATGTAAACAACTGGATCCTAACCATATTAAATCAATGGCATCCATAAGATATTCTTCCTCCATTTACTACTCACACAGTATAATCCTATACCAGTCTAAACTGATTAACTTCAGTGGATTGAGAAGAGTATAATTCTGCTTTGGATTACTCTGATAGTCCAACATGGAGCAATACACAGTGACTTTGGACAGCAAAGACGTGCAAAGAATTATTTGTGGTTGGAGAAGACTCACCAAAGATCAAACATCTCTGGAAGTGCTGAATCATTAGCAACATTGGTTTAGACCAAGCAGTTACTGGGCTGGGTGGGTAGTAATTTTAAAGGCAGATAATTTTAATTAGTTGTTTTATGTATGCTATTAGTGGCTCTGAGCTTTTGAGAGAGCAATAGGCTAAAAACCTAAATGTGTGAATAATAACATTGAGACAAACATTTGAACCAGTCACATAAATTAATGTTCCCCGTAATTAGTTGTGGTGACCTATAACTGGGCAAGATGTACCATAAAACAAAAACATGTAGTGAAATGTAAGTATGTTTCACGTAACTAAGAAACCTTTCAGACTTAGACCAGGTTTCGGTAAAATTACATTGCTGAATCACCCTTATCCCTGTTATAGTCCTAATTTATGTATTCAGGACAGGAGGGGTAGTCTGTTCTTCATAATGATCGTTTGGGGAATTCAATGCAATTTCCAAATGTTAAGGAGCTCGACTAAAACCCTATGTCTACATGATACTGTAGAATTAACTACTCCCACTGGGTTCCAGGGTTTTGTTTTGTTTTTCTCCATTTGCAATTGCTTGTAGGCCTTCTAGTCTTTGATACTCCTCAGGCAAATTTAACCCCCCTCCCCTTCCCCAAATAGTGACATTCAGAATGTTATGACCAAATACAATTCAGCCATGGCACATTTTTTTAAAAAACAACTAGGTGTTGGAGTCATAGCAAAATTATTGCGTATGATACTGAGGAGCAGCAAGGGGCAGAAGCGGGCATGCTAGAGGTGAAACTGGGTATTAGTTTTAGCTCTTACTCTAGCCGAATGGCCTTAAAACATACCATAGTTTTCCATCCTCCCCTTTTCCGAGTGTAATGTGAGAGCTACTAGCATTGGGCTTGGACACCTGGTTTTTGTAAACACGCAAGCCCCGTACTAAATATTTCACAGATCCTTGGAAATATATTTTTGGAGTAATGCTTTTTCAGTGAATTCAGCTGGGGCACTCCTATGGGACTGGTGTTGCCAGGTCCCCCCCACACACACACACTGGTGGTGGATGCGAGGGTAGGGTTGCCAGATCCAGGATGGGAATCTCCTGGAGATTTGGGGATGGAGCCTGGGGAGGACAGAGACTCAGTGGGGAACAATGCCACAGAGCCCACCCTCCAAAGCATCAATTTTCTCTAGGGGAACTGATCTCTATAGACTGGAGATGAGCTATAATGCCAGGTAGGGTTGCCAGGTCCCTCTTCGCCCCCAGCAGAGCCTGAGGTGGGCGGGGTTTGGGGAGGAAAGGGACTTCAATGCCATAGAGTCAAATTGCCAAAGCGGCCATTTTCTCCAGGTGAACTGATCTCTATCGGCTGGAGATCAGTTTTAATAGCAGGAGATCTCCAGCTAGTACCTGGGGGTTGGCAACCATAATTCCAGGGGATCCTGCAGATCCCACCTGGAGGTTGGCATCCCTGTATGGGAAACTGACCTTTTCTTATATGTAGAGTTCAAGAGAACCAAGAGGCTATCTAAGTTGAGAATTTGCTATAGGCAGGAGTCACCCATCTACCCATCCTTCCTCTTTTCCCAAATTTATCTAGTTCACATTTGATCTGGCAAGTCCTTAACATAATAGTATTGATGGTGTTTATTTTCCTGCGATCTCAGTTACTGAATCTGTTGATTATGAAATGCCCTTTTAAGCTATATGTGTTGTTATTTTTTTGTTGCAGCCTGCCCAATACTAATATTTCTGGGTTATATATGGGTTTTGCCCTCTATTGGAGTTTGGGGAGGAAAGGTATTTTGTTCCTCAGAGGGAATCATATGAGATTTGTGAGGAGAAAAAAGGAGACAGAAGCCATCTGGGTTCGAAGGCAGAGAACAGACTGGAATGAGAAGGAGCCTCAAGAAAGCGGCAGCCTCTGGAGATCCGCAGCAACGTGAGAAAAGCCTGAAGGGCTGCAGCACCAGCAAGAGCCCTCCAAGCCTCACCAGAAAGAGTCTGAGAGAACTGCAGAAGGCTTCAGAGATAGGGTTGCCAACCTCCAGATACTAGCTGGAGATCACCTGCTATTACAACTGATCTCCAGCCGATAGAGATCAGTTCCCCTGGAGAAAATAGCTGCTCTGGCAATCGGACTCTATGGCATTGAAATACTTCCCCTCTCCAAACCCCACCCTCCTCAGGCTCCACCCCAAAAAACTCCCACCAGTGGTGAAGAGGCACCTGGCAACCCTACTCAGAGAGACAGTGAAATACTCCAATTTCCTCTTTGGTTCCAACTGTAAATCATGTTGTTTCTGTCTGAATTTTGTATATCTGTGTCCTGCTTTGATTCCCCATCCCTCTTTGTTGAATTAACTCTTATTTCTATTTTAAATTGTACTTGTGCATGTTTATAGTAGGATCACCAACTTCCAGGTACTAGCTGGAGATTTCCTGCTATTACAACTGATCTCCAGCAGAGAGAGATCAGTTCACCTTGAGAAAATGGCCACTTTGGCTATTGGACTCTATGACATTGAAGTCCCTCCCCTCCCCGAACCCCACCCTCCTCAGGCTTCACTCCAAAAACCTCCTTCCGGTGACGAAGAGGGACCTGGCAACCCTAAGTATAGGTAAGTGGTGGCGAACCTATGGCACGCGTGCCAGAGGGGGCACGCAGAGCCCTCTCTGTGGGCACGTGCCCCGTCACCCCAGCACATCTAGAGAGTTGCAAATCCAAGGCAAAACCTCCTGTGCGTTTTGGCCATTTGCTCCCTTGCCCGCCGGCCGCACTAAGACCCTGCGGGTTCCGTCCAGGCCTGCCTCCTGCCTTCCTTTCCCCCCTGCTTCCTGGAGCCTCCCGATGGGCCTCCGAGCGGCCGAGCAGCTCTGGAGCAGCAGCAGGCGGTGGCGGGGTGGCCATGGAGCGGCGAAGCCCGAGGCTGCTGCTGCCTCTGCTGCTGGCCGCCCTGGCCGGCGCACAGTAAGAGAAGTACAGCTTTCACGGCTTCCCAGCGGTCGAGCTGCTGCCACTGCAGCATGCCTACGTGCTGGAGCAGTACGAGGGCGAGGGCTGGAAGGAGAGTGTCCATGCCCTGGAGGCCAGCCTACGCCTCCACCGCCTGCTGCATGACAGCGAGGCGCACTGCCACCACCAGGAGTGCGCCGGTGATGGCGGTGAGTCGCGGGGGAGCCCTGGCTCGAGGAGCCGGCCTTTGGAGAGCTGGGCCCTGGCGCCGTGCCGGACTAGGGGCTGGCTGAGCTGGAGCTCTTTGGGCATGTCCCGTGGCACGCCTCCTGCCTGCGGCGCTGCAAGCGCAGCCTGCCCATCCAGCTCCACTACCCACTGGCCCAGACCCTGCACGACTTCAAGCGATGCACCCCTTACCTGTACCTGCACTGTGCACTCTATAAGGTGAGGGGCGCGCCACCCGGAGACCGTCTGGCTGCGCGATCCTGTGCAGAAAGACTCCGCTAGCATGGGATGAAGTGGGGATGTTAATGTATGAGTTGTTTTTTCTAAACTAAAACTTCAGTATTCAGGTTTAATTGCCGGGTTGGCACTTTGTGATAAATACGTGGGTTTTGGGTTGCAGTTTGGGCACTCAGTCTCTCAAAGCTTCGCCATCACTGGTATAGGTGATTGGAGGGTCTAGGAGTTGTGTTTGAATTTTTCTTCTTTTTTAACCTACTGGACATCCCTCCTGTTAGGAAGTGTAGGCCAGAGGGCTGGAGGTACCACTGCTTTCTTTTCTTCACACACACCCTCCATTAACAAACCCAGGTCCCATAATTTCTTCCCTCAACTGGGGTTGGTTGGGGAAACTGCAGTTACATAAGGATTTAAAATTTCTCAATAGCTGTTTTTAAAAAAGAAAAAAAGATTTTTGAGGGAAAATTTAGTGTATAAACAATTTAAATATTCTGGTAATAACACAGAAAATTATGATAAATCAATATTGGGGGAAATTGGGTATATTTTTGTCAAAAATAATTTTTCCCAACAAACCTTCATAATGTGTTAGGTTTTCTTTATCTTTAGTCAGAACGGCAGTAATAAAATGAAAGAAAACCAATGAAAGTATTAAAAAGAGGCACAATGAAAATCATCTTTATTCCTTTAAGTTCAAGCCTTTATTTTTCTTAACTTTTTCGGTCTTCCAGGACCTTTCATCCCCCAAAGTAATAGTATTAACTCTTGGTAAAATACCTTTGGTTTTAAATCTCCATAATGCATGGATGCACTTTTTATTTTTAGCAAAATTTTCACAACTGTACATTACATCATAAAAGTTCCTTAAAGGCCATCTTATTGCTGTTATGAAATATTTCTTTACTATGTCCTTGATTTTGAGAAAATTCTCAGATACATTTTTTAATCCTACAAAGGCATCAAAAGCTTAAAGGTAAAGGTCCCAAGTGCAAGCACCAGGTCATTCCTGACCCATGGGGTGACGTCACATCCCGACGTTTCCTAGGCAGACTTTGTTTGCAGGGTGGTTTGCCAGTGCCTTCCCCAGTCATCTTCCCTTTACCCCCAGCAAGCTGGGTCCTCATTTGACCGACCTCGGAAGGATGGAAGGCTGAGTCAACCTCAAGCTGCCTACCTGAAACCGACTTCCATCGGGATCGAACTCAGGTCATGAGCAGAGCTTTTTTGACTGCAGTACTGCAGCTTACCACTCTGCGCCACGGGGCTCTTAAAAATTAAGCTCTCAAAAGCTTATTTATCATTATTTGAAAATGTCTGTGAAATGAATTTGCACTCACAAGGAAATGAGGTCAATCTTATCAAGGCCAAATCTGTTGTCTCTAAGTTTATTTCAAAGTTCACTCTACTCAAACACACTGTAGGCCATCATGAGCTATGCCAATTTCTGAGATTGTCTGAGCTAAAATAGTACGGTGGGATACGGTGGGATACAAGTTACAGAATTACATTGATCTGAAGCCAAATCTAAGCAATCGTACCAAGAGTATTCATTACAGAAGGAAATTTCTGATCACTATCCAGCACTATGGACAGTGGTTAAAAAGCTCCTTGTTGCATTTCCAGCAACATGTGTGGTGGAATGTAGCTTTAGTGTTGTCATCCAACTTCTCTCCAAGCAAAGAAATCAACTCCCGGTTACTGAATGTGGTGATTTAAGAGTCCTGCTGAGTCACTTTAAACCAGGCATTGGGAAACTGGTATCACTTCGTCAAGTCCATCCATCACATTAAGAATTTACTGAACAGTGAAGCAGTTACTAAATGCGGTATCTAAGAACTTGCTGCCCTGACCTGGATGGTCCAGCCTAGCCTGATCTCATCAGATCTCAGAAGCTAAGCAGGGTCAGCCCTGATTAGTATTTGGATGGGAGACCTCCAGGGAATACCAGGGTTGCTGTGCAGAGGAAGGCACTGGCAAACCACCTCTCTTGCCATGAAAACCCCAAAAAGGGGTCGCCATAAGTCGGCTGCGACTTGACGGCACTTTACACACACACAAGCTCTTGCTAAATGACTATCAGACTTTGAAAAGCTGGTATCACTGGATCAAGTTCATCAATTTTGTTGAATAAATTAAACTAAAAAGTTGTAATTGGATTTTGAATAAATGTGCAATTAATTGTTACTGTTTTGAATTTTGTTGTTGCTATCTTCCTTAGCACGTTGTGTGAACTGCTTTCTGAATAATGTTTTTTATAGGGGGCACTGGGGATGAATTTATGGAGCCAAGGGGGCAGTGGCCAGAAAAAGTTTGGGAAGTACTACTCTAGGATAAAGCTCATGATATACTACTACCTCCTCTTAGGAAGCAGTTCTTAGTGGATCTACTCAGAGTCAAGACCCATGTTATTCAATGGGTCTTTTCCCTAGTAAAGCTCCTACCTTAAAAACTGTGCTGTTCAATCAAGAAGAATCACTGCCGTGTGCCATCAGTTGTTGAGAACAATTCAAATTCACAGTCTGGTTAATAACAATCAATTGAGTCTCAACTGATGTTTAGCAGATTAGCTGGTTTTTCTAGTGTGTTAACAGCTGGAGATTTTAACTAATAAACAGGTCATTAAGTTCTGGTCATAGCCTGGCAGTGATCATTTATCATTTTAGAAACAGACTGTCTTTGAAAAGATGCTCTGGGTAAGCAAAATGCAAAACTGTGCTTGATATCACTTAGGTTATCAGGTAGCACAAAATTAAGCTCTCTATATTCTCCAGATGAGTAAGGTTGTCAGTTGGCCTGAAGAAAAATGCCCCATTGTTTTAAAAGAGGCTTAATTTGCGGAAGTTGAAGCATTCCATGGCATGGAGGTACAGAATATAAATTGGTAAACAACCTTCCATTAAGACTCTGCTAAAGGGGCGGGACATTTTTTCCCTCTAGGCCAACTGACAACCCTATAATGTGGCTACATTTCTTTTTTATCACTGATTTTTCATGTTAACATGAATTAGTGGGAAGCACATGCTTTGCATTAAAAATATAAGAAGAGAAAAGGGGGGGGAAGGTAAGGGTTTTATAATATCACGGCCAAGCTACATGTTATGATGACCAACAAGTTAGGTCGGGGTTTCCTGGACCCAACTCACTTTCTCTGCAGTCATACATAAGGTTGCCAGGTCCCTCTTCACCACCGGCAGGAGGTTTTTGGGGCAAAGCCTGAGGAGGGCAGGGTTTGGGGAGGGGAGGGACTTCAATGCCATAGAGTCCAATTGCCAAAGCGGCCATTTTCTCCAGGTGAACTGATCTCTATCGGCTAGAGATCAGTTGTAATAGCAGGAGATCTCCCGCTAGTACCTGGAGGTTGGCAACCCTAGTCAAACATGAGCTGTAGGAAATGTCATTTTTAAAATCTGTGAAGGTCTGATTCAGCTCAGGACCCCGGCATGGGAGGAGGGAGGCTCCTGCTTCTTCTCCACTCTGTGTTCCTGAGTTGAAATGGCCCCAGGGAGTTACCTACTGCATTTTGGAGCTGCACACAACCCTCATCAAGGGTGCTCAAACCTACAATTCTAGCAGTACAATCCTAAACAGAGATATACTCTTCTAAGCCCATTGACTTCAATGAATGTAGAAGGGTATAATTGTGCTTAGAATGGCGGTACTGAGCTGCCAATAATTCAGTGCAAGGAAGTCAGTGAACAAAACCTCTTCATATATATTCTTTCTGATGACCATTTTTAACCATCATGGTTACATACCATATTCATTGTAACCAGCATAGGACTACATATTTAAACGTAGGTTCCCACCCATCCTGTGTTTATTGTTATACAGTCCAAGAATGACTAATATAATGCACTTTAAATATAATACACTTTACATGGGGCTTTCCATCTTTGCAGAGCCTAGCAGCCAGATGGGGACGGGCTATACAGAACATCTGTTATTGGGTCTGAAGTTCTGCCAGTTATAGCCAATAAAATCCCAAACAGCTTTGGACCCTGTTTACCTTTGGGAATGCCTCACTCTATATTAACCTGTGAGATTCTTCTTGTCAGCTGGAGACCGCTTATTAAAAAATTCCATCTGGTATGCCAACTTCGATCAGGAAAGGCCTTCTCAATCGTAGCTCCCTCTGTGTGGAATTCGTTGCCTAAAAGCCATTGTATGCAACTTGATCTACACGTGGAGGTTGATGAAGTGGTATAATCTCGAGCGGACTGCACCATTTCAGACCACATTTCAGAATCTCCTTTTTAACACTCTTTCAAAATACCTCTGCAAACCAACAAATGAGCGCAACGAGAAAAGGATGAGGTAGGAATCTTTGTCCTCCATTTTCTGTTTTCAGGGAGGTTTATGTGGGCAGCTTATTGATTTCCTTAAAATATTTACACACCTGCCTTTCTCCGGAACACGTCAGGACCCAAGGCAGGTTAACAGTAAAAAAAACCCCCAAAAACGATAAAGCTGTATAAAATCACACAATTGAAAACATTAAAACAATACATCACCACACCCTGTGCACATGTTCCCTTTGGCGCATGTTCAGGCTGCCCCAAAAGCTTTTCGGAGAAGTTCTGTTTTATTTCCTCACCAGAACAAAACAGAAAAACAAACTTTGTTCTTCTTTTAAAACAGAAGAACAAAGTTTAGATGTCACGTTCAGCAGACTACTGTAAAAAAGTCAAGCTGACCCGAAACTGCCATCATAGATACAACTTGACTTGCCAGGGGAAAACAAACAAAGCATTTGCACGCTCACTGTTAAAGCGCTTCTGTTTAATTGTTTCGGGAAGGAACGTTTTTTATTTCTAGAGACACACTCTGCAGAGAGATATTTGGCTCTCATGGCATATAACAAGATGCCTGGAGGTCGGCCAAATGACTGGCTGTCCCCGGCCACTTGGTGTTCCATATACGAGGAATCTGCAACTCCGTATGTTTGCAGACACTGAAGGCTTGTTTCAGTACTCCAAGGGAACTGTAAGAGACAAGCCTTCCCTTGGACACAATTGGGTAAGATTAGTGACTTCTCAATTGTTACAATATGCAGTTGCAGCTTTGGGTCCCTTTTCTACCTTCCCTTGTTTATTGCATTCAAACCAGTTAACCCTGCCTTTCCAAAAGCGAACTGTAGCCTATAAGGTAACATTAAAACAGGGATTTAAAAACAAAAAAAACTTCAGTGAAAGAGCCAGCATGGTGTAGTGGATAAGAGCGGTGGTTTGGAGCGGTGGAGTCTGATCTGGAGAACTGGGTTTGATTTCCCACTCCTCCATATGAGCGGCGGAGTCTATTCTGGCGAACTGGATTCGTTTCCCCACTCCTACACACAAAGCCAGCTGGGGCACCTTGGACTAGTCACAGGTCTCTTGGCCTCACCTACCTCATAGGGTGTCTGTTGTGGGGAAGGGAAGGTGATTGTAAGCTGGTTTGATTCTCCCTTAAGTGGCAGAGTAAGTCAGCATATAAAAACTACTGCTGCTGCTTCTAGTGGAGGGAAGGTACCCCAGTATTAGGATTGCTAGGTCCCTCTTTGCCATCAGAGGGAGGTTTTGTGGGTGGAGCCTAAGATGCACAGGGTTTGGGGAGGGGAGGGACTTCAATGCCATAGAGTCCAATTGCCAAAATGGCCATGTTCTCCAGGGGAACTGATCTCTATCAGCTGGAGATCAGTTGTAATAGCAGGAGATCTCCAGCTAGTACTGGAGGTTGGCAACCCTACCCAGTGCCCTTCCTTTGTTAACATCTTCCCTCCTTACTTGAAACATGCCTGTTGGTATTTTGAGGGGCATTTGGAACCACCGCAGGAGGTGAGAGGCCCACTCTGCCTGTGTAAATCCTTTTCTCAGCAGAGGTATTTGGTGGGATCCAACCCTCTGTCTCCAGCCACCGTTATCCAAAGATCTAAACCTATTTCCCACAATGGCCAAACCAGTCACAGTCAAATTTTGCTTCTTATACCAGCTCAGGACATTTTTTTTTTAAAAAATGGTCTGTCTATCTAGGCTGTGTGTTCTTGTAGCGATTTTTTTAAAGTAATTATAGCATCGTCTCCCAAATACCAGGAGAAATATCTATAATCTATTTTTCAGATCAAGTACTTGAGGGGTTTCCAGTGGCGGGAAACTAAAGCTCGTAAATTCTCTCTCAATTCCTGTTTAATAGTTTCCTGTTCCCAAGGCAAGAGAGACAGTTGTCTCCTAAAGTGGCTGTAGTGTGTTCATAAATTGCAACAGGACCATTTCCTTGGAAATCCATTTCTAATCCAATAAAAAGAAAAACGTAATGGAATTAACTGTTTGGAAATGTCGTTGGGGTAGCACAGACTTTAATCGACTGAAGGTAAGTGTATTACAGTGCCATCCAAAGCAGACTTATGAGCTGCTAAATCTATTGAAATCAATGGGCTTAGCAGGGTATAGGCTGTTTAGGATTGCATTACAAATGTATTAAAAGAACATATGTTTAAGACATTGGGAAGCAATGAAATATTATTACTGTTCATATTGATCAATTCTGTAATATTGTCTTTATTTAGAAGTGAGCCATGCTTTAACTTAGAAGTTGTAGCATACACCTTGTATAGTAGGTCAGTTATCTGGTAGGGTCATCTTAATGCCCAGTGTATGGGAACAGCCTGATACTGCTCAGCTATAGGAGGGCTTGCAAATCTACATATTAAATAATTCTGTGCCCTGAAGCTGTAATGGACTCATGACGATCCTAGATACATGGGCTTTTCAAGGCAAAAGATGAGCAGAGGTGGTTTGCCATTGCCTTCCTCTGCACAGCAACCCCAGTCTTTCTTGGTGATCTCCCATCCAAGTATGAACCATGGCCAGCCCTGCTTAGCTCCCAAGCTCTGACAAGATTGGGCTTGGGTGGGCTATCAGGCTATCACAAATCTATATATGCTCTTTATTATTTCAGTTATTCCAGGGATCTGGCAGTGCAGTGCTGACCAGAGTTATACCCTTCAAGATCCCTTGACTTCAGTGTAGTTTCTTTGTAGTTTCCTTTGTCATTGCACAAGCTCAACTTGGGTGTCAATGAGAGACTTGTATCACGAGTAAGGGGGTAAAATTTTCTAAAATGGATGTTCCCCAGTGCGTTTGTCAGGTGGGGTAGCCATGGCCACTTAGACTTAGGGTTGCCAACTCCAGGTTGGAAAATTCTGGATATTTGGGGGTGGAACCTTGGGAGGGCAGAGCTTGGGAAGGGGCCTCAGTGAGTATAATGCTATAAAGTCCACCCTCCAAAGTAGCCAGTTTCTCCAGGGGAATGAATATCGGTAGTCTGGAGATCAATTGTAATTCCTGGAGACTGGCAACCCTGCCTGAAGATACCTTCAGAGGGTGAGCCAAGTGGGTCTTAGATTGGTCCAGACCACGATGGTAGACTGCAAGCCCCACGCAAGCTGTATGTATAGGGATAGATGGAGACGTGATTCTGTGTTTTGGAGAGTGTGTGCTTTTATACAGTAATTGTAAAGGGTACAGTGATTGCAAGTAAAGGACAAGGATGGCTTTGACATTTGCTTTGTCTTGAAAAACTGATCTTGTTATCCAAACTATTTAAAGCATTTACAAATATAGGTTGAATATCCCTTATCCGGAATTCTTGGGGCCGGAAGTGTTGCCTATTTCAGATTTTTCCATATTTTGGAATATTTGCATATACATAATGAGACATTTTGGGGATGGGAACCAAGTCTAAACATGAAATTCATTTATGCTTTATATACACTTTATCCACATAGCCTGAATATAATTTTAAACAATATTTTTAATAATTTTGTGTACCTTGTACCATCAGAAAGCTGTTTGGCATGCTGCTGAGGGCCTGTAATGCCTGCATGTCAACTCAAAATGTCCGTATTTTGCATCTTTCTGTATTTTGGATGTCCGGATAAGGATACTCAAATCTCAGAGCGAGGGGGGGTTAAAGAAACCTTTAGGTTTCACCATCTGTGGCAATAATGTTCTACAAACAAATTTTAGTACATTTATTTCATAAACAGGATTATTAATTTGTAAAAAGTTCTTCCAAAGCAACAGTTTACAAGCAAAGTTTACAAGCAATAAATAAAAACCATTTATTTATTTATTTTACTTGCTGTATTTAGAATCCACTTATTTGGCTGAGACTCGAGGCTACAAACTTTAAAAACAACGCAATGCAAACTTTAAAAACAATGCAATGGAACAATATACTACACGCTTGATCTTAGCCAAAAGGCTGAGAATGGAACAATATAAGATACACAATGCAATAAGAACAATGTAACCTACAATAAAGAGTGCAATAAAAACAGCCAGACTTTTTTTTAGCCAACTGAATCCTTATTCCCTTCATAAGAGTGCTCTCCTGAACAATTCCGTTTTAATACTGCCCTATTCCCTTTATTAAACTACCTTCCTGAACAATTCCATTTTACACCGCAGAATGATAAAAGTGTGGGAGACTTTCTGACCTCATCTGAGGGACCATTCCACCAGGTGTGAGCACAACAGAGAATGTTTGGGTATGGGCAGCTGCTGATCTTTGCAGGGTGATACCTTCAGACTGATCTTCTCAGATCTTGGAAGCTAAGCATGGTCAACCCTGGTTAGTTTTTGGATGGGAGACCACCAAGAAATACCAGGGTTGTTATGCAGAAGAAGGCACTGGCAAACCACCTCTGTTAGTCTCTTGCCTTGAAAACCCCATAAGGGGTTGCCTTAAATCTGCTGCGATGATGTAGCATTGAGGTTACGGTGAACACATGAACACATGAAGCTGCCTTATACTGAGTCAGACCTTTGGTCCATTAAAGTCAGTATTGTCTACTCAGACCAGCAGTGGCTCTCCAGGGTCTCAGGTAGAGGTGTTTCACATCACCTACTTGCTTAGTCCCTTTGACTGGAGATGCCAGGGATTGAACCTGGGACCTTCTGCATGCCTAGCAGGTGCTCTACAAGCTGAGCCACAACCCCTCCCCTACTGTGGCATGAATCCATATTGCCAGATGGGTCAGGTCAAGTTAGGAAGTCATCTTCCTGGCTAAATGAAGACGGAAGAAAGCATTTTTCACAGCGAAATTGCTTCTCCACCAATAATGCAGGTTCCAGGATAACCTCTAGACACTTAACTGAGCAATGCAAGTTGGCTGAGCAGTAAAAGAAGACAATAACTTTTATATAGCCCAAATGTGCAGGCTTGGCCTCTGTAGGGAGATGCAAGTTTTCACATGACTCAGAGCTGTTCTGCTCTTTAGTTTGCTCCAAAGACATTGGGGGATGGAAATCAAACCAAAACACACACTCACTTTGTCTAGTTGTTTAAATAAGGCCTCTGTGACTGTCAGTCTGGATTTGTGCTGTTTTTTCTGATTAGCTGTCCATCCCGAATTTCCAGAGTGAATGAATAGCCAACTATTTTCTCAAGGGAATCAGTCACAGCAAATTCTCAGATGCTCACTTTAGAAATTACTATGATCACCATGTATCTATATAAATGCTTTCCAGGGTTAACAGCAGCTTCTCTTAAGGGCATAATTCTCATCTTTGCCGATGATTAAAGTTTAAGATTCTGGCACCTTAACAACTGACCTTGATGAATGTTTTCAGCGGCCTGTCATCGGACTGAAAGAGCCTTGGACAGCAAGCAATTATTTAGTGATGGCCATCAGGATGAATATTCACCAAAGGAGATAGCAGGCACAAAAAAATATAATCATAAAGTCAAATTTTGATTTACATGTGTCTACCGTTCTGCACTATAAGTTTCCCTTTTCAATTCCTGTCAGCTGGAAATGTACCAAAGGTAAAATTTAAGACTTCACAGTAAAAATTGTATCTTGGCAAGGTTATCATATAAAAGATGAAGGCCTGGAGTTTAATGTCAAATCAAATCAGAGCATATTTAACATTGAATGTGTTATAAATGCTGTTTGCATTTTGTTACTAAGCTTGTTTCCTAGCTTAAAGAGCCAACATTTCTTAGTGCCATTTCCAAAAGCCCCTTACTTCCTCGGGTCATTGTTTATCAGTGAACATAAGAAAAGCCATGATGGATCAGACCAAGGTCCATCAAGTCCAGCAGTCTGTTCACACAGTGGCCAACCAGGTGCCTCTAGGAAGCCCACAAACAAGACAACTGCAGCAGCATTATCCTGCCTGTGTTTCACAGCACCTAATATGATAGGCATGCTCCTGTGATCCTGGAGAGAATAGGGATGCACAGTGCTGCCAAAGACAAGCCCTTTTAACCTGCATTAAACACATGAAACTGCTGTCTACAGTCAGACCATTGGTCTATCAAGGTCAGTATTGCCTGCTCTGACTGGCAGCGGCTCTCAAAACCCTCTCAGAACCAGAGGATTTTCACCTCGGCTATCTGATCCTTTTAAAGGGAGGTGCCGGGCAGTGAACTGGAGACCTTATGCATGCCAAGCAGATGCTCTACCACTGAGCCATTACTCCACTTGACTTCACTGAAAGATAGTTACCAATGTGATTTTGACTTTCCCATTGAAATGCATGCGACTTGTGCTTACGTTTGTTTGGACTGTCCCCCTGATATGCCACCCTCCCAGGGAAAAAAATGCCAAGCAGGAAAAAATTGGTGGGGGAGTTGGAGGGGAGAGTCATAAATGGAAGAAGAGTGAACATATAGAGGATTCAGCATCTCCTTCTGCCTCTCTGCTTGGACTTTTCTTCATGCTCCTTGGTTATAGATGTGTTGCCTAGGAATGTATGTTCAGATTCAAAGAAAGCCAAAGAAAGCCACAAGAGCTGAACACATGAACACACGAAGCTGCCTTATCCTGAACCAGACCCTTGGTCCATCAAAGTCAGTATTGCCTACTCAGACCGGCAGCAGCTCTCCAGGGTCTCAGACAGAGGTCTTTCACATCACCTACTTGCCTAGTCCCTTTAACTGGAGATGCTGGGGATTGAATCTGGGACCATCTGCATGCCAAGCAGATGCTCTACAAACTGAGCCACAGTCCCTCCCAGAGTTTTGGAGCAATCACCCTTCAGCAGGGTGATGGTTTTCCATAGCAATGTAAAGATCCCAGTCCACCACAGAAGTAACCAGGCTAAGTGTCTATCAAATCATACCTTGAGTAGTGTTCCTCAAAGAAATTGTTTCACATCCTTTGGAAGTTTTCTATAGTAAAGGTCCAGATGTTCACAAAAAAGCACATCTATCTATCTGTGTTCTCTTCCTGTGCTGCTTCACTATCATGGGTACAACAGACATACAAAAGTGGAGAGGGATGGAAAGGTGATCAGTTGTGTTTGGGATAAGAGAATGTTGATCCTTTATCTGGGACTTTTCATAAGCTAAGGAAGAGAAGCAGTGTCTCAGTTATGCAAGTGCACAGTTCAGATCAGGAGGAGCATGCAGAAAGGCTAGAGAGAGTTTAACCTTTCCAGACCCACACAATTTTGACAATCAATACTGGCCCTCCCTTGCTGCCATTTAAAGCAGGGGTGGGGAACGTCAGGCTCGGGGGCCGTTTAAGGCCCGCGGAATCATTTGGCCTGGCCCTTCGTGGGTCCTGGCAGATCTCTAGCTCAGAAGGATCTAAGACTGGTGATTAGCCCCCTCCCACAGGAATAGCCTCTATTCAAGGCAGATGTGAGTTTGTTTTGTCAAGAAAAGGAAACTTTTCCCCCCTTTGCAGAAGAGTCATTAGCTATGGAGTTGCTAGGACCGCCCAAGAAACTATGTTAACCCTTTCCCACCTGGGCCATGGAGAAATGTATTCCCTCTGTACTACAAAAGGGCTGGGGGTGGAAGTGGCAACAATGGAGGGGCTAAAGGGGGCAGGGCCAGAATGCGTAGGGGGCAAGTTCTTAGCCAGTGTGTCCTCATTTCATCCCTGCAGGTGGAGGTAGCAGGAGCTGGCTGTAGAATCCGGCCCCGACCATGCGGAGCAGGAGCAATTCCGGTGTGCGGCTGGACGGCTATGCCCGGCTGGTGTAACAGACCATCCTGTGCCACCTGGTGGGCAAGTGTGCAACTGGCTGGATGCCTACCTGCTTGCTGCGTGGGGGGGTCATCTGGGGCAGCTGCCTGCTTGGGGCTTGGTCAGCGAATTTTTAAGTTGATAATTTTGTATGGCCCGCAAACGATATTAAAAATATCCAAATGGCCCTTGGCGGAAAAAAGGT